>NW_020884896.1:9364854-9913446 GCF_003945725.1 Corapipo altera | reverse complement strand
CCCCCCGCGGCGGCCGGGGAGGCGCGGGGCGGCCCCTTGGCAGCCGCCGTGTCCGGAGCGCTGCCCACCCGCACCGCGCTCAGCGCCGCGGTTTTATTTATAGCAGGGCTGGAGAGCTGTGGAGCCCTGCTGAACCCGGAGCTCTGCTGCAGACCTCCTGAATCGTACTGAGCCCGGAGCCCTGTTGGAGCCCTATTGCTTCCCAGTGAGCCCTGCCGATCCCTGCTATCCCGGAGCGCTGTGGATCCCGCGGGATGGCGGTGGCCGGCAGGTGAACAGCGACAGCGGCGGAGGGGGAGCGGGAGCAGGAGCTCGGGTTGCGGGTGTCTCACAGGTATGTGTACGGGGGCTGCTGCTGCTGCTCACACGAGCTTTTAATTCCGTATTATTTTTTGAAGTTCGTGTTTTATGTGTGCCGGTGCAGCCAAGGTCACCTTGAGCCCGAGGAGGACGCGTTTCGCTTCCACTGTTCAGAGGTTTACAAGGGGGTTTTTGGTTTTTATTGGGCGGTTAATATACTAAATTGCCTGAGCACTGATTACAAAAAAAGGCAAATTGAATGTAAGAGCTAGCAGAGACAAAAGGATGGCTGCATGGTTATATTGGTTCAAACTCCAGTTTGTACTGAGAACTCAGTGCTTGGGTATCACCAGATGGGCTTTGTGGCAGCTTGGAGGGGGCAGTAAGAAAGGCAAAAACGTTGGATTAAAGTTTTAGGCCTTGCTGTTGCAGATCTTAGCATAGAACGTACAGCATGGGATCAGTCTTATTCCTTACGGCTTGTAGCTTGGCCACGACTGAAGTTTCTTTACAGTGACAGAAGAGGAAGGTATTGCCACTTTACAGTTTCTCTAGGTGAAAATGCTGGAATTCCTATTTCAGTGTCTCTCCATAACAGAGCAGTTTAATTTGTAGTGTTTTGCACGTATATTTTACATCACTATGTTGTTTTAATATGTTTACCCTTTCTTTTTTCTTTGGCGAAGGGAGAATTATTTGCTATGCTTATTATATAAACTATAAAACTTCAATTTCAAAATAATAATGCAAGTTTAGACTTCTTTACTGCTTTTTAATCCAACAAGCCTGTAATGTCACTTATGTCAGCAGCATGTTCCGATTTAGGGGTGTGCTTTTTTATAGAGCACTCCTTCTGAGGAGTTTGCAAACTGGTTTGACTACAGCCGGACCAGACATATAAAATATACTGTGAGATAGGATTGGGAGAGAACATTAATGGCATTTTTTGTAGATCATAGGTGCCCTCGAGAAGCAAGTAATAAAAGAATGAAGTCATGGAGTGCAAGAGAATAGTAAGCCTTGGAAAGTGGCTGAAATGTGTATCCTTGTGGCGGCTGCATGATTTAAGCCATGCAGTGAAGAACAGTGGAAAATTATCAAGGGACCATAGTGACCTGTAAGGGGAAGAAGAGCAGAGAGAGAGAAGCATGCCGGAAGCTGATTGGTGTGCTGTGGAACTTGAATGTGCTGGTTTTTTTGGCATATTAAAATTGTGCTGATTTTTAGCTGCAATGAAACATCTTTAGAACTGAACTTTTATTGAAAGGTGAAAAAATACCAATTTGCTAATTTATTGCTGGATGCCCATCACTGAAATTCTGTGTGCACTTCTGTGTAGGTTTATATATGTATATATATACACACATATGTGTGTTATTATTTTACAGTTTCTGATCTTCAGTTCCACTCCTGTGTCATGGATGAAACTGCTTTGTCCCTTGGAACAATAGATGTTTCCTATTTGTCCGCCTCAGCAGACTGCAGCATCAGTAGATGTAAGCATTCCAGTGAAGAATGGGTAAGTAAAAATTGTGAATGTTACTGGCCATATTTATTTTATTGTTTCTTCAAGTCAAAGGTGGACATTTTTATTCTTGTGAAGAACAAAGATAAGGCACCTCTCTTGTGCATGGTACAGTTTGGTTTTAATTTAACTTGAAATGTAAGGAGGATCCAACAGTTCATTTCTGTGCCAAAGACTAATGTTGCTAGAAAAGAAAAACCCTATCAAACCCTATTGATAGTCTTACAGTCCTCTGGTGTAATGTTGCTAATCATTTTATGTAGCAGTAAATGTACAGAATCCCATTCTGGAGTAGCTCAAAGTGAAGCAGAAAGTCAAATAGAAAACTTGTTGCTCTTCTGCATTATGTAGTTTAAAATGCACAGGTAAAAAGGAGCATGAAGCTGAAGATGCAAAGTCGCATAGCTATTGAAGCTGGAGCTTTTCATGCAATACAGAAGGCAGAAAAAATTGGTGGATATAAATAAGGAACCTATTAAAAGTCTATGTCCTCTGTTGAGTGAGTCTTGGGATTTGGAGGAGACAAAGGGTCAGTGAGTGGACCAGGCTGGGTGGAGCCAAAAGAGCCTTGTGGGGGCTGGGTTGATGCTGGTTGGTTTAGCAGCATAGGTCAGGAGAAATTAGACATGGATTTGGAGAGGAGGGCTTTGAACTTGATCTGGAAGAAGAACTGAAGACATGTTTAGAGTTGAGGGGGAAAGACAGATGTCCTGGCAGCTGGGTTTTCTATCTAGCTAGAGCTAAATGACATCAGACAGCAAGCTGCAGTAACCAAGAGATCTGTGAGAAAGTGGGATAAGGGCAGGCAGGACAGAGGAGATAGGAAGGAAGTTTTCTAAGAAAGTACTGGTGAGTTCAGTAAAGGGTTGGAGGCAAGCAGAAGAAGGACACTATTACAAAGTCGGTTTAATTTGGTGTTAGCATTACAGAAAGTTGGAGAGAAAGGGATTATGACAGGCTTAGGTCTTCATGCTTCTTTATTTCAGATAGAAGATTTACCCTTGGAATATTTCCCAAGAACTTCAATACTCTTGCCAAGTGTGATATATGCACAATTCAGTTTTTAGGCATCTGCAGCATTGCTTTTGACTTTCTGTCTGTTTCTCACTGGGCTGAGTATATGATGATGTATTTGTGTTTTACAGCCCTTATGCTGGTTTAAGGATTGGTTCTACCCTGCTGCTCTTCCACATTAATGTGCTATTTTAAACATCATTTTGGTTTTGTTTTGGATTGTTTCTGTAACTTCCCTTTTAATACTGAAAATAACTTCCCTTTGAATAAAATGTATGGTTTAGAAATGGCAACCCAGTGCTCATTCTCAGGCAAGCAATAATTCAGTAGACTTTAACTGGAACAATCAATATCTTTGAAAGCATACTTAACAACAATTTTTACATAGTGTTCTAACAGGGAGAATGAGTTCTGTGAATCCAGCTACTTTGGATTATTTGGTTTTGTAACCTTCAGATAGACAGTGTAACCTTGGAGAAGGCACAGGGGTTCCTTTTTCATATCACTCTACACGAAACTGCTGGAAAGTACCTTCAGAGTCTGCTGAGTTAATTTTTTGGACACACTGAGTCTTGTTGCAATTTTACAGATGTGATGTTCAGTTGAAGCTTCAAATATATTGCTCATATTACAAGCATGTTTACACTATTGAGAATGTAGTTTACTGTTAATTTCTTTCACTTTTCTCAGCTGGCAGTTTCCTTGGTGTTTCTTAATTAGTTATTGTTTCTTTTAAAATTTTGTGTGTCAGCATGTGCTGCAGTGCTTAGATACATCAGTACAACACTGAGATTTTGCTTTTATTTTTTAAAATCACATCATCTGGAGATAACATAGTTTATTTTAGAAAAATCTTGGAAAAATTTGTGCTTTATGTAATTGAGGGGTAATTTTTTGTGTGTGTGTGTCTGACAACTCCTCTTACTCAAAGTTTTCCCATACACAGTAAAACGTATATTTCTACATATTTACACAGTGGTCTTTTGTTCTGCAGGGAGAGTATAACTCTCGTCCCACTCTTTTCCGATCTGCCACTTTAAAATGGAAGGAGGCTCTGCTGAGCAGAAAAAGGCCGTTTGTGGGACGATGTTGCTATGTATGCACTCCCCAGAGCCGGGTAAGAAGATTATAGACTGGATTATGTTTGACAATAATGCATAGTTGCAGCATAATGAATTTTCAGTAGTTTCCTTACTTTCAGAATTAAGGTCACAGTGTTTTTACTTCATTAAGTTTTGCACCACTGTTTGTGGTTATATTTTCTTTGTCATGGAGTAAATGGATGACACAGACTTGCTGTGATGCTTAGTCTTCCACCTTTCAGTGTGGATTTACTCCTTGCACAAAACTCTCCAACTCTGCAGAATTATCTCTAGGAAATGGTATGGCAAAATTATCTGCTCTGTTAAATTAATAACGGGAATTTGGTGCACATGAAAGTGTTAAAGCTTGCTTTTAGGACACTTTATTTCTCTATCCACAGAATAAATGCAGTTTCAAAACTAAGCAGTATGCCTCCCTTCAAACTTGGTCAGTCCTGTACATGAGAGAACAAGTCAGTTTTCTACACCTGGCTGATTCCTTGCTTCTCTGCCCAGCCTGGAAACAGGGAGTGCCAGTTGCCATAGTGGGAATATTTGTCTGCTGGGAACAGTGTCAAGATGGTGGCTCTAGAGAGGTTGTGCAAACTGATTTAAAATGTGAACTTCATTGAACTGCAGTGGGCAGGCTTTCTGTAAGCTGAAGATGCAAAATGCTGATAAATGGCATAATATAGTTTGCAATCAGTTCATCTTGTAATTTGACTATATGTACAGCCCGGGCTTTAAATTGCACAGTTACACCTGCATTGAGCTCCATCACTGGCTGAACTAGAGTGAAAATTTGCTTGTCTCTTTGATCAAGGAGAAGTTATTATTTCACTCGATTCCTCTGCCAGAGCAGAACATTCCAGCAATGATACACAAATGTGGTGTAGAAATCCAGATGTACTGTGAAGGCTACATATGATTTGGGCAACAAGACAAGCAATTAGATAAACTGAGAGACTACTTCTAACAGACAAGTCAAGTGCTTTGACGTGTGAAAAGTTGTGTATGAATCCTCAATTTAGGGCTTTATACATTTAGTAACTAGCCTGTTAGTAATTAGGCTATTCATCTCAAACTGGGAATTATGCTTTAAAAATAAAAATCTTGTTCTGTATTTTGTCCGTTTAATAGGAGACTAATTAACTATCCTGAGATCCCTCTTAAGATAGGGGCATGACCTACTGAGCCCTTTATTGCCTTCTACTATAAGGAGAAAATAGCATCCTTGCACAGACAGTAACAAAGAAGATCCTCTCTTTAGACTTCAGATTTTTTTTTTTTTTTTTTTTTGAGCTGCCTTTTTAATTATTTCTCTTAAGGAAAAGGAATGAATGAGTGAGACAGCTTTCCTTAAGTGTATTGGCCAAACTAACAGCTTGGTAGTTCTGAGAGTGGCAGGTCTTGAGTCTCCCTCTCATTTTCCTCCTTGTTCTCCTAGGGGCTGATCAAGTTCACTAATCAAGCAGAAAACTACCTACTTTATTCATTTAGTCTTAGTTTTTAGTCTCGTTCTTAGTTTTTAGTCTTGTCTGAATGAAGTTGGCTCATTAAGGGATGTGGTGAATGCTAGACATGCTCTTAGTTAAGAGGTGAGGGATGGTGAGGGGTAGTGTTCAGCAGGAAAGGCTAGGACATGGTGGTGGGAGCTGGGCTTCTTGCAGCACTAGAGGGATCCTGTATCGGCTCAGTTGGTCTCACAGAACCAGATCCTCTGCCTGACACAGGATTGAGGAAGAGTTAAATAAGGAAAAGCTAAAGTATGACGTTACAGCTGGAGGATGAGCTTCGCAGAGCGAGGTTATAACTTAATGATTAGAGCACTGGAATGGATTTGGGCATTCAGTGGTACTTAACTTTGTTGCTGGTTTTTTTTTTTTTTTGGGAGAACAAAAACAAGTTAATTCTCTTCTCTTTGCCAGAACATTTCATCAACTTTTAAGATCCACGAAAAGTCACCAGTGAATAGTCAAAGAAATTAGCATTACCTTGAAGTTTCCTCTTGAGAGCTTAAAGCAACAATTGGTTGATTGAATGTATGGCACAGTTATGCTTTAGCAGGGGGGCAGAAGACTCTATGCTCCCACTGTAGCCCATAATTTCTACCTGATTTGCAAATGACATAGGACACTTGTATATTTTAATTTGTGGTGAATAGTGTGTCCTAAACAAAATACAAACAAATGACTCTTATCTGACTCCCATTGCAGAATTGGTGGTGAGGCTGTTCTGCAGCTCTGCTACTGGTAACCATCTTTCTCCTTCACTGTCCTGTTTTTGTCTTCTTTGACATGTACAGTTCCAGTAGTTTTAGCTGTAATTCACTGCTGGCATGGTACCAGTTTTATAATTGCGTATTATCTGGATAGAAAGAAATTAGCTTCTCGGTCAAGGTATTTCCTCAGAATATGGAAGATTAAAGTTTAGGTCTTTCTGCCAAGGAATATTTGTTTATCCAGAGTGGAACTGCTCCTAAACTCTCCCTAGTTAATAGCTTGGAATGTGGAGTCTGTAACAAGGATCTAGAAGGCTGGATTGAGTTTTGTTGTTCAGGCAGAGCAGGAATGTGGAGATTTGCCACCGAACTATGGATGGATATCCTGACCCTTGGGCTGTTTGTACATGATGCCTGATCTGCTGGCAAACTGGATGTCACAGGCTGGGCGTCAACTGCTTGTGGTTATACTAATGCTGAATGTGGCTTAATAAAGTTCTGTCTAAAGATGAGTTCTGTATTATGACAAGTCCTGATTTATATTGCGTCAGAATACAATGAAATATTGTGGCTTGAAGAATACAACCAGTACAACCACGCTGTAAAGCCTAGAGAATTCTGTGAAAGTATTAGAGTTTGGAATAGTGACTTGAATTTCATTTTCATTTTGGAACAGTTTGTGTGTACTGTATGAGCAGGTTCAGTGCTTCTCTAGTTTTGGGGTTTTTTTATAGTACAAATGGAAAACATTGCATTATCTTAAATGTTGTGGGGAGTGTAATAGACACAACTATTCTTATGTAGTGAAATAATTCACCAATCTTTTCTTTTCTTGATTTTACAGGATAACTTTTTCAATTCTAGTATTCCTTCTTTGGGTCTACGTAATGTCATATATATCAATGAAACACATACGAGGTAATGTAGCAAGTCTTTCTTTTGCTTTTAAAATCCAATGTGTTCTGATTTTATAACAGAGAAATCTCTAAGGTAGTCCAGACTGAGTGAAAATAGATTGTGGTCCTAAAATGCAGGAAGTGGTACCGCCTTCAGGAAAGTAATGTACTTGTTAAATCTGGCTGTGTGTATTTGGGAGCTGGGCAAAGTCCATTGGGGTTATAGACAAGGAGCGTAAGCGTCAAACTTGTTTCACAAAAACCAGAGCACCTCTAGATCCTTTAGTGCAAATCTGTGGCATAATGCTGAGAAAAGCTGATTTATTCCTATGTGCAGAATGACTTCAGGCTTCATTTTAATTTGCTGAGCAGATCTGGCTCATAATTTAGGCATTGTCTATTATCAGTAATGGCAATTAAATCTGAATATGTCTTAAGATACTTATTCTGCCTCAGTGGCAGAGTGCAGCTCCTGAAAGATGGTGTATATAACCCAAAAATGATGATGTATCTTTGCACTAATGGAAGCATATCTTGAGTTCTGGAACAAAGATACTGGAATTAAGCACAAATATTCTGTTCTTTGGAAAGTTAATAATGCTTGCTAAGTTTTTTTTCAATAATCATTAGCGTAAGCAGGTCCTGCAGTGTTTGTCATAGAGTCAGAGCAAACAAAGAGAGGGCAGCAGCCTAAAAGAAGTGAGCCAAAGTGTCTGAGTGGAAGAAAGGCAGTATTGTGCTGTGCTTGAGAGGGAGGAAGCTAATGTTCCTTATTACACTTGAATTAATTATGGTTTTTTTAAGAGTTGAGCTTGTAGTTTAGGATACAGAATAATAACAGAAATAGTGTTTCATTTTAACTGTTTTTTTTAAAATTAGTTTCAGAAGTCTGATGATTGAATAGTTTTGAATGGTCAAAGTTACTTAAATTGGAAATAAAAGGGCAAAAGATATGGGTTAATGAACTATTCTGAAATAAATGCCTTTAGCTCAGAATGTCATTATGGTGTGAAAAATGACAGTTTAATGAAGTTCTGTGGTCCCATGTGGTTACAGAGTCACAGTTTCCCCGCCTTAGACAGCAAGAGGGATTCTCTTTAACTGTTGGAGTACTGTAACTGTATTGAGATGTTATCACAGCCTTTGGCTGAGATATGGCTGCCAGTTTTTTAATATATCTTGACTGAGTCCATTCTGTGTGGGTTTTGTCTTTTCTCATTGCTACATGATCAGCAAACACATTTTTCTAATTAAACTACATCATGTCTAAGCTGTAAAACGAATGTAGAGGTCTTCATACCTTGACAGATACCTGCAATAACTGTATGCTGCTGTGATGATATGTTCATAATTACCAAAATCATTGTCAGAAAGAAGCATATCCTTATCTTTGCTTTCTAGAAAAATTATTAAGGCTCTCAAACTCCAAAGAGAAGGGGAAAAGGAAAAAAGTAATTAAAACAGAGTTACCAGTCTGCTTCTCTGACAGCATGAATAGCAAAATTCTTTGTCCTTTGAGGCAGTCTGAATATTTGTGTAACCATTATGTGTCAAGACTGTGCCAGTGGCTTGTGCATGTTCACTCATCTTAATTACAGTGCAAGTGGCCTGTGTGCTCAGGTAGTTTGACCTCTTGCAGTGTAAAAGTTCCTTCTCATCTTTCCTAGCTGTTTATAACACATGTATAAATTTACTGAAACGTGGTAGGGAGGTTTAACAGCCACGATCAGTAACTCAGGTGATGACAAGCAGTGAGACCTTGGCGGCGCTCCAGCATGGAAACCACCCACGGTTCAGTTTGGGACACTCGCTAAAAAATCAGCCATGCGTTGCACCAGCAGACCTCAGGACAAGGGTTTTACGTAATATTCAGTGCTCTGGTCTCAGGAATGGCCAGAATTTATTTTTTTGTCCAACTCTTAATTCTGACCGATGGCATCAGCTCTGTTGTTCCAGGGTCCCAGCTGTTTGTTTTGTGGGGTGACCCACGTAAGTGGTGGCTTGTCCAGTCCTGGCCTGGTAAGGGCAGTGAGGAGGAAAATATTAGTGCATATTCACTGCTGGGGGCTAGAATTTTAGCCCTTCCTGTTTCACTTGCATGTTCTGTGATGTTTGGTGTTCAAAGTAGTGTTTTCTCAGGTGATTGCTGCTTATATGAGCTAGACAGTAAAGGACAGGGTTAATTTGGAAAGAAGAGACTGTCCACATAAGAGAAATTGCCTTAAACACTTGAATTTATAGAGATTTACTGTTATTCAGGGGTTCTGCTCCTGCTAAAACTTTGCAAGGAGAAGGTGTGTAGGAGGCACATAAAACTGGGTGTTTAAAAACACTAGGAGGGAAGAAAAAGTTATTAAAAAAGCGTTTTTAGTTTTGGTGGCTAATGCAAACTTCTTTTCAAAAGTATCTGTGAGAGTTTACCCTGTGCTTACGTGAGCAACTTTGCCAAGAGGACCCAGTGTGCCTTCAAGAAGTTGACAAACCTCTTAGCTGGGCATTTACTTTCCTCGGTGGAAAGTCAACAAATTGGAAATCACCACTACCTCTTCTTTTGACCTTATTGAGCTGGGGAGTTGATTCCAGCAGAGACACAAAACGTATATGCTGGTTTCTTTACTACTTTCCTGTGATACCATGGGTGTTTTAAGGCCAGTGTCACCCTGGACTGAAGTGATGCAGACCCCAGTTGTCTCAGATATTTTGTGCTATATATGAGTTGCTTCATCTATAACATGGACATATTGGCAATTTACTAGCAGATAAAGAAGCTTTTAGGCAGCCCTTCATAAAACTTTACTTACTTTTGCTACTTAATTGTATTTTTAGGTATTTTTCATACTATTTTTTTTGGCAGTCAAATATTTTGATAATCACACTGAAATACCCATTTTATTTTTGTAGGTACAGGGGGGTGGCTTGCAAGACGGTTTTGTTATGTCCTTTTTGTGCAAGAAAGGGATGTTCATAAGGGTATGTTTGCCAAGAATCTGACAGAAAATGTGCTGAATAACAGCAGGTAAGATAATGCAAAGTAAACTGTTTTTTTAAATTAGTATGTATGATATAAGAATTTGGAAACTGCAAGTTTTAGAAACCAGACTGTTTAAAATACGAATATACAGTGTCTTTAGCACAGCCTTTCAGGGCTGTAGCTGGCAATTTCTGTTTGAATAGTAAAAGAGGGGATTAAAGAAGTACAAGTCTCCGTACGAGTGATTCCTAGTGGGGGAACACCAGCCAATACACAGAAAAATAAATTGCTACACAGGAGCTCTTTAAACTTTTGTTTATCTAATTCATGTAAATCATTACCACCAAAGTCATACTTCAGTCATCAGAAATTGCCAGTGTTTCAGAAGTAATAGGAAAGCAGCATTTTGAAGTACCCTGAGTGTACACCTGGAGCACGAGGCAAAAATAGAAAAAGGCTGTAGAGTGAAATTCCCACCCTTTACTTTGAGGAGCCTGTTTTCAGTTTCATAGACCACATTTTAAATGGCATGTTGAGCCCTTGATTAGCTATTAAGGGATCAGTTTCCCCTGGACATAAAGAAATTCAACCGCATGCCCCCTCCTTGAACCTACTTTTTTGTCAGAAGGCACGCACTGCCTACATTAACATTCCTAATTCTCCTGAATTTTTAATGTTTGAGTCCGTCTGAAGATGATAGTGTTGCTTTTGAAAAGTAAAGCAGACTGTGTTGTGCCATAGTTATAGTGTGTTAAACCACTTAATCTCACTTAGATTTGTTTCAAATGGGAAAAATAGGCCTTATAGATTTTGTTACACTTTGTAAAACTGAGAATTCAAGGGGAACAATACTGTAGAAGTTCAAAATAGCAACTGCATTAATCTATCTAGTGAGGTAAGTGAAAGTGCTATGACAGGAAAAAGAAAATATTTAAAAAAAATGAGATTTTTTCTGTTCTCTATGAATTTTTAACCTTATTGACCAGTTCTGAAAATTGGCAGTCACTTGATATTAGTACCTGTGATTTGCATATATACTGTTTTATGTGGTCAACTTTGAGTGTACTCAGCCATCAACTGCATGTTAAATCAGAGCTTAGAAAACTACTGAATTAGATTGAATGCTTGTGGAGTATACAATACTTCAGTATAAATGGGTTTTTTATGTTTGCAAGTTGCTCCTGTAGTAATGCAGAGCACATTCTCAGCAGTTGTTGTGTGTGTCTTGGACTCTTCTGTGTCATACATTTTATTTTTCAATGTTAGAGTCCAGAAGGCCATAGTAGATGAAGCTTCTGAACCAAGTGCTCCAGGTAGTTTTACTCCGACAGATCCTAAAGCTATCAACAAAGTGAAGAAGAAAGCTAGGAAAATACTCCAAGAAATGGCTGCAAATGTGTCACCTGCTTTAATCAGGTGAGAAAAATGTCTCATTGGTGTTTTTAGTGGGTGGAAGAATGGAAAAGCTCTTTATAATAACAACAGAGCTTGTAACACATAATGCATAAGTAGTGAATAATTATTCTAAAAATAATACATTATTCATAAAAATCCCTTTTTTATTATTAGCTAACAAAATAGTAGTTATTCTTCATTTTCAGATGCAGCAGAAACCATCTGCCTTTACAAGGGATGAATCTTACAAGATCAAATACAAACTTTTTTTCCTCTCAAAACTAGGTTTGGTACTAATGCTCAGACCAATATTGGCATAATTTCAGTCTCATATGGGCAAGAGCAGCTATCTGCAGCACCATGGACTGTGAAAGATCATTTTTCCAGTAGCCTATTTAATATTCTAATCTGTAGTTATAAATACGTCACAGATGGTGGTCCTACGCTTTGAACAGGCTTCACTGAGGTTGATCAGTGTCATAACTACAGGAGACTGAAATATGGTTACTAACCATAGGTGAAAACTTGTTTGGCAATTGGATTTTACAGTATTTTTGTTTGAATATAAAGTAATCAGATTTTATGGCTTTGCCTTTAGTCATAGAGAAGCAATATAAAAGAGAGGCAGAACTGAATGAAGCTTTTTGGGTTTTGTTTGCTCTTCCTTTAGGTTGACTGGCTGGGTGCTACTGAAGTTGTTTAACAGCTTTTTCTGGAATATCCAGATCCACAGAGGTCAAATAGAAATGGTCAAAGCAGCAACAGAGGTAAGGAAGGGTGGGAAAAAATCTAATAAGGTAGATTTCTGATGTAGTGTCTGTGAATATTTACAGCACTTTCTATTGTTTATGAGAGTTTTGCTAAGTCTGTATGAAGTGAGACTGTAGATAGAACTGTCTTGTATCTGTGAAATAGGGTTCTTAATTAAATACAATGCTCTTCGAGTTGTGTAACCTAAAATATGATGGGAATTCTGGTTTTACCTTTGCCTAAGTATCAAATTTTAAGTATCAGACTGCATGATTATCTCAGATAACCTGCATCCAACATTTTTCTTCTTTTTTTTAAGCTGAGGCAGACAATAATAAATTAGTAGATATATTTAGGATTTTTCACTTTTACCTTGTTTTGGAATAAAAATCTTTAAGAAATAAACTCTTCTTATTTCTTACTAGCAGTACATTCCCAGTTCTTTGATACTCATTGAAATTGGTCAAACAAATTCCTGAATTCTACCATTTTCTTTACACTCTAATTGATTTTTTTTGCAGGATTTACCTTAGAAATATTGATTAGATAAATGAAACAAATAAAAAGGGTTCCTATTATTTTCTGTTGGTTTTTCATTATAGTGTTAGGGAACCCCACTATTCATAGATCCTTGCTAATATCTGATGGAAATACCAGTACTTTTGGTGGCACTGAAGATTTGTCCACATCCCTTTAACTGTTTGATTATTGTCTGAAGAAACTGGGAGTATTAATTAGTGCTAATGTAATGCATGCAACTGAAAACTGCAGTCCATGAAAAGTAAGTACGGTTGACTAAAAGAATCTCATTGTCACAGCTGAAGGAAAAACAGAAGTAAAAAAACTCAGTGATGGTAACTGGAAAAATACCATCAGTTCAGAGAAGACGATGCTAGCAATCTCAGTGAAGGATTTTAGAAAAGGAGTAATATTCCACATTTCTTACCAACTGCCTTCTCTCTTTTTTCCTTCTCTCTCCACCACAGATGAATTTGCCTCTTATCTTTTTACCTGTTCACAAATCCCACATTGACTACCTGCTTCTTACATTCATTCTTTTCTGCCACAACATCAAAGCACCCTACATTGCTGCAGGGAACAATCTCAACATCCCCATCTTCAGGTAATAACCTCTTCTTATTTGAAAAAGACTGAAGTGGTGGGATCTGACCTGCTGTGCAACATGTCTTAGGTCCAAGTGCAAAAATATCTGAGTATTGCTGGGCCATCATGTGTAACACGCTCAGAGAGAGAAACTCTGTCATAACCCAAGTAGGGTAAGGAAGAGTATTCCTTTGTCCTAGGAGTCTCAAGGTGGATAGGTGACTAGGAAAACATGACTGTGAAAAAGTGTACTGAATGGACAACACTTCATGAAATTTAGTGAGCTGGCTAATGGGCAGCAACACTACTGGGTGAATAATACTTTGTGGGAAAGTACTCCACTTTAGTCTGTGTTTAAATTATTTTTCTGGTGGCTGAAGAACCTAAGGTCTTTTATGCAATATTTTGCCATTGAGACAGAATTTGGACATAACCAATTTCTAAAAAGACACTGGATATTGCAGGAAGTGATGAGGAAAGAAGGAGGATACCTTGACTTCAAGGGTATTTGCACCAGTAGGTGCTGGTCTGTAATAATCATCATGAGAAAGGCATTCAGGCTCTATAAATTATCAATTAAAATGCTATTTATTAGGGCCAGCAGTATAAGGAAAGAGAGATTAGCATAGATAATCCAGCATCCCTTTAGGCACTGGGAACCCTGTGTTCTGCAGCATTCAACAGGCCTCTGATCCACAGCCAGTCTGTGGACCCTGTCTGCAGAAAGGGTTACCCCATTTGGTCCTTTGAGGTGGTGTAGAATTTGCTTGCAAGAAAACAACTCTATTCATCATTTCTTCTGCCAAGCAGAAAGGATGTTCTTGTGAGAGCTTCTTGCTGCACTGTAAGATAAAGGCAAGACCGTGCAGGTGTTGTAATTGCTGGTGTGAAGTGGGAACTGCCTGCATTTTGCTCTGTTAGAATGAGCTGGCTGAGCTGATCCTGCAGCTGAGGGGTATGTGCAACATGGGCATGAAGATGCTGTTTGTGCAGCACAACACAGACTCAGGACAGCTCAGGTTAACTGTTAGGTGGATCACCAGCATCTCAGTGTACAAGTCTCCCAGAAAATGGCCTGTCAAGGGAGTGAAATGGAGCAGGACAGGATAGAGAAGCCTGTTTCATAAGTTAAATGGAGAAATAATTGTATGGTCCTGCCATGTGCAAGTAGTATAGTACAGTTTAGTCTTTGGGAATTTCAGTTATTTCAGTTCCTGTTGTGTGCTGGGAATTTTGTGCTGGATGTGTAGTAGCTTCCTGCAACAAAGTTCAGTGAGTATAATCCTTCTTTATCCTGCAGCACGTTGATCCGCAAGTTAGGAGGGTTTTTCATTCGTCGGAAGTTGGATCCGAGTCCTGGTCGTAAGGACCTCCTCTACAGAGCTTTGCTCTATGTGGTACGCATTTCTTGTTGTTTCTGTAGGTAGCATTTCAGTTGGGTTCAAGTGGGAAAGTGAGTTCCATCTGTCTGGAGGTCTATTTTACCGCTTTGAATTTGTCTTCGGTTTCATGCTGCAAAAAGGGGATTCATTTTTGTATGAACTCTTGAATTTATAGAGTTAAAGAAGATTGAATGCTCAGCCCCTTTGAGGATGAGCAGATTTCCACCTTGCATAATCGCTGCTAAAGAATGTGGAATCAATGCTCCCTGAATTAATGTTAGGCTTTGTTTCTCTGATGTCTTTTGTTCTGAGGCATATCTACACTGATTCTGTTAACATAATGGAATTCTCTGTTTATGACGGGTTGATGTAATCCTTTGTGCCATTCAGTATAATAGCTGTGTTTGCATCTTGGAAGATGGGATATGCTGGGGAACCAGAAGAAGAGATGAATGTGAATTGACTAGATCAACTGTTCCTAGAGATGCTCTTTGAACAAAAGTCATTATACTGCTTGTATATTCATGCAAATTCAGTTACAGATTCGTCTGGATTTGTGTCAAGCATTAATTATTGCTTTTTTTTCACAAGTGTTCGTGCCAACTCATGGTCTTCTGATGCTTTTAAAAGGAAATGGTTGCTGACAATATATTTCAAATGTGAATTTGCCAATATAATTAGATATTTATTTTTTTCTCTTTTTCAATCTTTTTGTATTCAGCACATAGAAGAACTGTTGAGACAGCAACAGTTTTTAGAAATATTCTTGGAAGGCACACGGTCTCGAAGTGGAAAGGCATCTGGAGCTAGAGCAGGTCTTTTATCTGTGGTGGTGGATGCTCTCTTCTCAAATGCTACTCCTGATGTCCTAATTATACCCGTGGGAATCTCCTATGATCGCATAATTGAAGGTCACTATAACAGTGAACAGCTGGTAAGAGCAATTGAACAACTTGTTTTGTCTAGGGGATTTTCTGCTTATGTGCAGGAAAATGTGCTAGAGTTAAATGACGTGCTAGAACTGTCACAGGTACTTGGTATTAGTGTTGAAGAGCAAAGAGCCATTAATCACAAAACCTCTCTGACAGGAAGTGCTGAGGGACAGGTGACATACTTCCACATGCAAATTCGTGACATAACAAATAATATGTTCAAGTGGATCTGTATGGAGAAAAGTAGTTCTCTAGATTTACTTTTAAGTTATAAGGTGTGTCAAAAGCTTTGGCCTTGTTTTGTCTGCTGTTGCATGCATTTTAATTTTAAACATAGCCTTGTAATTGCGAAGTGGAAGAAAACTCAAAACAGCCACCTCTGTTTTCTAGGGCAAGCCTAAGAAGAATGAAAGTCTTTGGAGTATAGCTAGAGGAGTCTTCAGAATGCTGCGGAAGAATTATGGGTGTGTCAGAGTAGATTTTGCACAACCATTTTCCTTAAAAGTAAGTTTGACTTCTTGAAAATCCATTTGAAGGTTTGACATTTTTGATATTTCAATAATGGGACATATTTATTTTGATTTTTTTCTTTGTGGGTTATCATCAGTAGCATTTTTTGCTGAAGTCCATTCTGGTAAGACAAAGTACCCCTGTTTTGATGAACGTGTGAGTCTTAGGGCACATTTGTGTTAAGCTGAAATAGACTCAAAGCTGATGAAGAGGGTTATGTTAGTTTTGAAATGGTTTAAGTGTTCTTACTGGGGTTCTTTGTTTGTTTAGCAAACAGTCTTTAAAATGATCCTTGTACCATGTAGTAATCCTTTACGTAGTAGAAACATTAGGAGTTCAGGGAGCCTGAATGCTGTTTTCCAGTTTAAGTAATTTAATGGCATATGCTATTATTGAGGAAGGGCATTTATCTCACTAGATTTTTGAAATTGCTAAGTAAATTAGTAGCTATAAAAGTATTATGATTAGTATATTGCGTATATAGGTGTTTTGTAGCTTCTCAGGGAATGTAGTGCTGTGGTAGTATCTGCGTTCACTCTTTAAATCTTCCCTGATCTGTTTGCAGAATCTGCTGGTACTATACTTATCTGCATTTCACTAATCTGTATTCTGCCACAGTATGCCTTATTTTTAGTGTGACTTTAATAAGATTAACTACTGCAACAGCAACCTACTAGAACATTATTCAAATTAATTAGGTGTTCTTTTTTCTGCCCTACTTCTCTCAGAAAAGCAGTAGGTTGGAGAGCTTTGGAGGGTTCAGTTACCACAGCATGAAATTATTGTGACCGTCTGCACTGCATTATAATTAACATAGTAGGGAAAGATACTAATGCACTTCAAGGAGGAGGTTTGGGCTATTCTTGGTAGGGAGTTAACAATTCTTCTTGGATCAGTGTAAGGAAAAGAAGGTTATCTGCCCTCTTAATCTAGAGAAATGCTAATCAGCAACCTCTGTCAGGTCTCATTTGTATGTGTATTCCTTATTGTACCTCAGAAGGGTGATAAATGGCATAAATCATTTAAGTATGCCTTAACTAAGATTTGCAGAAGTAACTGTGGTTATGTCACTGCAGGTTTTTCTAAAGCAGATGAGCTTTGGGGGTTAATTTTGGGCCTCTGCAGTTCTGTGAGCACAGACTTGGAAGCAGGAGAGAGTGAGCTGGCTGTGAAAGTCTTTTAAGCAGCTTTCCTGGGAGGGAACTGTTTTCCTGAGCAGCAGGTTAAGTGGCTCTTTAGTTTCCCATTCTTTACAGAAACCGAAGGAACACAGAGTCCTGAAAACGGAGTAGTGTAAATGCTAACCTATAAGGAGAGGCTTTTGAGAAATTTGGGATTCAAAAATTCCAAGCATGCAGTGCCCTGCCTGCATCCTGGGTGCTTAAGTTTATGTCACTGTGAGGGGTCTTGCAACTGGAGTTTGTACACCAGTGTTTACCTACGGAGAAGTTCCCCATCCTGGCATTTGACGAAAGCAGCAGCAAGCAATAATTAATTCGTGTTGGTTCTGAATGGGTATTAGGCTTTGCTCTCACTCATGTTAATGAGGTGGTTCTCATTAATTTAATCGTGGAGAAGCTAGTCTCAAAGGAGTTGTTCCCAGCAGGGTGCTGACAGGGGTTATGTATTGTTTTCATTGCATTGTTTTGCATGAAGTACAGATTCCTTGATGTGGGAAGTTTGCTTTTGCATAAAATAAAGTAAAAAATGAATAAGCTGTTAAAAACTTTTAATATCTCTGACCTTTATTACTGCTTTTTTAGTGTGAGCTATTTTTAATCACAGTTGCAGTTTGAATAATTGCCTTTTTTCCTATAGTAATATCATCAGTTGAATGCAAGAGTTAAGTGGGAAAAGTACAAAAAATAACAATTCTTATTTTAACAGGAATATGTAAACAACCAAAGCCAAAAACTTGTGCCTGCTCCTCTTTCTTTGGAACAAGCTTTGTTACCAGCTATACTTCCATCAAGGTAGAGATTTTTTTTTTTGTGTTGTTGAGAGGGAGGACAAGTTGGAATTTGTATGTTTGTTTGTTTGTCTTTTTAATGTTCTGCATTACAATCCAAGCTGTACTTGAACTCCTCAAGGGTAATCTAATTGTTTATAGAAAATTGAAAAGCTTAGACAATTATAACAGCAGTTTTTTACAAGAATTGCATTCTTTCTGATGAGCTCTGTTTAAATAAATTCGAGGAGGCTTTTAAAAGGTTTTTGGGTTTTGTTTTTGTTTGTTTGTTTGTGGGTTTTTGTTTTGTGTTTGGGTTTTGTTTTTTGTTTGGTTGGTTTTTATTTCAGTGACCTCTCTTGGTTTAATTATAAATTTTATAGAATAACTTGGGGAAAAAATGACATGCTTAATGAAAAGTGAAGGATTTGTTTTAAACCTCACTAAGCTTGCACAAGATTTTTGGAATAATTACAAAACAAATAGAATCTGTGAGTGAGTACCCCTTGCTCTCAAGGAGGTGACTGTCACTCAGAACTGCAAAACTGTGGTCAAGGGCTAGATCTGCATTTGTTACATAGATACACATTTTAGTTGAGGTCTCTGTTGTAACTGTACAAACCTGTGTCCTGGTAGAGACAAAGTCAGTCATTTACCTTTAGAAAGTTGTAGGTCCGTACAAAAGACCATTTCGAGCTGGTGGAGAGACTGGGCTCTGTCCACTTTTTAGGCAGATTTGCTTATTCTACTGTTGTCCGTATTCACTGAAGGGAAAAGAGCTGTGGGGTGTAATTGGTGTTACAGCAAAGTCATGAATAGCCATAGAACAAGGTTGCAATTTTTCTTTTGGCGGTCTTATCTTAGATTGTTGTTTAGTGTGAAGAAATAATCTGTAAAAGTCGGTAGAGCTATTTACAGGGAACATTTTTCTGCCCTTGCCAGACTACAGTGGTGTTTTGTGCTCTATTTTAGTTAGTATATATGAAAAAATATCAGTCTAGGTTATTTTACATTTTAATCTAAACCTAAATGTCATCGTGTTAATTTTTATTCTGTATTTAGACCTAATGACACTGTGGACGAAAGTGCAGAGGCCTCGCTGCCCAACTCCAGGGATATCACCTGTGAACCCTTCAGAAGAGAGCTGATATCCAACTTGGCTGAGCATATTTTGTTCAGTAAGTGTTAAGAGTATCACTGCCACAGAATCATAGAATGGTTTGGGTAGGAAAGGACCTTAAAGGTCATCCAGTTCCAATGCCCGTTACCATGGGCACGGACACTTTCCACTAGACCGGGTTGCTATCAACTACCTGGTTTGTTTTGCTGACTGAATGAATTTGTTGTTTGGTAATGTCATACTTCCTAATTCACTCCATTCAGGTGATTGTTTCATGACTTCAAATGCTCTCTTGACAATTCTCTACCCCTTGCCTCCCTCTCTCCTCTTCAAAGTTTAATGAACTCTTTTCCTGATTTATATTTCTGATTAAGCTTTTTGTTCTGTCTGTTTTGCTAACTTTTGTATTGCTTGGACTAGTATACTAAACTTGCTGTACTCTGAAGTGTTTGATAGTCATACTGGTACACTGATTTCTTACCTCTTCATGTAAGAAGTTATTGGAGTGTCTGAATGGCATTATTTTAAGATCATACTCTCATGAACTCACCTAGCTGCATGGACCAGTGTTGCTAGGTTTTATAGGTTATATGGTGTATGCTTTAGTCAATAGACCTGTGATTTGTGGTATAAGAAATGCATACAAAACAGTACTTAGCTTAGTAAACGTTTAAGCTTTATTCGACCTTAGTTCAAGTTACTTTGATTATTTAAATATTGTTACTATATAGACACAACATCTTTTGTGTTTCATTCAGTAGGTACAGTTTGGTGCCAACATCACTGTTATTATTTTTTAAATAATAGGCACTCTTTCACTTGTAATGATGTTCTGACTGTTTCAGGTGCTTAACGAATTTATCTTGTTTACCTCTAGCTGCTAACAAGTCCTGTGCTGTGATGTCTACCCACATTGTTGCCTGTTTGTTGCTGTACAGACACAGGCAGGTAAGGCTTCTGTGTTGCTTAAATAGTCAAACATTACTTTGGCCTTGTTAACTTAAAAAAAAAAAGAATGCATTTTGCTATTACTTGATACTGAAAAGAAGAAAGATGCATTTAAGTTAAAATAGGTTTCGTGTAGTCTGAGTGCCTGTACTTTAGTTACTGGTGGATGCTTGAAAACAAGCCATTATTGATGGAATTATAATAAATGCTCATGTGGAAATAGTTCTTTGTAATTTGAAACATTATGCTTTTTTTTTAAAGAATACATGGGTTTGATTTATTGCGTTAAGACTTTTTTAGATCTTAAAACATATTCGCTGTTGAATACACTACAAACTATTCCATTCATTTTCAAATTAATTTTGCTGTTTCCCAGTACTAAAATATTATATCACAATGGCAGAATGATGTGAATGTTTAATGTAAGTCTTGTGCATGGGGCTTGGAAGAATTTTTTTTCTCCTACAGGTGTGTTTTACACACCTAGACTCCTAGACTGAAGCTTGTACTGCACATAAATTGAGAACAAATTGAAAAATATTGATCAGATATGTAATCTTCCTTGTGGAAGAAGTATCACCATTCCCATCAGTGCAGTCTTTCCAATTTCCTAAAATAGTAGAGTCAAAGAAACATTTTACAATGTGATCTGAAGCTGTTGTGACAGAAAACAAGAAAAGGAAGTGCTTGAAGAAAGACTTTTCCTCATGTTCCAAGCCAGTTGAACAGTTTTATTCATTACAGTACTCACAGATAATTGAGCATTCATTTTATAGCATCGATAATGGGAATACAATATCTCTGACATGTTCTTGAAGAACAACTCAGGTCTCTGCAGGCTGTGAAATAAACCAAGAAGCAAACAAAAATCTTGCATTCCCCAATAGTTGCATGGCTTTAAAAAATATAATGGCATGTAGTTCAAAACATGTGGGGCTACTTCAGCAAACCTCAGTGAAAATCAGTTTTTCTGATATGACTGTTGTTCTTTGGGTTATTAATAATTAGTGTATTGTTTATGTGTTTGCTATATACCTGTTTATGTAGTATACAGATAAACTCCTGTGCAGAACAATTGTTTCACTGTGATTCTGTTCTTATTTCTAGGGAACTGATCTTTCCAGGTTGGTAGAAGATTTCTTCTCCATGAAGGAGGAGGTCTTAGCCCGTGACTTTGACTTGGGATTTTCAGGGAACTCAGATGATGTTGTTATGCATGCCATCCACTTGTTGGGGAACTGTGTAAATATCACAAACACTAGCAGAAACAACGAGTTCTTCGTCACTCCCAGCGTAACGATACCTGCTGTCTTTGAACTCAACTTCTACAGCAATGGAGTAGTTCATGTATTCATTAAAGAGGCTGTTATTGGTATGTTTTGGGGTTTACCAAGGAAAGACTTTCTTGTAACCCATGAAGTCAAAATATCTGCACTAAAAACTTCATCAGTTTTTTATTTACTTTAATATATTTTTTCACTCCCTGCTTCAACCCATGTTTGCACTAACAAACAATCTTAGAGTAAACTTGCACTTTGTTTGTGGAACATTTCCACTCTTTTTTCCCTTCATCCTTTATCTTTCTTGGAAGTATCTGTGTATTGGTCACTGCCATAGGCAAGGCACTATCAGAGTTCTGAGCCAACATGGCAAAACCTGTTTGCCAACATGGCAAAACCTTTGATGAGCAGCATTTTATTGAGATTCTGTTTTGATCTGACATTATTGAACACAGAATAGTGGTGAATTCTGTCTTTATTCTTGAATTGCATGTGTAATGTTTGACTGCCTTTAGGCCTAGAAATAGGCAAAACAAAAGTCTGACATTTCCTTTGCTATAAAACTCTTTGGAAAATTAAACTTTGCTTATGTTTCTGCTCTAGCCTGCAGCCTTCATGCAGTTCAGAGTAGGAGGTGCAGAAATGGTACCAGTGGTGCTTCTCCCAGTTTGATTAGTCAAGAACACCTGGTCCGAAAAGCTGCCAGCCTGTGTTACTTGCTTTCTAATGAATTTAATGTATCTTTGGTAAGTAACTGCATTAATTGTCCAGGTGTCAAATTTTTGTTCTGCTTGTTACTTTTAAAATTAATTGATGCTTTTTGCAAGTGTCTCAGCTCTGATCTGTTCACTCTAAGTACCGTCTCACAGTGATGGTATCAAGGGTTACACTCTGAGTGCCACCTGCTGCTCATGCAAGTGCTGCGGTGGGTGATGCTGGGCTGAGCCTGCAGCGTGCCTTTCCTGAGAAGGAAAAGCTGCTCTCTCAGCTTCCCACAATTCAAGGTGGGCTTCTTAATGCCTCTTAACAAATTTTGTGTCACTGATGTCATTAGACCATCACAGCTATATTTGCATTCTGCCCAAACTATTTAGTTTCTTTTTTTTTTACCTGAACAAACACAAGGCTTTGAGAGTACTCAGCTCCTATGAGTTTACATAGATGATTGAAGTTATACTGGGAACTAAGGCTCCATATTCTGAAGATATTCCTTATTTGCATAGGAGAGCAATAGTCACAGTGTGCCACACCTAGTACTGAGTGGCAATTTTAAACATGGCCTGACTTCAGTTTTTGTTGTGTTACAAAACACTGAAGCGAACTGATGTTATCTTGTTTTTCAGACACTGTGTACTTTGAACTTTAAGTGCTAGGTGTTTTTTTTCTTATGTGTAGAAATTACTTAAAATTCTAGGGATTCTTGAATTAGTTCTTAAATTTGTACTCATGTTTGACTAATCCCTTTTTTACTGAAGCATAAGCCAAATTTAGTATTTTTGTCTGGGCAGTAATGTCATGTCAGATGGTGAGGTTCTTTGGTAATGTTATCCTTTTGCTTTCAGAGTTAATGATTATTTTCTTTTTAACTAAGAAAATATTTCCTACATGATTACGAACAATGTAAAAGAGGTTGGCATTTTTTTATGCAGAGTTTCAAAACACATAAGGGAATTTCTTTAAAGTGAGCTTTCCTTTAAATTTAAAATAAATCACCATAGTGAGTCTCAATGATTTGTTTTATGATGTTTGTATTTCAGAATTGTTAACAAACTAAAATTTGGTTAGAGGCGATTAAAAGGGGAGAATATTTTATGTGGCTTTCTACCAGTGGTAATGCATTTCTTAAAAAAACTTGGACAGATCCCATTTCACTGTAATTTTTCTAATGTCTGCCAGGATAAACATAAGAGGGGTGCATTGGGATTATGCTGATAAAAGTTTAACAACTTGCATAAAAGGAAAAATACTACTGTGTCTAAAACATGCATACTGAACAGGAAGTGGTGTTGCTATAATGGGTGTAATGGATGTGATTTTTACATTGCATTTCTTTTATGTTGTGCAGCCCTGCCAGGTGATCTATCAAGTTTGCCATGAATCTGTGGAAAGGTTGATACAATATGGCATTCTTCTGGTGGCCGAGGTAAAGTGATAGAGATACTATACGAGTAGTACACTACACTATAGGTAGTTTATACTTCTTAGTTGTGAGACTTGTTCTAAATATATGTTGTTACTGAAAGCTTGTAACAACAAGTCCAGGACGGAGACTACTTCATTCCTCTCTCTGTAAGTGTCAGACATTTGGATATAGTCATCCCATGATGCCCAATGACTCTGTGTAATTTCATTGTACCAATAAGCCTACTAAGGAAGACACACGTTTTTGTACTGTCTTGTAAAATTGGGATTTAATTTATTATTGGAGCTCTTTCAGATGCAGCATAGCTGCATGGATGTTTACTTTCTGCTCTACAGGAATCAGGAGTCCAGATCTTTTGTCATTCTTTGATTCCTTTGCATAAATCTTGGAATTAGTGTGAAGTCTCCTCAGCTGGCACAGGTTGCAGTTTCAGGGCTGTAGGGGAGTCACTGTGTGGTGCCATCTGTCAGAGATGTGCAGCATAAAGAAAACTTGAGGAGCAGGGGCAGCTGAATCAGCATATCTTTGCTTCCCAGGCTTTTTTTGTGCACTGTAAACAAACCTTGGCAACCTCCAGGAAGAAGCAAGAAAATCATAGAATCATAGAATCAGCCGGGTTGGAAGGGACCTCTGAGATCATCAAGTCCAACCCTTGATCCAACACTGCCATGGTTACCAGGCCATGGCACTAAGTGCCACATCCAGTCTTATCTTAAAAACCTCCAGGGACAGAGAATCCACCACTTCCCTGGGCAGCCCATTCCAATGCCTGATTACCTTCTCTGTAAAGAATTTCTTCCTAATATCCAACCTAAACCTCCCTTGGCAGAGCTTAAGACCATGCGCTCTTGTCTTGCTGATAGCTGCCTGGGAGAAGAGACCAACCCCCACCTGGCTACAACCTCCTGTCAGGAAGCTGTAGAGAGTGATGAGGTCTCCCCTGAGCCTCCTCTTTTCGAGGCTGAACAACCCCAGCTCCCTCAGCCTCTCCTCATAGGACTTGTACTCGAGTTGCTTCACCAGCCTCGTTGCTCTGCTCCATTTGAGGTGCTCCATATTGAGGTGCTCCTGCTCCAGCACCTCAATACCCTTCCTGAACTGAGGGGCCCAGAACTGGACACAGCACTCCAGGAGTGGCCTCACCAGTGCTGAGTACAGGGCAAGAATCACTTCCCTGGACCTGCTGGCCACACTGTTCCTGATCCAGGCCAGGATGCCATTAGCCTTCTTGGTCACCTGGACACACTGCTGGCTCCTGTTCAGCTTCCTGTCAATCCAAACTCCCAGGTCCCTTTCTGTCTGGCTGCTTTCCAACCACTCTGTGCCCAGCCTGTAGCGATGCAGGGGGTTGTTGTGGCCAAAGTGCAGGACCTGGCATTTGGCCTTGTAATGTAAATGTAAGATCATGAGGAAAAGGAGTTACATGTTTGGCTGCTTTCTTCTTGCAGCCCTCCAGTCTCAAAGGAGGTTAGAGCTGCTTCTGGTGTGTTTGTTAATGGCCATTGCTTCACTCTAATCATAGTGCATGCCTTTTGATATGTGCTTGTGGTTTTAACGTTTGTTACCATAGGTACTATTTACTTGTTATACCTGAATATTAAAGATTCTCCTCTGGAGTTACTACTGCTTCCTTTTTATCTGAACTACTCATGTGTTGTCATGCATTAGATTGCAATCATCATTAGATAAATCAAAAAATTAATGCTAATCAGAATTTAGGAAGAAACCTGTGTGTTCCATGCCTGGGGACGGATGAGGAAAATAGGTGTGGACAGCAGTAGATGTGCACTTCTGTGTAGTCAAGCATGAAAAAAATTCTTCTCCTGTGATTCTAATGTTTACTTCAAAAACTAAAAAATATTCCTAACACATAGTGATCTCTTTGGGATTTATTTTTAAGGTTATTTTATGACCTTTGCTTCATTCAAAATAAAATATTTTATCAGAGCGCAAGACTGAAAGGGTGTCATTTTTCATTTGCTGCAGAGGCCTTTTTCTTTCTCATGAATATTATCACAGTAATCACATGAACAACGTGTCTGTTATCCATTTAGTTTTAATGTTTTCTGATTTCCGTTTCTAAATGGAATAAAGATGCGGGGGTATTTCCTTTTTGACTCAGTAATGCTGAACTTTGAAAAATCTTCCCATTCTGCTCCTTTGAGCAAAACAAATAATGGTGAATGCCTGACGCTAAGATCTCTCATGTTCTTCTGAGTGTGTGTTTAAGATCTCTAAAACTCATTTCTGAAGATGCATTGTTAAAATTGAATGTTGCATCAAACATTCATTGGTCAGGTGGGGTATTTCTGTGGAACCTCATTTATTGTAGACCTGAACTTCTGACACACTTGCTTCAACATAATCAAGGTTTAAATAATTTGTGGCCTTGATTTAAACTGACTCATTCTGTTCCAGCCCATATCTCACTTGGGGACAAATGCAAGAACATCATTAGAGGCAATAAGTTACTACTTACAAACAGCAACTTGTAGCATTCTGCATTGAGTTTTTAGCTATTGTAATACAATAACACAGTTTACTACTCTGAGGCAACTGTAGTACAAAGGTTAGCAACACCACAACCAGAGAGCTTCTCAACTGTCTGTCCTAACACAGCTGAAAACACTTACTTGGCAGCTGCTACTGCATGGCCTCTGGTAGGAAGATTCAGCAACACTTGCAAAGATTTTAACTTTAAAGCAACAGGGAAACTAAAGAAAAACATTTTTTTTACATTTCTCCCTTCTCAATGCTGTCTATAATTGAGTCTCACCTACTTCCATTAAATATTAGTTAATAAACAGACTGGTTTAGTCAGATGAGGTTATAAAAAAACCCTATTGCTTGCTTGGATTTGGACCTTTTACCTATTTACCACCTTGTCTTTCAAATTTAAGCAGGATGATCAGGAGGATATTAGCCCCAGTCTTACAGAACATCAATGGAATAAAAAACTCCCTGAGCCGTTATCTTGGAGAAGTGATGAGGAAGATGAAGACAGTGATTTTGGAGAAGAGCAGAGAGATTGCTACCTGAAGGTATTATTTCTGTAAGGCTAATAATATTGAACTCTGTTGTGAGAGATACAAACTACTGTGCTCATTTAGGATTGGTAATTATAATTTTTTTTTTTTGATTGGTTGGTTTTGGTTTTTGTTTGTTTTGTTTGTTTGTTTTTATTATTATTATTATTTTTTTGTTGGTTTGCAGTGTTAGCCTGTAGTATTCTTGTACAGTCAGCAAAATACCTTTCTGTCCTTTACACGAGGAAAACAGCTGAAGAAACATCAAATAATCTTTTAGGGAGATGGAAGAGCAATTATTAGTCATGAAAACTGATAAATACTCAAGTAACTTAGTTTTAGTCTTTACTGACTGCATGCACTCTAAAAGGGGCACATTGAGCTGGTATTTGTATTCAGCCTATATTTCTCTTCATAGATTGTTCATGTTGAATTTAGGTATGTTACCAGTTTTCTCACAGAGCTGACAGACACTCTTTAGGATATCTTGTTAACAAGTGAAAACATCTGTCCATCTCTGTGATTGCATGGCAACCCTTCTGTTGGCTGTAGAACAGTATGATGTCTTTAATTTTAACTTAGAAAAATAGTAATACCTTGGAGGAGAAAAAACAGCATCGATCTGTGATGTGCGTTGCCTGTTCTGTGCCTCATGGTAAACTGCCTTTTTGCTATGCTTCCATAATGTTCTGTGCCCCATACTCCTTTTTGTAGAAAGAATTATTTTGGCTGCCATTTTGCCATGTTCTGTCTTGGAGATCATTTGTTGTTTCTGCTGGTCTCTGTCACTTTGACCTGAACCTTTTGTTGCCTTTTCTTAGGTGAGCCAGTCTCAAGAGCACCAGCAGTACATCACTTTCCTGCAGAGATTACTGGGACCTTTACTGGAGGCATATAGCTCTGCTGTCATCTTTGTGCACAATTTTAGTGGTCCTGTTTTAGAATCTGAATATATTCAAAAGCTACACAAGCACTTAATAAGCAGGACAGAGAGGAATGTTGCTGTGTATGGTATGTTAAACTGGGTTTGGAACTGGAATTGAGTCATTCTATTCTTCCTACCGCAAGGTAGCGCAAATTAAATTGCAGTTTGTTTATCCCTGGGTTTTCTTTCTTGCAGCTGAGAGTGCTACCTACAGTCATGTGAAAAATGCAGTGAAAGTGTTCAAGGACATTGGGGTAAGTGTTTGGTGCTCAAATCTGATGACTATTAAGTTTCATTTTAATAATGAGCACAATTTTGACATTTAAAGACATCTCTTCAGTGACAGTTTAAAGTTTCTGAATGTGTCTGTGGAAATCTATTGTGGGTTTTGAGCATTTTGGTTACTTCGGGCTCAGGGCTGTAAAAGAAAGAGCACAAGTTGCAGAACAGGGCATTCCTTGCCTCTGGGAAGACCTGTGTTGATGGCTGGGTGACCAGACATTTTTATTCATAGAAAATGAAGTCCCTCTGCTCTACTCCATGTCCCTGTTGAACAATATTGAAAGGCTGAGAGCATGTTCTGTGCTTAGTAACATCTAAATTTAGTTTTGAAGACTGCTTAAATCTTAAAAAAGCATTAGTTACTGAATTTTGGCTTAGCAGTAATTGGTCTACAGCAGAACCATCCTTGTAGACCTCCAGTGTTCACCATGAGGATACAGGCGTTCTTTAAAATAAACATTAAATTTTGCACATTACCAGTAGTATTTTGAATTTTAAATCACCTCTTTGGATTTTGTTAGTGAAACGTTTTTCCTTCATCAGAATGACATGGCTTCTTGAATTCCAGATGTGATTTAGCATTATAATTTTGAAAGTATCATTTAGGCAAAATTTTGCTAGATATGGGATTTGAAATCTCTGTGTTTAAGTTCTGATGTGTTAAATAATCTGAAAATAGGTGGCCTATAGTAAAGATATCTTCCTATAAATGTAAGAGCTGTGAAGAAAGCGTGTATCGAATTCATCATTTTCCAGCAGCAAGATAAACTAAAAGAAGTGAAACCAGGTAGCATCTGCTGAGCATCCATGTAGAGCATAGCATCTGAATTCTTGTTTTCAAAGTGCTCACACTTTCAATTTAGATGCCTTTTAATTGGGTGTTTTACCTCTCGCTGCTAAGAGTTGGCTGTTTATCATACAGCATACTTATTTCTGAGTTTCTCTTCTTCCATGCCACTTGAACACTTAAAGGCATTGCCACCTAAGCCTTCAAGGAAGGAAAAAAAAAAAGTCTTGTAGATGAGGGAAAACTTAGTATAGGCTGTAAAATTTTAATCACAAAAGGAAGGAGATTCCTTTAATGTGGTGATACTCACATAAGTTCATGCTGTGCTTTAGGTTTTCAAACAGACGAAGCAAAGCAAAGACACCATTTTGGAACTAAGCACGACATTCCTACCTCAGCGCAACAGGCAAAAACTACTGGAATTCATCATGAGCTTCATGGTATTATAGACCCCATACAGCACCTTGTCCAGGGACTTGAAGACAGGTTTTGAGACTGTGGCAAAGCCTGGGGACATTTGCTAATCCTTCAAAGTGTAAGGTGCCACTGTCCGGGTAAGGCCTTCTCTGACTTGAACTACTGGAAGACAAGTGCCTTCTTACATATGCATTTATGGGTTTCTTACAGTCCCAGTCCTGTTGTAATACAGTGATACTCAGACGACACTTTGGATACAAGTAATTAAACAAATTGCAAAAAATAAGATAAATTATTAGAATTTGATGTAAAATGAAGAGTGAAGTTTTATCAGTGTTACATTTTAAATATACTTTTAAAGACTGTAACAGATGCACAAGTACACACCATAGTGATCTGTAGCTAACCCTGAGATCTTGAGTTTAGTGGCAACACAGCTTATGGCATAAACAAGTAACTTTCATTCCAATTCCGTTTTAAATAAATGGTTTAAAATTTTTGCTTAGGCAGGCTATATATTTCATGGATAAAGCCATAGTTTTTCATAAATGTTAACATAAATGCCAAAATTCTAATGAGAATTACAGTTACAGACATCTGAGAATAACGATCATGTAGCAGAAGATTGTGAGAAATGTCAGCAGGCACACCTTGCACTGTTAGAGCTGTGTAGTGCAGTGGTAAATTGCACTAATCACTGCTGTCAGGAAGAATGTGAGAGTAGTGTTCTTATTTTTGTTGTGGCATCTGTCACTCAGCCAGATGAAAGTCAGGAGACAGTTGCCTGAATGTGAATATCTTAGATTATTATTTAATTGAAAAGAACTCTTAAGTTTGGGGAGTTTTTTGTTTGGTTGTTTTTTTTTAATTAATTAATAGGATGTCAGATATTTTTAAGTGGAGTAAAGACTTGATTTGGTGAAATAGTTTTTAATTTTGGCTCTGAAAATTTCAGCAATAACTTTTGCAATTCTTTGGAAACAAAAGCTCATATTACATTCTGTTGCTGAACAGATCTAAATTGGCATGAAGTAGTACCTCTAGAAACCCAGAAATATAAACAATGTACTTTTGACTGTGATCTGACAAAAAAAATATAATTCATAAACAAAACTGAATGATGAATAAATTCTGTCCTATGAAACAGGACTCTAGTCTTGCAATTTGATCCTTTTGCATGGAGGACTTGCACTGTAGATTTCATCTTCTCTTCATGTGAGTGGAGATTAGATTGCAACTTGTAGTCCTGTATTTTAGTACAACTGATCCAGCTGAAGCAGTACCTTGGTGGTATGTGAAGCTGGTTTGCTTGTGAAATGTGTTTTCCCTCCTTTAGATTGCCTTCTAGATGAGGTGGTACTTCCAGATGAGGGAAATCAAACATTTCAATTGCTACATTGCTTTGCTTGATTCTCATGTCCTGGCCTTGTGAGCAGAAAAATCCCCCAAACTTCTCATCATGTAATCTCTGTTGCTTAACATAAATATGGAAAAGCATACTTGAATCCCAGCACTTGCACTGTTATGCCAGCACAAAACTGATGCACAGAAATTAGACTTTGTGGCCGAGGACCTTGCATTTGTACTGCACATTTGTCAACAAGAATATTTCTGTAAATTTTTTTATTAAATGCTATTAATATTTGAAACCTGCAGTTTATAGTTTGTTAGCATTATACTGTTAGCACTGTGAGACGCACGTGTTTTGTCACTAAACCAGGTGCTCTACAACACTTAAAGAATTTCTGAACCAAAGCTACATTAATATGGATAAACACTGACCCTGGGGTCGCTTGTGTTCTTATGTCCTTCTGCTATCTCAGCAGGACAGTGACTACATCACACATAGTTTTTGTGAAGTCTGCTAACTGTTTAGGAAGCAGTTTCATCTCATATTTACTGATGTGCACTGTTCCTTCACCTGATGAATTCTCCATACGTTTGTTGCTGATGGCTTCTATTTCATGTCAAAAAAAGACTAGGTGCTTCTGAATAACAAGCTCTCATAGTTTACTGCATTTCAGTAAATCTGGAGTGTACTAACAGCGAAGATTGTACATAAAAGTTTTTTAAAAATGAAGCAATATGAAGCAAACAAAACTTGGGGCATTTTATTAATATGTTTTGCCAACGGAGGTATTAGTTACCATAAAACCCAGGAGTACTGTGGTCACTGGAGTGTTCTGGCTAGGTGTTGCAACTAAGATACTTTATGGCTTATATTAAAAAAAAAAAAATTAAAAAAATGAATCTGGTTAATATAAATCAGTGAGTGGGTAGGGCAGTAATGCATGTGAATACGCAATAATGAATGCTTATATATGCAGAGGGAGGGGGCACCTCTAAAATTGGTTTATTTTGTATGAAAAAAACCTGCATGTGAGAGATGGGTACTACGAATCATATGCCACTGGAAGCCTTTGCATTCTGCTGCAAATGTGTATGTAAACATGTATATATGCAAGTGTGTATGTTATGACACACAACATCTATGCTTTTCCCGCAAATTAAAGCACAGAATATAAAATTATAAGGCTGTAACAGTCAAAAACTAAACCCAACACTTGCACTGTATTTACACCTTCAGTGTCTTATGATTTTATTAACTTCTCATGTTTCCTTTGCTTGATTTAAGTAAGTTAACCAGTAAAGAAGAAAGGACTGGCCCTGAATTACCACAAATGTATTTTAAGACTCTTATAAAGACTTACATGAATCTCGGTCATTCATATGAGCATAATACTCAGGTGTACAAGTCTTTTTGGGCCAGGATCTTTCATAATATGAGAAAATTAGTCTTTCCATACATATCCTGTAGATCTCACATTTTTAGAGTGATGGAAATGTAGAATTCCACTTGCCGTGCCACCACAGCAATCCAGGGCCCCACTTATCATAGTCTTGGTTGTGTATTTACTTTGTACTGACACTGAGGTCAGAGGCACAGCTGCCTTCCCGTTGACAGCTTAGGGCTTTATTCACCCATCTCTGATTAGGAAGCATATGCACACACTTGCATTCAACTGCCTGCTCCACAGAGAAGCATCCCAGTCACCAACGTAGAAGAAGGTTGAGCTGGGAGGTGATAAAAGATACTGTTGCTTTTGTGTTTCTGTGCTACTGAGCCAGGAACTGCTGACTTGAGAATGTTACCATGTTTTACCTGTTATGTGTAATACTGTGTCTGTTTTAGAAGCACAGAGGTGTACTGGAGTCATTTTAATAAATTAAACTGTTTGGTAATATGACATTTGACAAGCTCTTGTAGTGATTTTTTTTCTGAGTTTTTTTAAATAACTTGCTGAGATAATTCATTCCCTAACTTTGTCCCACTGCAGGGAGTTTCTGAAATTAAACCATGAAAAGCTTTCATTGTAGATGTATCTCTTAACAGTGTATGTGCTGGAGCAGAGCCATTTAAAAAGCAGATTGAGGTGACATCTTGACTCCTGAGCCTCTGTCTCTTTTGTTGTGAAATGGAAGTGCCATTTTGCTTCTCTGTTTCCCCATCCCTGCAAGGCTCTTGTACATGGAGTTCTTCTGGAGTTCCTCTCGCCTCCTGGGGGAGTGTCTGTGTCATGCTGGAGCCTGGGATGGCTCTGATGCTGCAGACTGTGCCTTCTTGAGGTGATTTCAAGCTGACCTGAAGTTCAATAAGCACCTGTCAGCAATTGTGACAGCATCTGGAAATGTGAATTAATTGGAGTGAGGCTTTAATATAATAAAACCTGCATAGATGATCGTTACCTAAATTGAGAAGGAGGGATGCTGCTTCACTCTTCAGGAAAAAAAAAAGTTATAATCAGCTGATTCTTTAAGAGGCCTCTAGCAATGTTCACATGCAAGCAAGGCTTGCCTAATTGACAACTCTAGGCTGAAGCAGGAAACTTAAAATTCAATTATTGCCAATAGCTTGAATAAAACCCAATTCTTGTTGGTGATGACCTTACATTTTATTCTTTCTGTAAATGTCTTCCTATTTCTCAGTCTTTTGAAATCCCAAATGTCAGATAAAGCACTTATCTCTAGTTTTTGCTTAATTCAGTTTTTCTATAATAAAAGCTTGTCAGGCTTACTTAGAAGGATCATTGCTTTGAGCTCTCTGCTTTGTTCTCTTATGGTACACCATGTTTTCAGCAGCCCTGTATTTTCAAGGTAAGATCCACATTGATCTGAATTGCTACTTGAAACATTTTCTTTTCAGTCTTCATTTATAGATGTTCTTAGCGCTTTGCAATTGCTGTGCAAGAGTTGTTGTCCTTATTTATTATTCTTTGAGTTGGTCAACCTCTTAATGTAATTGTTCAAAAAGTTTCATAGTTGATGCTGTCCTTAGAATGAAAAGCTTCCTATCTCTTTTTGAAGAACTATGTGTGAAATGTTCACTGCTGTGTGTTACGCCAGAGTTCAGACCTGAGAGACCATAAATTCCGAAGAGACTTTCAGATTTCATCTGTCACAAAGCATTGACAGTTAATGAAACATAGGCTATTTAGTTAATTATTATATAACTATTAGTTACTAAGGTTGTTTTGTAAAAATGTTTGCTTAGTGTCTCTGCTGGGCAAAAAGCAGATGGAGTGCCAGCAGGGAGCAGGAAGGGACTAGGGAAGAAACCAGATCACATCACTGTGGCTCTGCTCTGTCTTGAGTGTTGTGTGAGCATTTTCACAGAGAGATGTGTTAGTACCTCCTACCTCTGCCGGGAGTAAAATCCCTGGTGACTGGAAAAGGAGTGAGGAATCCTGTCCCTGGCATTTCACCTTCCAGACTGCTCCAGATTGCAATAATAAATTATAAATTAGCCCTGTAATCTGTTAACAGTTTACAGTTTAGCTCTGGTACTGCTTTGGAAATAGGAAATACCACTTGGCTTTCCATGAGTTTTGGGTTTACTAGTGCCTTGACTGTTGTGTTATCTCTGGAGTTCTGGCTCCAGTGATTGTATCTACCCAAAGAAAACAACATTTATAAATGCCACAGAATTGACAGGCCACTATTTTAGCATAATGGATTTTCTTTGGAAGACTTTTCATGATCAAAATGCTTAAGCAGCTTCTTTTAGAGAGCTCTGTACTGTGTGTATACTGGCTGCTATGTAATTGGTACCCAAGATGGCTTGTTAACTGTTAGCTGGAGCATCTCGGTGAAACCAATGTCACACCTTTGATTTGTTGTCCTTCTTCAGATGAGGCTAAGGAAGAGGTGATGGATTGGTTTAGTTCCCCAGTTAAGCGTTTTGTGTATCTGTGAAAAGTTTCACAGGCTCACCTTATGGCCATGTTAATGTATGTATTTTTTAGATGTAGCTGAAGCCTAATTTTGGCCACAGTGCTCAACTCTTTCTGAATCAGACTTCCTCTTTTTTCTGCAGAATGGAGAGAACCAATTAAACTACTACCTGTCGGAAAGCTGTAAAAGCCTTTTTCTGTATTGATTTTTCTCCTTCATTAAACTTAATTACCATAATTCAGCACCTTTGACTACAATTTGCTCCCTTTGTCTCACTGTCTGGCTGGCCATTTATAGCTTCCAGTTTCCCCTATTTCTTCTTCCAGTGTGCTACAAGTTCAGACACTCATCATCCCTGTGATTGTTCCTGTTCCCAGGTCCTTATCATTATCTTTCTTAACAGCAATTATTTCTTGGGTGACTCAGCTTTCTCATTCAAACAGAGCCCCCAGAATATAAAAATAAGGTACTTGAAAATCCAGACATGTTAATTAAAATTAATGAGTGTTTTTTATCCTTTTTTTTTTCTATCAGAAAATCTTTAAAAATCAGTGTGTTAAAAAGCAGTTATGTTTCTGCGTGTGCTTTCTTATTTTGGCAAGGTGTTTGGGAAAGAAATCGGAAGAAAAACTTTGCACTGAAGTAATGGCTTTGTTTAGTTTTGGGGCTGAAACTGTAGAACAAACTTTTATCAAAAGTTTTCTATAAAATCTTTCAAAAAACCGTTTGGGTTTGAAATGTATGTGACATTTCATTCTCCTGTCATTGAAATGTAATTAACCTTCTCTTCCTTTTGGAGACCAGCTTGATTAGTCCAGTAATATTTGTTTTCCTGAATAAGTGTTGTTTGTTATTTTTGAAAATAATCAACTTGACTTAATGAGATGAACTTTTATGCTGTGGAATTATATGTTATATGGGAAGAAATTACATTTTGACGAAGCCTTACCACAGGGCACAGTCTTTGAAAAATATTTTTTAACCTCCCCCAAAAAAATCATTACATGTAATAAAATTAATTCTCTAGGAGATGAGAAGGATGAGGAGATGAGGAAGTTTAGACATGTGTTTTCATTTTTGTAATACTTAAACATAGTGTGATTTAATTCTGGTGCTTAGTTTTAAGACTCCTCCATTTTTCCCCTCAAAACTTCAGATTCTGTCCCTTTTACCCCAAAATGTTTCTTTTTGTCCAAGAGTCTAGGAAAACTGGTTTAAATATTAGAGGGATTCTATCCATTTACCAGCTGTATTCATTAACCCCAGTTGTAGTTTAAAGAATTCTGAAGCCAAGAAGCATAGAAATATTAGAAGCTGGTATTTCTGGATATACTCCAGAGAGTTGGGAGAGCAAACCAGGGCAGGAGGTAGTGTGTATGTGTTTTTGTTTTTCAATTGGTTTATGTGAAGTTATCCCTTTGTTGATGTAGAAGGCAATAAAAATGAAAAATGTTGGAATCAGTGACACATGTAGTTGATTTTCTGAACTAAGTAAATTAAGTACAAATTGGTTATTAATAATTCAAAGCAAAATGCTAGATAAGAAATTGGAGCAGCTTGTCTATCATTTTCAACCATTAAAGGATTAGTCTGAGCAAGGCAGTCCAAGGCTCCCTTATCTTTTATTAAAGCCTCACTTCCTCATTTATTAAAGAATCAGATCTAAATGATGCAGCAGGCCTGAGACATTCCTGGTGCAGTAGCCTGGTGTGTCGTGCCCTGCTGCAGACTCGGCATAAGCTGGAAGGTTGGTTTGGTGCAGGAAATTTTGGATATGCAGGACCTCCTGGAGGTAAACCCCAGGGAAGTGACCAGGCTGTTGTAAATGAGAAGAGGTGAGGAGCTGAGAGGGCAGGGAGTGTCGGGAGGGCTGTGCATTGGAGGATTGGAGGGACGTTGGTCTGATACATGAAGATACGGAACTCAGCACCCAGCTCTTAAATATTCTCCAAATGTGTTTCTGGGAAGACCACTTAATGCTCTATGTTTATTAGAAAGCCCTTTGGTGCCCAAGAGGTGCTCCCAGGCCCTCGGGGCAGGGATGGAGGATGGGCTGGTGCCTCTGTGGTTGCATTGGTATGAATGTGCACAGAGCTGTGCCCTGCTGTGCTGGCAGTCCCGCGGTCCATCCTGTGCTGGGCACCTCTGCCCGTTCCTGCCCCTGGAGTGGGACAAGCAGCACCTGCTCAGTCATGGCACAGCAGGGATGGAGCATGTGGCAAGCACCGAGAGCTGCAGCCTGGGCAGATCCTGGCTGTCCAACATCATCACAGCAGGTGGGAATAAATGAAGGGAGGGGAGGCACAGTGAGACTCCTGATCCAACTAGCTCAGGGTGATTCTCTTTGATACAAAACATTCAGTTCTCCCTGTTACTGCTGTGTGACTACTGCAATGTCCTCTGTCTGCTCTGGTACAGTGATTTCTTTCTCCCAACTCGTTCTCATACAATAGGTTAACCTTGAGTCTGACTGCTCACTACTGTTTAAATTGCCTAAAGAAACACTCTTCCCCCACTGTTTGCCTGCTTTTGCATTCAGACTGTAAGAATTCCCTCTCAGATCTATCTACAATAAAATGAAATAAAATCAAACTTTCCAAAGGAGATGTGTAGTTGCCACTTATGTCCATGAGTAGAAAAAAAATCCCAATGGCTGGAAAATGGGACTAAGGACTTTGGTCCCAGCATTTTAAACTTTTTTCTTTAGAGAGATTTTGTCATTTCGCTCATAGCCAAACACAGATGAACCCATCTCCAGCGTGTCCAGCAGATGGTGGTGGAGTTTCATCTACAGCTGCAAATTCTGGTGACAGCCTGAACAGCACCATTCCCAAACCTCAGCCCCCTGACTGTCCGTTAGAAACAAATAATCATTTCCTTGGTAGCCAGATGGAAAGCACTTCATTTGGAGTTGATTTTATCTGTTGCTGTGATTGATTTTTATAGTTGCAGGAGTCAGGCTGTGTTCGGCACCTGACACAAACACCACCACCTTGGAAGACCACTTTTAGTGTGTATGGTCATTGTGTGGTGTTTACCTGGCTTCAAGAGAAAATGTGCATTAGGAGAGAAGCATTTAGCATTTTAGAAGCTTTACTCTTCCTCCTGCATTCTCTGGTCCAGACAGGCATTTTAAAGAAACACAGCCACCATTCCAAGTCCAGACCTAAGTGTCCCAAATGCAAGATCAGAGTTCTGGGTTGAAGACCCATGTCATATACACACTCCATGCAAACCAGTGCCCCTCTACAGCTGTAGAAGACAGAGAACTGAATCTTCTTCAAGGTAGATGGAAAGGAGAGGGGTTGGCAGGGCTGCCAACTCAGCTTATCCTTAGTTGTAAACCTTCCTCTGATGCTGGAGGGCAACTCCAAGGCTTTAGCTGAATGTGGATACAAGGTGTTCTCACAGTATCACTACATCTCCTAAATATTCTGCAAAGCATTACAAGTGTTAATTTAATTTTAAAATATTCTGCAGGTTTTTCCTTGTGAAGATAACCTTCTCAATCTCAAACATCCCAGAAAGAAGAGTGGACATCCTAATTCATTAACACAGCACAGTTCACTGCTGCACAGCTCATTGGTATGAGGCTGGACAGGGATATGGCCAGGGCCCTGCTGGGCATCTCTGTCCCAGTGCCCAGATAGCTTTGTGGAGCCATCTGTGTTGTTCATGTGCATTTCTTGACAATAGTATTGACCTCTGACAAATCCTGCTCTTTCCCGTTCTGTCTCCCTGCTCAGTTCCTCCCAGTGCCCATATTCCCTGTTCCTAGGCAGCTGGTTTGAGGCTTTGCTGGGAGCACAGCTGAATGAAATTCTGCACCTTCCCTCCCTCCATCCCCTTTCCTTAAGAATTATTTTTCAGGCACAATGAAGTCCCAGCCCAGCTCCCTGCCACTGGTCACTGTCAGAACAGCGTGGGGAGCCAAGTTGGATACATGAACAACTGATGCAGAGAGGTTGAAAGGAGGGCAAAAATACCTTGCACCAGCATTTTTAAGGCCTGTTACCTTAAGACTTTAGGTTTCTGTGGCAATTCAAGCAATTTCCAAATAGCCCAAAAAGCAAGGTGTGGGGAATAAAGCAGCAATGACAAGGTCCTTCAGTTTCTTTGCTCCTTCCAGATGCTGTGCAGGGCAGAGCTCACACTTGGGCCTGGATCTGAGGAAAGAGCAATTGCCATAGAGATGGTTTAAAAGTCAGAAGGAGCATGATTCTGGCTGCCAACCCAGAAATCATAAATCCAAAGGTGTGCTCTGAGCAAGAAGGGTCTGTGTTTAACTCCCTGAACCTGTCCTCTGCAGCCTGGGCTGCTGGCAGTTTTAGTAGCAATACTACTGTTATTATCCTGCCACTAAACTTTGGGACCAGAATTTGGTTCCTTTAATCAAAAATGACAAAGAATCAATTCCTCTGTCTCAACCTGCTTGTAACAGAAGTGGTCACTGACACAAGTCAAACTCTAAAAGGATTTCTTCCACAACTGAAATGTTAGCTAATACAGCATGGAGGAGATTTAGGAATCTAATGCAGCCGCTGGAGGGCAGCTGTGAGTTTTACAGCTAATCTGTCCCCAGGTTATTCACTTCAGGCCTATCTTGTTGCAGCACACATTTTCCTTTTACTTTCCTTCATTTCTTTTCCTCTCCATTATTTGTGGATCCAGCAGCTTTTTGAGCATCCAAAATGGTATCTCCCTCTGCTCACCTCCCAGCCAGCAGCAGCGCAGCTGATGCTACTGATAACTCCAGCCTGGAAAAACGACTGTTCATCTTCTGTCTCCAAGCATCTGCCTGCTTGGTCTGTGCACCAGGTTTCCCTGATGCTCCTGCTAGAGGCGTTTGCTCTGTAGCCCAACAGGACGTTGAGCACAATGGGCATTTGGATATTGAGGATGAAAAGTCTATTACAGTGACAAAATTTCTTCTGGGTGTGTGTGTATGAATGTGTCCCAACAGTGAGAGGAGGGACACAAACACTTCACATGCTGTGGTGAAGACTGGCTGTGACACTTTGCAGCCTGGCAAGAGATGCTGATCAGTGGCAGAGCCACCAGCAGCAGAGATGGATGGCTAGTGAGAGCAGTTACCAACAGTAGGGTGATACTCGTGGTGAGGTAGGCAGGGGTCTTAGCTGATGGACACCCTGCTTTTGTAGGCACAACAGAAAAAGAGTATCCTCAGGAAGCACACAGAAGAGGACAAGACTATGGACTTGATATGTGTGAAAACAAACTCAGAAGAACAAAACAGTGGAGATATCTCTGACAGGCCCCAGTGCCGAAATAATCCAGAGCCCAGTTCTGGACCAAAACTACGCTGGAGCTGGCACCAGGGGAGGAAAGCGAAGGCAACATGTGCCCATGGGTGCCACTGCTTCAATCAGGATGTGGTGCCAAGATGCTGTTGTTCAGGAGCTTGGTCCCAGTGATCCTTTGACTTGATACAGAGCAGGGACATGATCATTTTGAATGTCTACAGGAAGAAGCTGTGGGCATTGCATGCTAAGAAATGAAATAACTTATACCTTTCTGTCTTAGAAACAGCTGCATGCCACCCCTCAGCCCCCCATGAGGGTTGGGAGCAGCGCTTGGATCAAGCAACAGGAGGTGGCTACTGGGGAGGAGAGGCTGCATCTGGGAAGCCCCAGGGAGCCTGGGGGGCTGAAGGATGTCAGCACTGCATTGCTGGGCTGCTGTGGGGGCAGACTGCCTCAGATTACTTGCTGAATTAGGCCATATGCCATCACATCATTCCACATTAGACAAATCTCTGTGCTTGATGATTTCCCTTTTTGGCCACGGCTGAGTGGAGATACAAACACAGACAAACACTCTCTTTCTCTATAATTTTCCTCTGCATAGTAGATGCGACCTGAAAAATAAACATGTATGTTTCCCTATGGGTTGTGATGTTTCTCCAACTGGTGATTATGTTTGCCAGCTGTAGCACATCCCTTCCAGTCCGGTGCCTTTGCTGTTGTCACTGTGATCCCCATTGCATCTCTTTGGTACTGCCCTGCAGGAGGGTGGGACTGTTTCTTCTCTACTCCAGCCTCAGTTAAACAGTGTTTTGTTTCTTCGCTGGCACCAGGAGCTGTTTGCAAGTGAGGCATAGGTAGAAGCTGGATATCATCAAGAGGCCTCAAGAGCCTCAGTCCAGTCTGATCTGCTTGCGGCTGTGCTTGGCAATTTTAAGAAATGAGGTTCTTCAGACAGCTGGGATGTCTGTCTCCTTTTTCAGACAATTTTAACCAACTTGCACAAGCCAGAGTAATTGCAGATGTTCTAACAAGTATCATATCATCACGATGCAGTTCAACTCCATCACTTTTCCAAGATGCAGCAGTTGGGTGGTTGAACTGCACACACCAGCTGATCAGCCCTTTGGTGGTTTTGGATCAACTACTGCTTGTACTGCCTTGTGCCCATGGGAGATGTAAGGGCTGTAGGAAAATGTATGATGAGGTGGTTGTTAGAGGAGAGAGGACACAGAGATTCATAGGAAATAACATTTCATTGGTTTTGCTGTTCATAGGCTGTCATCCTTTCCAAGTATAAATAGGTTATTCTCTCTTTTTAAATTCCCTGTGTTACTGGCTTCTGGGTATTGACTGTTTCCACACAGCCCATAGGGGACACAATTGCTGGTGGAAAATGAAGGGGGAAAATGAGTCTTTAATTTGACCTGCGACATCAGAGAATTTGAAAAATTGTGAGTGTTTTTATAGAGCTTTTGTATCATGATGCTTTTCAAGTTAGCATCCTGAATGCTTTATAAATATTAACTAAGTCTCATGTGGCTCCTCTGAATTACGTAAAGACAGAATTGCCTCATCCATCAGCAGAGAGGATTCAGAAACTGCTTAAAAATTTGAGACAGCATTAAATGACACCAGCTTAGAGAATATGAACGTACACCCACTTGAAACTTCTGGGCAGGAGAAAAAATTAAACAACTGGACTATATCTTTCCACCCTTGCAAAAGGGTAGTGTTGGACCAGGAAGGGCTATATGAAGGCCTCTCTTTCTCCTCTTCTCTTCTTCTGTCTCTCCATTTGTTTTGTGGGAAAACCTTGTCTCCCTGGGTAAACAATCTGAGATTAGGATTCAGAAAGGAAGCAACCCAAAGGGAAAATGCTTATAAAATCCTCATTCCCTCTCCCATGCCCAGGACATTATTGATGGCTGACAAATGCTGAACTGCTGAAAGAGAGGAATAATCCAGAAAGATGGAGATAAGGAGTAGTGCAGGAGCTAAGGGAACTCTGTGCAGCAATGTGGAGCTGGGAGCAGGATGGTGAAGCCAGGCACGATGCGTAAACATCCTTAGACAGCAGAAAAGAGTGATTTAAAGGACTGTAGTGTCAGTTCACAGGGGATGCTGCTTGTTTGGGAAGGAATTTCAAGATTATTCCCAGTCATCACCCAAAGAGATGAGCTAAGAACAAGCTGCAGGCCAATTACATACCAAGTGTTAGATAAATTACTTACCACAACGGCTGAAGAATTTGGGTTTCTTCTCCAGGTAACTTAAAAGCTTAACTCATAGTAGAGACTGACGCTTAATGAATTCAGAGAGGCATCAGGTATTTACTCAAATTTTTCATCTCCTGATGCAATTATTCTGAGAAAGACAGTGGATTAATTGTTTCTCCAGATGGACTTCTCCAGATATGTCTTCTAAAGCCACTCTGGATCGATGGTTTCTGAGAAGACGACAACAGACCAGGATAAAAGTAAAGGACAGAGTAAAAAATTGCTTTGGAAAATTCAGGGAATTTTTTTTTTTTGTAGTACACTGGACACACCAAGGAAATCTTGGAATGATTTAAGATTTCAAGGAGTACAGAAGACACGTAGAGATGTTAGTGATTTCTCAGTGCCACTAACTGAGCTTTATATAGAAATTAGAGATCGAAAAGGACCTGCACAGCCTGGTGGGCATCAAGCTGCTCATGCACCATCAATGCTTGCACAGGCCGTGAAGGCAAACTGTCCCCAGAGCTGCATTAGCTGGAGCTGAGGTGCTTCTTCACCTTGACTGAACACTTGAATAATGTACCAAATATTCTCTCCTCAATCCCCAAAGTAAAGGCTTGCTCTATCCTGCTCTCAAGAAGTAACAGACACAAGCCGCAACAAGGGAAATTCCTATCAGATATCAGGGAAAAAATCCACAGTGAGGGCAGCAAAATCCTACAGCAAGGGCATGGTGAGGCTGATGAATCTCTCTCTGTAGAAGGGTCAACACCAGATTGGAGAAGGACCTGAGCAGCCTGTCCTAAGCTGGCCCTGTGTCAAGGCAGAGTGGGTGGTGTTTGACCACCTGACTTCCAGAGGTCCCTCCCAGCCTAAATTATTCAATTACTTTGCTCCTGTTGGGAACTAGAGTAGACCTGTAGAATCTCTATTATTTTTGCTTCTCCAGGCCATACTTAGACAAATTAACAGACACAGACAGCCTTCGAGACACTTAACTTTGTGTTGCTATGAGAATTATCATAATTGTAGGGTCACAATTGTTCTGATTTTTTAAAAAGTGGAACCAGTTTTCTTATTTTAATTCCTTTCTTCACCACATATGAATTCACCCCTGCTGAGTTTTAATTTACTGTGAATGTTCTGGCATTTTTTTGCAGAACTTCTTTTGAAGAGCCCTTGTAAAGAATTGCATGGACTTTGAATGGAAATGAGAAGTAATTCAAAGCATAGATCTCTTAATCCTGAGAGTCTCAGAGCTGCTTGTTCATATACATCAGTAAAATATGCGAAGTTACAGCAATCATTTGCAGTACGGCTGCAATGAATCATTTATTACCTCATGCAAAACACACTACAAAAAGACTGATGAAGCAGGTGAAAGTGAATTCTTTTTTATTTAAATGGTCCCATTTCAGTGTATTCTCTGTGTTCTTGGTATGATAACCCAATCATGATTGTCTATGTGAAACAAGAGAACTGACACTACTTTAATGTATTTCATTTTATAGCATTTGCTTTCCTACACATAATATTTGTAAAAAAACCTCTAATAATACTTGACTACATGAGTGAAAATTAAGCTAATTATTAAGCAGATTTCTCTGTCTTCCTCCTCTATATGATCTGTATGCCTTGGAAAGATTTTTTGTTGTTTGGGTTTTTATTTTTATTTTTTATAGCAGTACTACATAATTAGCATCAAATGCACCTATCTCTTGTCTTTCCAGTCAGGAAAAAAAAAAGGAGTACATCAGTACATTGCAAAGAAACAAATGGTAAAAAGAGAATGCTGGAAGCGGCTCAGGCAGGTTATAACCTTGTTCTCATCCAAAGAGATTTTTAAGGAGCATTATTAACTTCCAGTGACATGAAGGAGGATTTCAGCAGTGATTTACTGTTTGTCTTTGTTTCAATTAATGGTTTTGCTTCCAGGTAAAATAACAGAAAACATATAAGTACTCACAACACTCAGGAAATTCTTTCAATTTTTTACCCTCTTTGTTATTAGCATGTTCAGTTTCACTTATAGTTAACAATGTGTCAACACTGTCATTAAAAACCTCTGGTTCTGTTGTTATATATGAACTGTAAAAAATTTGCTTCAGGCTTCAAATTTGGTTTCCAGGGTCTTGCTCATGAGATCCAGTAAACTATTTTATGAATTCATAAAACTGTTAGACTCTGCTCCAGCTCTTGGATTCAGTCTGTTGAATCTCTACCACAAAACTTTAGTAAATATGTTATAATGCACTTTTATTAATGAATTTCTTATAGAAGCTATTACAGAATTGTTGTCAGAGTTTCTTTATAGCTTCGTTTCTGTTTATCACAAATTAAAAAGGAAGCTTGCTGTTTCTGCTGCTTCAGAAATTGATTCTTGACTCAGGTAATCAACACATTTTTTGGACTCTCAGAAAGGTTATCAAGTACTTGCACACTTGCACGATTCTCACATTTCCCTTACTCCAACCTCTCCAGTCTGCTTGTTTTAAATAGTTCTGGAAGGATTTTGAATGGCATGAGATAACTGGAAAGGATCTTGAAAGAGTGTTACTGTACCTACAAAATCTCCCTGGGGAGGATTTTAATTCTGCAGAGTGCTTTCCAAAGTCATTGAGGGAATTATGTTTCCAGAAGGGCAAGAACCCAGGATTTGCTATTGCTCAGCAGAGCTGAAACAAAGCAAATTATCTGTGATATTGTGGAGTTAATAAACACAACTCTTAACATGACTCTTTGGTTTCTGTGAAGTATCAAAATGCAGGATTTGTCCTGTTGGAAGAAAACCAGATCTGTGTCATCCTGCCCCTGACAGCAGCCAGGGGTATGTGCTAAGACACAAGTCAAAAAACCCCCACATCTAAATAGCTCACCTTAAAAATTAGTTTTATTCCCAGATCTCCAAGTTCATGGCTGAGAACAAAGGCTGAAATGCAGGATAGCTTTTGTCGTATGATCTCTTGTATCCCTCAGTACCGTGGCATCAAAGAGTTTCAAAGGCTTATTAGTGTTTGCATGAACTGCTCATGCAAAATGACATCTATTTCCTCCGACCAGCTTGCAATGGGTTTCCAATTCACACTAACCAGATTATCTCTTTCCTTTCAAAAGCATATATGCAGGAGAGCTCTATTTCCATATGCCACTTGATATTACCAACTATGTCTTCCCCTCTTCTCTTTTAACTGCTACTCCTGCTCTGCAGATGAACCTTTGCATTAGATGCTGGAGTGTCTATCAGTGTATGTGAAAGAGATATTTAGTATGGAATAGGCCTTTTGGTGGTCTATATAGATGTGAAGTTTATTGTTTATTGTTTCTGATACTGAAATATGTTGTAAAGTTTATTGTTTCTCATAGTCAAGTTTACTCACAGACTACCTCCAGGTTGGGGGGCACAGGATCACACACTCTTCCAGGATAATTTTTCCTGCTGTAGGATAATTTTTAAGCAAATGCCAATACTATCCTTTACTTCTGCAACAAAGAAGGGTTTAAGTAATGACAGGCAGTGAGACTCAGCCAGTCAAAGAAAGTGCAACAGGAATCAGCTCTTGCTCAGTGTTGAGATTCGGGTGCATGTGCCCTGCATGTGATAGCTGTGTGTGTGCAGGAACAGAGTCCCTCCTCCTTTGGCAGGCTGTACCACGACCCCTTAAACCCAGGCGATGTTACACTTTCGCTTCTACAAAGCAGCGTCATTACCTGCTGCCAGATTTGGGAAGGAATTAGGTCTTTCAAAATTAGGACTTTTTTTCAAAACTCAGAGTTCTAATTCAGAAACCTGTTGTTGTTCGTCCTTTTATTTCCCTCTGTCCTCCCCTCAGAAACACGTGAGGATGCAGAAGGGGCTGTACTCCTTCCCAAGAGCAGACTGTGAGTGTGGGTTGCAGGGTCCCATCTCTGCCTGGTGCCAGGCCAGAGCACTGTGAGTACATCTCTTCTGCTCGCCTTAATACAGTCCTAAATGCCTGAAAGGGTTTTTTCTCCCTACTCATTCAGAAATTAAGCACTTGGGTTACCTTCCTGATTTGGCCACTAAACTGACATGTTCAATGACTGTAATTGTCCGTGCAGAGAACTCTGAAAACCACCTGGACATTGGAGGCACCTTGAATCCTTTTTCCTGAGAAAGAATTTGCGTGACAGAAAGATGGAGTTTTCTTGTTACTTTGTTCTGAAATAAATCCCTGTTTAGACCTTCTATAAAGAAAGGAGTTTTGTTTTTTTTCTTCTTTCAATGTTGCTCATGTATGGAACTGTCTGAAAGCACTAAGGGAAATGACCCCGAGAGGAAAGATTTCTTGTCACCCGGACAAGGAAGAGGGCAGGAGGTGAGCTTACTGTCACTGGGACTTTACAATACCACTTTGATAAGGTTAACGAATGCTTCAAACACATCCCAAGTTCACTCTTCTCTAGAGTATTAAAAACAACCTAACTGAATCTTGTGAAAGCTGTGTCCTCTAGTGAGGGTTCTGTGATTGCTTATACCAATAACGTGCTCTATCCCTGCATGCAGAGGGAAGATTACCCTGGAGAGGGACCACAGGATTGGAGGGAAGGCACAGCACTGCTGAGCAGAACCTGATACTTCAGACTTACTTGTACAGAGGTGTAATGCAGGAGCTCTCCAGTGAGCCTCTGTAGCATGCCAGACTTGACAGCAGTTCAGAAAGACCTAAGTTATGTAGGAGTAATCTCTCTACATCTGCAATGGGACTGACAAAAGTACTACTGTCTGAGTAATTTTCTGTAAAATCTCTTATGACTGACCTGGCAACTCAATGGAAAATGATGCTGACCTGGCTAATCTCCATCTTTAGAACAAGCAGAAATGAAATCTGAGGCTTGAATGCATGTGCTCCTTGAATCACCAGGATAAACACTTGAAGGTTATGGTAGCACCTTGGGACCACCAGTAATAAAATTAATGTGTGAGATTGTGCTGTCATTTGTTTCACTTCTAGTAGCACTTCACCTGGTAGAAGCAAGCAGAGAGACAGAGAATGGCCAAAAGTGATAAACTGCTGTGTCAGAGAGTCAGTAAACCTTAGCCACAGAGTCCTTCTGCTTGTCATAGGCAAGTGATTTAAAACTTTTGTGCCTTAGCTTCTGCCAGCATATTTTGCAGAGATTGTCTTTCTTCACCCTACCTTGCAGCTGTCACCTGCCACAGAGAGCTTAGAAGTGATACAAAAATCACCTCTACAAACAGGACACAGTACTAACAAGAAATCACAAAGAAAATTCATGTACTCATTGCTTGTAGCGATCAGCTCTCTCCAGCAATAGCTGCAAATCAGTGCTTTCCCCCATGGTATGTCTTACCAAAAGCCTTCCTTGAAAGGAAATCTTAGACGTGAAAATGAGGGTAAAACACTTGATGGTCCCTAAGGTTTTGGAGCATTCAGTTCTTTCTATAATTAATGGAATTTGGGCCTGTTAATCCCTTATGTGGCTTTGAACATTCTGCTTGACTAATACTTAAAATGCTGAAGCTCATTGCAAACCCCTGGGAATGAGCATTGGCAGGACCTCCTGGGAGCTGAGAATACCAGCAGCCAGCAAGAAGAAAGAAGATGCGCTCCTTCATATGGGTATGGAATGTTTCACTTTCATGACTGCGAAGCCACAACAATTATAGATCTTCAACGTCATTTTCAAGTCTTCAATTTCATGTCTTCATGTGTTCCAGAAGTCTTCAATTAATTAATTAGGCAATTATCTTTTGATAGTGCTTTTCTGCTACTCTGGGCTACACATGTCCCTTTGGTTGTCTGCTATGTGACTTCATTTGAGGACCAAATATTCTATTTTTAACTTTATCAGTGCTCAGAGATTTTCTTCATCCCAAGACCATCTTGTCTGCACTGATGACGATGTCTACACAGAGCAAAAAGTAGTGTTCATGGTAGTAACTGTGATCTGCAGATCACCAGCTGGGGAAATTAGTGGGAATTACTACCATAACAACCAGTGGAACAATTGTTAGGGCCACATTTCATGTAAACTTTAGAATAGAACTTAGATTGGGGATATTTGGTTACCAATTGGAAATTTTCATGTAACTTTTGTGAAATCTACTTAAACACAGTAATGGTTAATATTAAATACTAATTAATGGTTAATATTAAATATTAAATACATTGTTCCAAGTACAGTGGGAATATTGCATGCCTGTTGAGATGTTAGCTTGAAAGTTGTGGCTGAACAGATTGTATTTTGTCTGGTTCCCACCACTGGAGGCTGCTGCAGTGAGAAATGTGGTGTTCAGAATCCTCACTGTAGCACAATGGAAACTGCAGCATAAATCCTGGGAAAACTTGGCTAAAATCATGGACTTTCATCTCCAAGCTGAAATGTGTTTGTTTTAATAGCTAGTCTGAGAAATGCACTTTGAACTCATTCTTGAAAAAGGCTTGTATTACAACTGTGAAATATTGTATTCCTGCAGATTTCTTATTGATCTTCTGTCATTTTAGGTTTTAAAAATAGAGTTGTTTCTTTTTGCTACTTCTAGAAAATACAGCAGAAGAAAAATGTAACAGCCCCAGGATGGGTCATGACACCAATGGCAGACTCTAAATATTACTTTTTAAATAGTACATCGTTTGATGCATGCAAGTGTATCACTACAGAGAATATTCTTTGGTGTAGCTCTCTTTTAGGAAATCTTACAGTATTCATCCCACAATGCTAGATATGATTTTTCTCCATCAAAACACTGATGAACAATTTGAAAGAAACAAACACACAGTGATGTACTGTACAAAACCATCCCAATAGCTGCCCACTTTGTGTTCTGCAGAAAAACATGAGAATTAAAATTGAATAATAATACTTTCTCTTTCTTTTTTAAGTTTATTAGGTTTGAAAAAGAATCAATAAGATTGTCATGTCCTTGCAAAATTTTGCTAAATATTTTTTTCCTATGGGATGGGCAACAGTAAATGAAGTCAGTGAATTTAGAGACATGCAGGAGGCCTGAGGATACCTGGAGAGTCAGAGGCAAAGAATGGAAATCAGCTACTATCAATTCTAACCCCTGAATCACACAGGCCTGCCAGCTCTCAGGAAATATTTGCATATTCCTGATTCTGGCCAGAAACCATAGAGTATATTACCCTGTTCACAAAGCTGACATATGGAAAATGCAAATTCAATCACTGGCATGTTAATTCAAGCATATATCATCTTACACAAGTCAAAGGGAATTTCTCCCAACTATATAAATCTTAAAGAAATAAGTTTTTGGCTAAAACCCCTGATATAGGAAAGGGGAAAAGAAAATCTGAATAATTTGGATTGACCTTCAGTTCTGAGACAAAACTTGAGAGGTGTCAGGGATCTAATTGTGCCTTAATTACCTGCATAATGGAACACAGTTACTTTGGAATTCACATTTCACTCCAGTTAGGGGCCAGAAGTAGCCATGTAAATGATGCAAATAGGATAAAATATGATAGAATTAAGCATTTCTGTGGGTCCAATTCTCTGATGTTTTACAACTTAAGATCAAGAAACTAATGTACAATGATTCACATAGCTCAAAATACTCCACAAGAGATAATCAGTTCAAAAGTACTTGCAAGCAATAGTTCAGTCAGATGGTGAACTGACTGAGCACTAATGACGAGCGAGAAAGACTTCTAGCATTTGTGAGCTATTAGTTGGATCACCTAATCTGGTACTGAAGATAATTGCCTAGCAATATTTATGAAAAAAACAAACTGAAAAAAAATTAAATTCCAGGAAGTGTTCAAGTAGTTTAAAGGAAGCTCAGAAAGCTGCTGAGATAATAAAATTGAAGGTTATCTGTTGTTGGCTTTTATACTGGCATTAACATTTGCAAATGTAATCTTTCAAATGCAGGGATGGGTCCCACTGTCAGACCCTGAGGGCACTAATGGCCCTTTGTGTCCCTGCCCAGCTGCCCCTACCCCTGCCCATGGTCCAGGGACCCCTTGCCAGCTCACTCAGGGGCTGTCAGTCCTTGTCTGTAGACATACCTGACAGTGACCCTGCCTCCTGAATGCATCTTGACCTACCCTGTAAGGAGCTTGTCTCCTGGACTGATTATTTGGGAAAATGTCGTAGCTTTGTCTCCAGTCCTGTCTTTCTGAAACGCCCATTGCCACCACTGTATCCTGGATGTAGGAGTCATTCACTACACGGTGTCTCCAGTGCTTTCTTGGGTGGTTGACTGCTTTTATCTGCTTTTCATTTTTTGGGCTAAAATGCTGAGGAGCAGATGCTGCTAAGTGTTGTGGAAGGAAAGGCCACAGCGAACACTCAGAACTCACTGTGGCTTTGTTATGGGTCACTTGGAATAGGAAACAGTGGTTCAGGTGCAGACCAGGGTTAAGTAGGGGGTAGAAAGAGATATTCTCAAGGTTTCCAAGCTCTGGAGAAATAAATCTGATGCTGAACAGTTCTAGACAAAGAAGCATCCACCTGTCCACATCCTGCATCCTTGTAGGGGATCCTGACAGCCCACAGCAAAGAACTGACCAGAACAAGTAATTTGTGCTCTCTCTTTGAGGTGAAAGGTGGATGCTTTGATGAAGCCACTTCTGGATGGGATTTTACCCAGTGTTTGGTAGCATTTGAATTTTCAGCTGGGTTATGGGATGCTAATTTGTGGCAATGAAGCTCCTCAATTACCGTGACTGGAAGATCAAGAATATGCATCCTTGCTGAAGACACCTACAGTACCTGTGAAGAACAGGAAGTTTTAAAAATATCTTCAGAAAAGATAAAGAAATAGTCAAATAAGCATTTTACTCACAAACTTCAGAGGATTAGCAAGTTAATTAAAAAGTGGCATTTCCACAAAAAAAAAAAAAAAAAAAAAAAAAAGTGATGTTTCTAGAAACCGGGACAATAAGAAATAAATTCAATAAGACTGAGAGGAAGGAAAATGTATTTGTGATTTTTTTTTGTTTGTTTTTTTGCTTTCACACTAAAACTCAATGTAATTGTTAGTGAAACATTGCACATCAAAAATGCAGCTTTTTTTTCCATGGCATAATTAAGGCCAAACCCCATCTAACATGTCTCCTTGCCTGGCAGTAGACAGTTGCTTGTATGGCTTTCCTGGGAGGGTGGACAATTTCACTTTGGTCCAAAGTCAGATGATGGCACCTGTATTAGCAGGGTGGAGAAATACAAGTTTGCTTGCTGTTTGCCTGCAGCTGTTGGAAGCATCTCTGAGCTTCCTCTTATTTTCCAAGAAGGGTAAAATAATAGGTACAGGAGATTTAGACTGCATATCTTCGTCACCACAGACTATTTATTACCATTGTAAAGCAAAGAGAGACACTGTTTACTTTTCATTTAATTGCAGTATATTCCCACGTATGACTTAATACTTTAATGGAAGCTCACACTAAACCTCCGTGGTAATTTTCTCTGCCTCTTTGGGCTCAAGATCTTACGAAGATTTAGGCGGCTTGTTTCAAAATCCATTCTCTTCTAGCCTACTAGGGGTTTGGTGATGTCAATTCTATACTAATTCTCACTTGCTATACACAGTGTGCTAATTAGTTTTGAAAACAATTTCACAGTTTACTGGGAAAACAAAAAGGCAATTGTTTTAGCTATAATTTAGAAAATAGCGTGGACAGAAATGACGACTGAAGATTTGTCCATGATACTTAAAGCATCAAATTGATCCTAGTGTTGTTTTCATAGCAGCAGTGGTAAGTGTCATGGAAGATGAAACAAAAAAACCCCTCCCTAATTTTCATTTAGGTCTGAAATTCCAGATGCAATGATTTTAACATATGCCTAAGCAGTACTTTCATTATAAATGAGGTCTGTATCTGCTCATGCAGAGTGTGTTTGCCCAGAGATACATGTTTTGGTGTCTAGGCCCCTGCCTAACACTGATCTTGGCTTAAGAGTTGCTTTTCCTTCCTTTCTGCAGGCCAAACTTGGAGTTTGAATGATGCATAGATCTTACGAACAGAATACAGCCCCTGTGACTGGTTTTGTTGTATACATCTTTCAGTTTTTCTTATCCAGAGGTGGGTTTCAAGGCATAGCAGACTGGCAGTGATCAGAACAAACAGCACTGGAGGAAGGCTGGTTCCAGAGAGCTGGTCTGTGAAGCCGTTGGTACCTCCATGCAGACCTTGGGTGATCAAGACGAGACAGAGGATGAGTAGTAGTACATTTGTTGAAACTAGTCCCTTCCCAAGGCAAAGAAGCACAGAAAAGGAAGCACAAGCTGCTACTGGAGCACTGGCATGCCCCAAATGCCCGCTGCAACCTGGGGCTTTTACAGGTAGGGGCTTTACTGTAGTCAAATTTGAACGTGACGACTGTGGGGTCTATCTAGTCCAACAGGAAAAAAGACATTTCTTTGCCCAGGAAAAATTATCAGAATCACCAATATGTGAAACATGCTGTAGAGCCCAAGCAGCATGGTAAGTCTCTGAGTGGACTCAGGGGCAGGCACCAATCTTGTCTCTCTGGTGTCCGGTGACAGGACCCAGGGGAGGTTTAGGTTGGATATTAGCAAAAGGCTCCTCACCCTGAGGGCGGCTGGGCACTGGAACAGGCTCCCCAGGGTAGTGCTCACAGTACCAAGCCTGACAGAGTTCAAGAAGCTTTTGGACAATGCTCTCCAGCACATGGTGCAACTCTTGAGGCAGTCCTGTGCAGGGCCAGGAGTTGGACTTGATGATCCTTTTGTGTCCCTTCCAACTTGGGATATTCTATGCTTCTATGAGTCTTTGTATTTCAAATACTGTAAGGCTCAGGTACACTGGGATCTGTTATTGATGATTCAACCTGCAGCACGTAGAATAAGGATTTAAATTTATCCATTGAATTATCTCCATCAACTCAGGGAACGTGTAGGTAACCTGATGCATTTATATTGTCATCAAAACAGTGCACCATATTTTAATTCTGCAGTAGTAATAATGACAAAAAAAGCCAAATTCCTTGAGTAATGCATAGTGTGTTATGACTCCCCTTACTGATGGCACTGGTGTTAGTTTTGCTACAATGCTAACTAGTTTATACTTAATATCAATTCTATTTTGTAGTTCTGCACATTTGCCAGATAATATCCAGAACACAAAATGCTACTTAGTAGAAAACAGCAATAAAATTACTGTATAGCTTCCTGTGTGTGTTTTGATTAATCAAAGAAAATACTCTCTGTGGAATATAAAACAATTAATTCTGGCTAAGAGACAAAGATGAAACATTTAACTACTCTGTTAGATAATCACAACAAAAAGGCACATGAAGCTGAGTGAAAGAGATATGAGAAAGTTTCTCAGTAAGCACAGGGATAACTTAAAAGGGAAGTTAAATGAAAAAGAGAGTTGGATATGTTGAGTCTAGAGGAGAAAAGACTGGAAGAGATTCTTAATATGGAAGAGCTTCTCTAAGTGAAGTCTATTTGTGTCCAGGTGCTCTTCATAGTCTACTTAATGTTAAGCACTTTCTTGTTAGATTAGTGCCTGCCTTTCTGCACAGTTCCAAAACAGTGATTAAAACCTGAAGTGACTCAAGGCTTTCCCCTGGAAAAAACCTAATTCCAGTAAAAACATTTATAAACAGATTCTTTGAGGTAGTGCTGAGCCTTAGCAAAGTGCAACTGTATAGGACATAGTTTGGTAACCCACAGTGTGGGTTACCATCCAGTATCAGGTGTTTTGAATCCTCCTGTTAGGATGGTACATCAGTGCTCCTGAAAGGAAACATTGTCTTTTAAATAAAGACTTTTAAATAAAGATGATGAACAAAAATGCTTATTTGCAAAACACATAGCAGGAATGTCGTAGGAAGTTCTTGCTGTCCCACATCCTTTTATTCTCTCTGCCTCGGGTTTGTGACAGGAGCTGCAGAAGTAGTGCTATCCAGGAATGTAAACCTTACTTCCACTTTCACTATATCTTGGTGTTATTGTTGGATTTGCACTTCAGTTTGACTTGAAACCTTTGCTTGGAAGACATGTTGGAAGATACTGGATGAATTCTGAGCTGAAGATTGACAAATTAACTGTTGTTGTATGCTGTCCCCTTAGCTTGGCAGGCTGAAACTTACTGTAGTTTCAGAGTAGGGCCTGTAAAACTTAAATTAGGTCAAGCTTTACAGGATGAGCAAAGAACGCATCAAACTACTTTCAAAAAGTGAAGGTTGAATTAATTTAGTGCAGACCACTTAATTAGTGATAGAGAGTCTGATTAGTGATAGAATGTCTGTTATGTGGTAGAGGTACAAATTTTGTATTTTGTGCTGTTAATTGTTTTTCCCTCATATGCTAAATGACACTATTTTTTTGTCAATGTATTTGTGAATAAATAACTCATAACCAAATAAACCATTTGTTTCATCAGCATGCTGGTTATAGCAGTAACAAGAAGTCTTTGTTTAACTCTGCAATGTGAGGAGCTGAAACTTTTATCCAAGTTTTAGTTTAGGGAAATGTAATAGACATCTTTCACGTTGGTTCAATTTAAATTGTCAGAAAATTTACAAGTGAAAGATGATACGTTAAATATTGGGTATAATACATGTACTCACACTCCTTTCTAATTTTCAGAGCAGACAGTGGGGTGCTGCAACACAGAGCTAAGTCTTATAGCACGGTTCTCTGCAGACTGCAATAAATGGAGTGTTTTACTAGCAGGGAATGGGTCTTCCTCAAAGCAAGGATGATGAGGATAATGAGTGTGGGGGGAAATAAGGCTATTTTTAATAAGTGGTAGAGCTCCTTTTAATCCAGTATGTATCAAATGGCCTTGAAGAAGTAAATCAGTAAATCAAAAATTGTCAGCCTTCTGCCCAATTTCAAGAAAACGCTGTGCTAGACTAAATAGAAAAAATGAGGTGTTGGGAGGGTGAGGCTGACTGAATGGAAGAAGTCTGCATGAATAATATAATGTTTTGGTTTCTAAGAAACACTGCTGTGTGAATAATGGTCTTTCACTGGCTGAAGACCTTATTCAGCAAGCCAACTTTGAAAAGTTGAGCAAATAGGTAAATACTCAGCAATGTCTATAAACAAATGTGTTGCATGAAGAATTGGATGTGTGTGGGTGCAGCTGTTGGACTTGAACAGGGAGCTTTGCAGATATTTAAGTATGAACAAGAGGGGGCTTGCAGAGCTGCTGGGGGGCATGTCCTCCCAGGTCTCTGTAAAGACAAATACCTGGAGTTCTCCCCCCTTGTCATACAGTGTGGGTCTGTACTTCTGCTGGTTTATCTAAGCCAGAGTTCACCAGAGCTGTTAGATTTGTGAGTGGAGGGAAGGTGGGCAAGTTTGGGCAGAGTCAGTTCTGTTTCAGAGGGGGATATGTGGTAATGAGAACCTGTTGAGTGCACATGAGTCTACCAAGTGTTGAAGCAAAGGTCTTTATGGGTAGTTAAGCTTAGGCCAAATGGTATAAGTGGAGATGAGGAATGTATCTTGTGATACTGATTTGTTCTATTGTGTGTGTTTTTTTGGGGGGAAGGTGGATGTTGAAATGTCTGTGGTACTTGGAGACACAGGCTGGACATTTTGTACAAGGAAGAGTTAGCTTCTGTATTTTGCAGTGAACAATTTGGAAAATGCAGCTAGTCAGAATTAATAGAATGCAGCAGGTGACAGCGGGGTATTTTTTTATCTTAAAGGGAAATATGCGACAAGAATGGATGCCCTTTTTTTTTATTGTCTTGGTAAGTAGTTCCAATCTCATAGTATTGTGTCCCTTTACCAGGGAGAGTTCATTTTAACTTGCTGAAGGTAATTAGTTATATTTCACCCTGTTCATAAACAAAACTCCCGAGGTATGGAAAAAAAAATCTGTCTTTATTTTCCATGCATCTCATGTAACTTTTTAACCTGGGCTTAATTGACTACTCTTTAGAGAAGTGTTTTAGCTTTTTTCTCTTCCTCAGTCAAGGATTTGCTTAATGTGGTCTCTGTTGTCTCTGTATTTATCAGAATTGTTCAGAAAACCTGAAAAGTGATTGCAAGTAGAGAGTGTTCTGTTCAGTTCTCATTCATTGCCTAAACTATACCAGGCTAAATGCCCTTCCTTCAGAAGTACAGGATGCATGTATGTTAATTGCAGTCACTCAAATTCTTCCAGAGCTACAGGAGGCTTTCATCTGATCATCTTCATACGCCTTCACAAAGAGGGAGGAATGAAGTGTTTTATTCTCTCCAGTGGAATACTCCATCTTTTGAAGTGTAGGAAAAAGCACTCTGAAGTATTTTAATGATCCTCCTTAAAGAAGTGTAAAGCATCAACTTGCAAATGAAAAACTTACCGGTGGTGACCCATGAGGCCTGCCTGACACAGAAAAGACTTAAGCTTCAAGAATATCTCAACTCCAAACACAGTGCTGGCTCTTGGTTTAACTGTGAGTCTCTGTTCCAATGCATTAGTCAACTCGAGCCCTGACAAAATGATGCTGTAATGGTAGCCACCCTGTATGAGTTTCTTGTGACTGGTAGGTTCAGCTGAGTATACCCAAAGTGTCTGTGGAATTCTGGGCAAAAATTGTGCTCAAGCATGTCCAAATATGTTAAGCTCTTCAAGACTGTCTTTAGTACTCATAAAAAATGCTACTATGGTGATGTATATTCCTTCAGGCATTCAGACCATTCCAAAGAGAAGTGAAGCCTTGGAAGTCTGGAGGGGACAGCACAAATACTCACGTTGTCTTCATTGCTTTGGTGTTAGGAAATGTCAGCTCCCTTTGTGAATTCCCAGGTGCAGCATTGCTGTATAGTATTATTTCTATCTTGAACAGTAATTTTCATTGTGGGAGACAGTTCTGCCCAGGGTACTGAAAGCAAATGTGATGGTTGCCTGAAAGCTGTTAGAACCCTTGTGCAAGTGAACTATTATGCATTTCTTTCTCCTTATAGAAAGGTGCTGTGTTAAGGATGCATGACATACCCTATTGGACAAAGACTATGGAATGACTTAGGAAAGCTCTGCTCTTACCTGCTGAGCTGATATGAAAGTTGGGGTGAAGAAACATGAGAACAGGCTTTAGAACTTGTTAATGTGTTCTGTAGCGTTTTAATTTTATTTTAAAATAGCCTGCCCCATTACTCTTCTTTCCCTAGTTTTGGAGTCTGCCCTATCCTGTTTCTTGTCTGGAATTGCTCTTATATAACCTCAAGCCCCAAATCTGTGGTTCATATTTGTGTATCTTTGGGACCCTTAAGCTTTCTTGCAGCTGATTGTGTTTGAGGAGATGCAAAATCCATTTGTACTCAAGTGTGCTCCAAGGGTTTTGATTATTGCTGGGAGACAGCGTGTGGTGGTGCTGGCAGTGACGTTCATGATCTGCCTGCACTGATGGGGTGTTTGATGTATAATCCTGTTGTATTCCTCTGCTGGGGACTCCATTTTCCCTTTCTTGTTTTCATGCCCTAAAAATGCGTTTGCCTTGACTGCAAGAGTAGGTTTTGCATGTTCACTTTTTAGTCTCTTTCATCTGAGTCACAAGTGATCTGTCCTTATTGAGATACTCTGGCCCTGGGACATGCAGTTTCTAATGTACAACAAAACCTTACTGTGTATTTAAGGGAGTTATGTACTTTAAAGAAATTAAAGAATTTCAGGTTGGGGGAATAGCTAATGTGGTGGCTCTGTAGGAAGGAGTAGGACGAAGAAGAGTCGCTGGAGTGGTCACTGGAAGGCGACCCAGAATTCTCTTTTAATACTTTGGCAGCATTGAGTGGATGGAGCTTTTGCTGTGATGGACAGGGGTGACATTTGAAATACTTTCACTATTCCTGACAGTGCAGCTCTGTGTCTGAGGAGATGATCAGCCAGCAACTGAAACAGCCTGATTGTTTCTGGGTGCAGCACTGAGTCTTGCCCTATTGGATTCAGTAGAATGCAGGCAGTGGGGATAGATCCCTTCCCAATTATTTCCAAGACTTTCTCTGCTGGCTTGTTTCAAAGCTGAAGGGAGTCAGTATGGGGGATTATGTGGATGTGTTTCCCCCATTTAATAGAAATTAAGATTTGTGGTCTGGGTGTTCAGTATCAGATTGCAGTGGGAACTCCTGAGTTGTGGTTTGGGCTGATGGAGTTCTGTTGGGTTAGAAGTTTCTCACGTTGACCACCTTGGTTTTGATGAAGTTGTTTATTGACTTTAACTCCAGTAGGGATAAGTGATGTCAGCTACACTTTGATCCTGGTTATATGGGTTTGTTACTGATGTACAACAAATTGGTACCAAGATCTTGCTTGCAGTCTTATTTCTGCTGTTCTCTAATTGGTCTCAATCATATCACAAAATACAGGATATTTTCCTTTTTCCCTTCAAGTGTATGGAAACAGCTTTTCAAAGCTATTTACCACTACAGGTAGAACTTTAAAAAAGACCCCAAGCCACAGCACAGCAAACCCTGGCTTTTTCTAGCCTTCAGTATGACAAATTGGCCAGTGGACTATGTTTTGAAAAGCCTGTTGTCTTTCCTTATTCTAACCTACCTCATGGGGAATTTATAGACTTGTCTGTTGTGATCTATGCAATGTGGCTCAACATTAAGCAACTTAGAAAACTTGTGTTTCAGCCTAGTCTACAGTGAGTAGGTGATTGATGGGGTTTCTTAATTTTTAAAAAAGTAATTGGCATGAGAAGTAGCCCTTGTTACTTGGCCAGGGGATTGGTCTTCACTGGTTTTCATCAAAACACTCAGACTTTCTGAATAATGTTCTGAAGGGAAATGGTTATCAACGAAAGAGTTCTTAATTACATTCTGTTTCAAATTTATTTTACATTCTGATCTCTATAGCAAGCAAGTGCTATGCTTCTGAGAAACTGGCATTGTGGCCTACCCCTTGGGGACTTCTGGGGCAGCACAGAGAATTACAGCTGCTATTAAACTTCTTGCAGTAATCACAAATTGAAAACACAAGAAGCCAGGAAAAGTGTCTTGCAATTATCTTTGAGTCACAAGCTTGCAGCAATGCCTAATTCACCTTTAAATTAGAAAGGAGACGTTCTAGTGCTGAGAAGCACGCCTGCATATTTTATCGCAGATGGTTTCAATCTAGTGTCACTTGCAGTGTTGACTCTATCTGCATACAGTATTTAAATTAGTACAAACAATAATTAGGTGACAATGGTGAAGTCTTTAACAAGAATCAGTATCTATGTTTATATACCTTACTAGATTTGCATGGGGAATAGTGTAGGGAATACTTAATATCCTCTGAAAGAGGAAAAAAAGAATCCTTCAGTTTGTATATATGTAGAAAGAAGGCTGGTGGTGATGCAAAATGTGAATAATGATGTAAGACCTTGTCTTGAGCAACTCCTTTCTTGTTCTGCCAGTGGGAATAGTTTTTTCTGGAAGCTGGATAGATAGCCTAACTAGTTATAGCATAACTACCTTCCCCTTTTGAATGCTGCAGCTATGCCATGGAAAACAGTTTGTACTCAAAATGCAGCTATGGTTCTGGAAATCAGCATCACTTTTTTGTTAAAAGTCAACTGGCCAGAGTGGGAGCTTGAATTTTCTGGCAGGGGTCACCTGGGCTGTTCCCAGAAAAACCTCATTTCCTGGCAGGGGGAGGTGTATCTCAGAGGCTCCTCTATATGAAATGCCCTGTGGGAACAGTGACTTTGGTGAAGGGAAGGGAACTCAGGGATGAGGGGTAAAGCTTTGAATTTGGCATCAGATATTTCTGGGCATCAACTCATGCTGTGTCACTGTCAGAGCTCCCGTTTGGTGAGGGGTTAATTTTGGTGGAGTGAAAGCTTCAGAGCTCAGTCTACCTGTCTGTTACCTACAGGATAGTACTGGGTGACAAATGCAGTCCTGCTACTGACTAATGTCACTGAGGCTAGTATATGGAAATGATGGTTACTGAGGATGCCAGGAAACAAGCTGGACATGATGACATTTACATTAACTCCAAAATCATAATACCAGCTTCTCTGTTTTTGTCTGAAGTGACATCAACTCATTACTCCTCATAGGAGAGTCTCCTGTTTGCATTTATCTGGAAATACTACTGTTTCTTTCTGCTGGCCTTGGACTGTCACCGTGTAATTTCTACTACATGTGTGGCTTTAATGAAAGCTTCCCATACAGAAAATGGCTTCTGAAATTGAAAAGCATACAATTCCTTTATTGACACTCCATGACACGTCTGAAGCTATGCTGCCAATCTGTTTGCTCTGTCTCTGCAGAAAGCTAATTTTCTTTTTTTTTTTAGTAACTTTTCTCTGAACTTGGTCAATCCTGTAAATTGCTGAGACAAAAAAAAATCCTGTAGTGTGTATAAAACACAATGTGAATGTTTATGCAGTGGCCAGGGACATTTTAATAAAGACTTGCCTTTGAAATGACTGCTGAATTAGGCAAATTTGTGCATTTGCTGACAACTGCAGTGCAGAATCACTAATGCCTTTTGTGAGTTACTCCTCAAGAGTATGGGATTTACTTCTCAAGGAAAAAACCCACAACTTTAAGAATAATAGTCATTACCAATTCCCTGGGTGACAGCTAATTTCAAGCCTGAATTTCAATGTATAAAACAGTACCTGAATTGAAATAAATCTTTAGATGTACTCTGGGAGGACTCTGTCTATTAGAGCAATTTAAAATATAAGAAATGGTAATTAATGCTTTCACCCTTTTAAAAAAACTTTGCCTACCCATTAACTAATTACTCTCCTGCCTGCTGATATTAAATTTCATGCTGAAACATTGCATTCATATCCACAGCTACCATTTTTGTCCAGAAACAGTTTTAATTACGCACACAGAAAAGTGTAAAGCATTGTGCATACAGTTCTGAGATTTCATTATTACTTAAGTGAATGTAAAGAAGGGACTTCAGGTAAATAACTCTGAAAACCCAGACCAAAGTGTATAATAGTCCTTCTACAAACCAAGTATTTTCGTATACCCAGTGTTTTAGGCCAGGCTGTGACACTTGATGATCTTATTTACTCTTTCCACTTTGACTACTTTCCAGTTAAAGGTTTAGACCATGTTTTTTATCTAGAATTTTCCTACTGAAAGAATTTAAGATAAGCTCTGCTGATCCCAGAGCAACCTGAGGTTGTTTTCCACAGCTCTCTGATACATAATAAGTCACAAATTCCTTCCTGAAGCTTTTCTCATAGCTCACTTGTTTTCATCCTTTCTTTTGGTTAGATTCCAGAGTCTTTCACCTGAAATAATAAGTTTTGTACAACCCCAAAACGCACTTCAAGTCTCCTACCCCCCTTGAGTCAATAAACCCCTTCAGTTTGCAGGACTTCTAAGAGAGAGGTTCTTTGGCTCATCCTTGTGGGTGTTGAATGAGGACACTGGGCTAACAATTTTCCTCTGTCTTCCGCTTGTGTCCCTGTGGGCTTCTTGGTGTGCTCTGCCTCTTCCTGATGTTACCAGGCTGGTTCTGATACCAGTCAGCCTGTGTTCATTATGGGCCTTTAATTACGTAGCTTCATAGCCTTGGATACAAAGGGGTTGTTAGTGGCACAGAAGGGAGGACAGGGTGGATAGCGTTGACATGGAACATCCCACTCCATGGAGATGCCTCACTTACAGCTCTCTCAGAAGTGGGGTTATGTAGATGGCCAGTGAGGAAGAAGGACAGAGTTTTTTTGGCTTCACTGCTCCTCTTTTGTTCCACTCAAATACTCCAAACATGGGGCCGCTAATCTTCTAGGACAAAATGCCATAGAAAAGAAGACTTCTTTCTGGAAGCTCATCACTGGTCTCAGTTGATGATGTGACATCTGTTTTGTCCACGTTTTAGGACTTCTCCAGTGGACAAGCTTAAGCTAACTTCTCTGAGCTGCTTTGGATCTGTCATGCCAGGCCCCGATTAATAATATCTGTATTAAGGCTCCTCCTAGCACTGTACTCTGACTCTAGCAGAGGTCTAAGTGAATGCTTAGAGAGGCCTAATGATTTACCTTGAGTGCTCTCCTGTCCTCTATTTTTCAGCCCAGGGAACTTTCTGAGCATGGAATAGTTTCTGGCTATCTGTATTACTCAGTAAAATCCTCTTTACATAATTTCTAGAGGATACTTGGTAACTTCAACACACTTTCCCCAAGAAGGAATACCTTGCACCCTAAACATGAACATTACTTAGCTTGTTTGGCCAAATTAATTGGAAGATTATTTTAAATACAAACTTTTCTTTGTTATCCCTATTCTGTCACAACAAAAGATACAGAGCAGGAAGCTAGACAGAATATAGAAGTCATGGGGCATTATTCCTGCAAAAGTAGCAGTCTGCTGAAGTGGCTGTTGAGTAAACCGGTAGCAGGAGTGTTTCTTTTCAGCATGTGACATCCTGGGAGTCTGCGGAGCAGGGGGAATAGAGGCTGATTTTCTTTCCAGGTGTTTTCCATTTTCATAACATAAAATTACTATTTAACTGGAGCTGTCAGAAGCAGAAAGATAAGTGAGGTTGTGGCTAGGCCTTGGGCCAGGCTTGGGATGGCACATCCACATTCCCCAGCAGGAAACAAATGGAGCCTGACATACATTTGCACAGAAAGCACTGAAAAAAAAAAAAAAGTGATACTGAAGACAAGGTGTATTTTGCTGAAGACCTCACAGTTTTGAAGGGGAAGAAAAATGTGCGGGGAAAAATTGAATAGGGTGTGGTGCAGCAGAATCCCTTAAAATAAGAATGAGATAAGTCTATCTTGGTGTGTGAGTTGACAAAATATTCTTGCTTCAGATCAATGCTGTACAGTGTTATAACGTCCTGGAGGATGAAATGATCAGTTTCATGAGACATGAAGAGCCTCCAGAACAATGTTTCAAACTTTCAAATTGTACACTGGATTCATATCCCTACCATGCAGTATGTCAACCCAAATGCTGTGGGTCTTGACCACTAGTGTCTGGTCCCTATTGTGACTTTAAAATTTCCAAGACCTCCACCTACTCCATTGTTTTGATCCTCCTTGACACCCACACTCCCACTTGCCTTCCCCAGGTGTAAGGAGGCTGCTGCTCAGCTCTTACTCAAGCCCAGAAAGGGCCAGGGGACTGTCCTGTACCACTGAATTACCTGTCCTTTCTTTCCCTTTTCTGTGAAAACAGCAGCAGGTTGCAAGAGTCTGCAAGGTGCTTTAATATTACCTCACAAGGTAGGCAAGTATACTTACCTTCTTCAGAAGGAATAAACAGAATTGTGCTTGAATTAGTGCTCCAGACTTCTTAAAGTCCGTTTTGGTACCAGTCAGTGGTATACCTCACTGTAGGAACAGATAGTTCTTTCTTTGAATGGCTGACTGGATTCTGAGGAAAGCTAAAAAGTTAAAGAAATTATTTCTGTTACCTGTTCTCCTATTTGATAAGAGGAGAACGTTTCTTCTGTTCCCCATCCTTAGTAAAATTTCTATTGGGGTAGAGTTGTAATGGATGAAGCCTGAATATCTGCTCTCTGCTTGAACTAGACCATTTTTTGAGACTTACAGAATGGTTGGCTATTTTGGTGCTTTGGCTTTTCTTCTGTATGGTAGAGCAAAATTGTCATCAGAAACATTGGGTTAAGGATATATGTAACCTGATGGAAATGACAAATAACAGGCCATTTCAAGGGGCAGCCTGATTGCCTAAGGCCTTTTAAGTCAAAGTAGGGAAAACAAGTGGGGAACTTTTTTCTTCTTATCCACTATCTTAGAGACATAAATGTTCAGGCTTTTTTTTTTTTTTTTTTCTGTGAAGTAATTCTTGTTTCTAGGCCCAGCACAGGGTTTGAATTGTTAATCTGTCTTATTGCTGACTACTCTGAAATGTGCTGATTCTAACGACCCTGGGAAGGCCTAAGCAGTTCTTAGACTTTAGCTATTTTCTAGCACTGTTGTAAAATTTTAGGGGATTTTTGATCTTAGTTCCCATGGGCTTCATATAGGAAACTTGTTGGCAAACACAGATGTGGCTGCATGCATTATGTTTGTGACAGTGTCTTGATGTACATTTAGCGCTCTCATAATGATAAAATAAAAATTGCATTCATGTTCCTTTAGAAATAAATATTGAAGTCTACTGGCTTCCATGTTGTTGTGAAGTTGTTGTTTAGTTGTAATTTAATGTAAGTTTGGGCTGCTTCCTGACTATGATCTAGTCCCTTGCATCAGAAACAAGCATGTGGCCTCAGGTAGGTTCAAACATCTAGCTGATCTAAGAACTAGCTTGTTTTACTGGGCATTAGATTTGTCTGATCAGTAAACTAAAATGGTCAACTTTGCATCTGCAGACTTTCTTTGTTCAGCAGGAGGAAGACATGGAAACATGTAGATGGAGCAGAATCTCTTAATGCTGGCCCTGTCCCATCAGTGTGCATCATTTGTCATGTAAAAGTATTTCTGCATAAAAATGCATTAGCATTTCTTTTGACACTGCTACCTGTTTTGTCCCCTTGACTGTATTGGAAGAGCCTTCCCTCGTGTTGCATCATGAACTGGAATGGAGACTTGATCTTTGCTGAAAGCAGAAGCTTCTACCCTTTGAAGGGTATGGTGTCTGGGGCTGGAGCTGTGACCCCTAAGGTGTGACATAATCAAGGAAGGAGCTGAGTAGAAATTAGAACAGTGGGGCTGAGCCCTGAAAAGTGGCACAAACTGCTGTCACCTGGCATTTGGTTCTACAGGTTCCATAAGTCTTGTCATGGCCTTATTATTCTAGGCAGTAACTTCCAATGTCCCTTCCTCTTTTTGGAGAGTCATGGAGGGAGTTCATGAAGTCATTGGAAACAATGACTGGCATGCAGCAGAACTTCCTGCAATTGCAAACTATTGAAGATATTTCCTAAGAGACGCTGCAGAAAGCTCTCATAGTTTCAGTTCAGTTTGTGTACTCCCAAGAGGCATTCTATGTCCTGGAGAAGTCAAATCTGGTGGATGCTCCTGTTGCCATAGTGACAATGCTTTTTTACTAACAATAAATAATTGTGCAGCTGATCAGCTGCTGTTGCAGAGAATCTCACTTGCCTCTGCCTTGCACATTGTTTTTGCTCACTAGTCTTGAGGTTTTTCAGTCTTGTGTGTCCATGTTTCTTGTAGTGCATTAAGGTGGAAATTGGTTTAGTTTTAAAATTAGGTCATCCCAAACCTTTGCAAGGCATGAGAATGAGGTAAGCTTAATGGAGAATTTGTGAGACAAGTTCAATACGACTGAAGTTCACTTTGGCACTCACAGTCATGTCTGAGAACCATCTCCCTCCATCATGGGTGGCCCCAGAAAGAATATCCTTTCCTTCTGCTGAACCGCTCCATGCCTGTTATCCTCTGTTCTGCCTGTCAAGAGAAAGTGAAGGTTGCCGAAGCAGGGTGGGTCTTGCCATCTCATGATGACCACTAATACTAAAACTAATACAGCAGAGGCTGTGGCTCAGGGCATCAGAGAGCTGCCTGGATTCTTGATAAACTTGATATAAGATAGATTAATTTTATTTTTATGCCTACTTCTACCCCATCTCTTGCAGAGCAAATCAAGTTTGTGCACAGGATTTGCATGTGGTGGTATTTCCTGTGGGGAAATAGGAGTATTACTGTAGTCTTTTGTTTATAGGCTGGAGAAGAGAAACCACTTGTGTACAATGCTCTCATGGTGGTGTAAGAACTGCATCCAGATCTGCTGTGGGCCAAAGCAGAGAGCTCTGTCCCAGAAGATTATACTGAACTGAATAAATCATCCAAGTGCTGACAGTCAGCTTCTGGTGCTACTTTTTTTTTTTTTTTTTTTTTTTCTGAATGAGTTGGAAAGTCAGATGCAGAATCCAAGGTCTGAAGACTTGAAATTATGCCCTTTATTTTACTTACAGTTCTTACATGTGCCTTCCACTAGGAAGCAGCTAATGTTATAGATGAGATAACATGCTTCATTAACAAATGTCATTTCTTTTCAGCAATGAAGGATATATGACCTGTGAAGTGGGAAAAAATGCTTAATGTGAGAACTTGGAGGGAATCTTTTACCTGGATGGTCTGAGAATGCAATTTATTGTTGACCGAAATACATCTTGTGACTTATTCTGCAAACCAAAACCTTTCTAGCATACATGCTTCTTCCTTTTAATTTTCATTATCTTGGCAAAGTTTCCTGTTGTGTCTTAGAGTTCCCTCCAGACTCACCAAGATATGAGCCAAGCTAAAAAAATGCGTAGATTTTGATAAATTTACATAATGACAATTTGGAGAGGCCCTTTTGCTAAGAAGATGCACCCAGGATTTGAACCAAGCTCATGATCCCTTAGGTAATGTTTTGTCATTAGGAAAATGCCTCATCTGTTAGCGGCAGAATCAGTTAAATTTTTTCCTATCAAAACCACTTCTTCCACTTACTTGACCTGCCTCTGTATTTTATGTAGGAGATTGATTTAGTAAGAGACCTTCACTTCTTCTAGCTGGGAAGGGACTAATCAGTTGTAAGCTGCTGCCATGGTTATTTTCACTCAGCTTGTAATGAAGCAGCTGCCTCTGGAGTTGGTGGGTTTTCATCTGTGTGTAACTCTAGAGTACAAAATTTAAATACAGGCCTTAGGCTTTGACTGGCAAGAAATAAATTGGAAAGGGAGATTGTGGTTTCTTCTGGAGTCTTAGGGATAGCTGTGGGGACTGACGAACTCTGCCACCTGATACCACAGCAAAAGCGTTGCTACAGGCCTTGCCTTGAGGTTGGGTTTATTGTTGTTACTCATTAGTTACAGTGTAAGTGAGACACTTGAGGTACAACACAATGGGATTGGAGAGGAGATGAAACACTACTCAAATTGATTTCCTTGGAGATGACTTCTGCAAGCATCTCCTCTTCCTGTCTCTCCTTTTTCTACCCTTTCTTACCCCCTTGAAAACGTGATTACATGTGAGGAGATGCTAGATCTTGCCATGACTGAGGAGGAAATTCTTTAGCACGGAAACAAGGAAAAGTAAAGTGACTCAGTAAAAGTTGAAGTGTTGAACTCATTTTAAGTAGCATTGTCAGCTGCTGAAATAAAAGAAAAGACAGAAAATTAAGGGGGCATTGAAGGGATGGAGCTTCCTTTTATCTAGTATAAATGTCAAATAGCTGACACCTTGTCTCAGGGAACTAGACAAAACAGGAGTGCATCAGTTTCTCCCTGAGCTGGGTGGAGAGATGCCATTCCCTGACCAAGAGATATTTATGATGCTCGGTAACTGTCACTCTTTCCCAACAAACTGTGGGAAGGAAGGCAGTCATATTATCTGCCACTCAAACCTTGGCCTGACTTCTATTTACCACCATGCTCACAGGGGAAAAATCAGATTTTTTCCCATGTGGAAAGTGTACCTTTCCTGAATTGTCATATACATCATGAACTGGGACAGGACAGTATTGCTAAAAAAATCTTTATTTTTCAAAATGGAACAATTATAGCATCAGATTTGAAACTTTACCATAGCCTTTGTGGGCAAATTTATCATTAATCTTGAAATGAATATTTTAAAACAATTTTGATAGTCAAACTTTATCAAAACAAGGCATTTTTATGCTGCTTCATTTCATTTCAATATATAGATTTCAAAGATTTTCTTTCATCAAAACAACCCAAAATAGTTAATGAAAAATTGTGCTGTGCCTGTATGAAGTTTATGGTGGGTTAGGGAAGGGGGGTAGTCAGCACATGGGGATTTGATTCTATACAGAAAATGGGTATTTCATGTTCTCTGCTATTATTTATTATTTAATTAGCAGGCAGAAAGGGCTTTTTCTCCCTCCAGATCCCCCTCACCCTGCCCTAGTTTTTCACTGATTATGCAAGTCAGAACCTGAGAAAACAAGTTGTCTAGGTGATATGCAGTATAATAGACTTAAAGACTTATTCAGGTCCATCCATAATGACTTTTCTAAGGCTTTGGGGTTCTCTCATAATAGAAATGGGAAAACAAACTGCTATGCTTGCCCTAACTGAAGTAAGAATTGTCCTGGCTGTTCTGTTTGCTAAAGTTAATTTCTTCCCTGATGTGAGTGGCAGCAGGGAATAGAACAGGCAGAAACTAATGCCTTTACAATGTGCTTCAGGCTGGGAGCGTCAGGAGGAGTGTGGGCTCAAGGATAAGGTTTTACTGGGGAAAATTGATTGATCTTGGTGAATCTGCTGTTTAGAGAATGACCAGAGAAACCTGAGAGACCACGCAGATGTTTTGTCAGCATTATGTGTTCCATGGGTGGCTTATCTATCAAAAGCAAATCTATTGTTAAGTACAGATGTAGTCCATGACTTACATTGTACTTGGCTTTAAAACAGTGATAATTGTGTACTTTGGTGTCTTACAGAAAGAAGGTCCATGGAAGGGGGTTGACAAATAGCTGCCAAAATCAGGCTGTTGAGTACAAGTAGGGAACAAACTGTACAATAAGGCACAGTGACTAAGTAGACAGTCTGAGCTGCACCACTGCTTCTCTTGCTTCACATGCACCATTGGCTTGCTTGAAGGATGTCATTCTATCACTTAGACAGAAAAGATATATGGGCAAACTTGGCTCTGTGTGGGATGGATTGCTCAGCTCTGGTATGCAATTCTCCTAAACAGTCTTTGTGGGGTTTTGCCATGTTGCCCCATACTGTTGTCTTCTCTAGTCATTCCAATGCAAAAATTGGCACTGCTGAGTGACAGCTGTACCAATTCTGTCTGGACTTCTCTTCTGGGATTAGCCTTGCCTGGGACTTATCTGCAGACCTGAGTTAAGGACTGCATGTAGATTCCTTTGCTGCCTGACTCTTTAAATGAAGGGGGAAAATAACTGAGCAGTCTCTTGCTTGCAGGTAGCTATTTGAGAGGAAGTTGTAGTAGCTTCAAGCCTGTTATTTCTGCATCGATATATGTCTACAAAAATTGTCATAGAAGATAAAAAATATGAGGTAGAAATTAGGAAAAATTGTATAAAACATATTTTTGACCCTTATTCTGCAAACTCTCCAGGGCCTGTGAAGTTGCCACCCAATGGGTCAACACGGCTCACTTCTGTAGCTTTCCTAGATGATGTAATTGTTCTTCAAATTTCAACAAAAAATGTCAGAAAACTACATTTTCTTATGAATTCTAGTGCTCTTGCCTCTGATCAGGTGAGCAGCTTGCACTGCTGAAGGCAAGTAATTAAGCAGTGCTTCTGGATGCCTAGTGAGCACCTCATGGAGTCTCGCAGTGCTGACAGAGCAAAGAGAAATAATGTTGTAAAATAAATAACTGGTGTTCAAGACTGCACTGAAACAATAGCAGGAAGAAACAGATGCTGAGATGACAAACCAGGAGTTTTAACTAGGACAGCTTAGTTGAATATTGTGCTCTGCTAGAGATTTCTTATTGTGCTCTTGCTCAAGGCTGTCTGATTCTGGAGCCCAATATTCATATTACAGCTGGAATAGACTTGAACTGGCCCTAAATTCCCTCACTCAAGTATTTAGCAGAGAACGCAGCAGTATGGCAATCATTCTGTTGAATGCTGTGCTTTCACAGGTCTCATGCACTGTTTCAGTTCAGAGCTGGTTTACAGGTGAGCAGTCATGTGCTCCAGCTGTAGTGCAGGTATATTGTCAGTCACTGAATTTCATTGTGACAGTTTCCTATCTGCAAATAGGGCATGATGAGGCTTTCCTTTCTCTAGTCTTTTTCTGCCCAGGGCAAGAAACAGCCTCAAGCTCTGCCAGGGGACGTTCAGACTGGACATCAGGAAGAATTTTTTTCACTGAAAGGGTTGTCGAGCATTGGAACAATCTGCCCAGGGAGGTGGTGAAGTCACTATCCCTGGAGATCATCAAGAAATGACTGGATGTGGTACTTAGTGTTATGATTTAGTTGTCAAGGTGGTGTTTAGTCAAAGGCTGGACTTGATGATTTGAAGGTCTTTTCTGACCATAATGATGTTATGGTTCTAGGGATTGCTTTTCTTCAGGTGTGTGCACATGACAATTATACACTAAGAGAATGAAAAGGCTTCCAAGTATTCCAGTAATGTGGAATACTTCTGAAGTAAGAAGTATAGTCTTGAAGTATAGTCTTATTTAGGGGAAAAAAAGTGGAAAATGTTTACTTAGAGGAACAGCACAAATTTTTTATTAGAAGTTTTCAAGCAGTCAGATGTACTACAGCTGAGCTGCATGTAATGTGAGAATTGACACAATTAACCACTGCTGATGGAGTAAATCTTGTAATTTGTTTGATTTTAGGACTTGTCATTCAAAAGACTTGCTTATGAATTTACATGGTAGTGGGTGAAACTCAAGTAGTTATCTAAGTTACTGACAGAGAGAGGTTAACTAGGATCATGCCCCCTTTCTTGAATATGAAGAAATTTGGTATATTTTCTCTTTACTTGCATTTTCTCAAGCTACAGGTATCTTCTGCAGACAGTATATCCTTTTGATATACTATTAATGTACTGATTGTCAGTCTACAGCTGAGCTTATCAGGTTTAAGCTTAAGTTTTCTTGTTTCATTTACACATCTACAATAACTGTGCTCTATTTCTTAACTTTTTAAACAGCATTTTAGTGTAGAAAAGAGATTTCTTGTGTCAAATAATTTAGAAAAATGAGTAATTTATGTGAGCTTTTCCAAAGCTTCAAATTGGAGGTAGTCCAGCTCTGAGAATAAGAGTCGATACCAGTGTTGCAAACTACAGAAACTGTGCTCCAAATTTGAAAAGTGAGCTGGAAAAGATCAATATGCTTCATATGAGTGTTTTCCCATTAATTTTGGAAGTGTATCCCAAAGAGTATAAGAAGCCATAAAAGTCTGTATAGAAAAGAAGACAGTGTGAACTCGGGATACCAAGGCGCTATCTTCTATAAAGTTTTTGGAATGGTGCTCTTGCAAAACCTAATTACATTGACCAGAGAGGGGGCCTAACTAGCTACCACAAAATTGAACTTTTATACTAAAGTCTTACTATTTGTTGTTCCAGCAGTAATAATCACAACTTCAGTGTATTTTCTATGAAATTGTTAGCAATGAGACTGCAAGAGCATAACCTGGTCAATGCTAAGGACTTGGGAAACATTCTTCCAGATGATTTCACTCAAGCAGTGACAGAAAAAAATAATCATCATTTTCAACAATAGCCCATTTTAACTTTCTATCAGCTTGATTTCAACAGACCTTAAAGTTAAATGCAAGAGTTGGGTTTTATTTGAGCTTTATCTTTTGAGAGCCATACTTCTAAATTATCATCTACCATCACATTCATGCTTTCACTTGTCACTGCTGGCAGTAGCTCAACCCAAGTTTTAGGGTTTTTGTTCTCAGACCCAGTACTCATTTGCACCACAACTGAACTCTTACTACAAGATTCATATATACAGCCCCTGTGCAAATGAGAACTGAAGTATGCTGCTGCTCTGTAGCTAAACCAGGGGACTACAGTATAGTAGATCTGTTATAATGTGTGTCCTGCTGTTCTTGCCTCTTGTAACCAGCTGGACCCAGTGTGCTCATGACTTGGCTTTGCCAGGTGCATGTCATCTCTAAATGCTTAGTCTCCCTAAGTGTTTGGGAAACAAAATGCTGCAGGGTGAGATTGGAAACACATGAGTTCTGACAGTTTCTAGAGGAAATGTGATTCCATTCTTACATTCTACGCAAGAAAACACTATTTTATTCCAGAGCTACAGAAATTTGGTTTTTTCTCAACAGTCCAGTGGATATTGGTCATCTCTGCTCTCGAAGGTATGAGGCTAATTCACCTGAAAGACTTGATACTTTCCAAAAAAACCTGCAGTTTGGAGGGTAAATCTGCAAGGCCTGGATATCAAAATTCTGTGGAATCTCTTTGCCCTGAGTGGTTATCTCTGGGCTCAGAATTTTAAAGCAAGTCAGCTGATTTTTGCACAGAAACAGGTCTGGGAGTACTCAGACACCTGGAGAGGCGCAGTGAAGGGGAACTTCATCTGCTCCTCAGCTTTTGTTAACAGCCTTACAGGTGAAGAGGCTGCCTTTCCCAATCTGGCACACCACTGGGCATCTCCATTCAGATACCAGCCTCACCATTCTTCACAAAGCTGTGGATATATATCCTGTGGGCATAGCACTTCATCCAAAAGACCCTAGTAGGCATGGATGACCCCCAGAGTCTTGATTCCTTGTCCACAGCAGATTTTTTGTTCTGGACACTGCTGCCAAGTCCTGGATTATGGTGTTTTTCTTCCTGGAAGAACTACAATGTGGACCTCAGTGGATACCATATTTTCAAGAGATCTTTCAACATCTTTACTGGAGCTTTTACCCACAATTCCTACCTAAAGCTGGAAAAAGTCCCTTGAATTCCTATGAGGTATTTTGCACAGCATGTGGTGACTTGGGCCATTGAAGAAAAGACATGTGGTTCTTCCCAGTGAATCTGAAATAATTGGTGGGTGGTGCTAGAGTAAGAGAGTGAGCAGTGGGTGGGAGAGTAAAAAAGAGGGTACAAAAGAACAGAGAAATTGGTAGAATACCAAAAAAAGATAATTGATGGTGACATGCAAGGTGATGGGAAAGGACAAGATGACTTGCAAATGGAACCAAGTAACATTAAGAATCTGCTACTCCATGGGAACCAAACATGTCTTTTAGACATTAGGAACATCAGAAAAAGCAGAAGGAGGGAGAATGAGAAAAGAATGAATCAACTGCTATAAAATACTGCTATGGGTTTATCCTTAGTTATGCATATTCAAGGTCATGTGCGTAGGGTCATACAAACTGGTCTGAGATGTTTCTTTGTGAAATTTAATGTGCCTCAGATGACTCACTTGAGCAGGTCAAAAGCTATTTACTTCAATGGTTTTAATGAGTTGGAACTGGAGTTTGCTCTTCATCAGGTTGAAACTGATGTGTCCTATAGAAGAGATGAGCAAAACAGCTGGTGCTAGCAGTACAGTGCTCTGCTATCCTTGGGGTAGAGATATTCAATCACATTTGATTGGAAGTTCTTGGAGCTCTTCCAGCATGAAAAGGAGTGAGGAGCCACCTTGCATGCAGAGCAGGATGTGCAGGGGGAAAAAGTGGGTCACAGAAATGTGACTTGGACTCCGGATTGATATCTAGAACAGGATGACCCAACTGGATAAATATCAAATAAGAAAACAAAGGAAATTGAAGATCAGTTACCTGATGGAAAATTAAAAAGCAATTTATAGGTTATGGTGTCATGTAGAGGTCTTCAAGTGAACAGAATCATCAGTCTCTAAAGAACTTGAGTCCTCTGCTGGAAGAATTGAAAATCATTAACTACTTAGAATACACTTGTTGACTTTTGATCCCTGTAAGGTAGGTTCTTGATTTACAGTATTGGGAACTGAACTCTACAACTCCCTGTAATCTCAAATAGTTGACTGTATCAGTGGATCATTTCATTCTGACTACTCTGAACATGGGAAATTGACTTTAAAAAGCGACAATTCAACTTGTGACTGGATGCCATATTTTGACAGAAAAAAAATAATTCTCTTCAGTATTTGTCAGAACTGACAAGTACGTTTGCCTGCAAAAATGCAGGGAAACAAGGCAAATTGTTTTCCTGTTCCCATTAATAGCTCAGCTAGATGATACAAAAGCTCTGTAAAGGATGTGTAAAAACTCAAATCATGTAAAGGAAAGGAGAATGTTCTTTTTTGTCATATTTTTTAGTAGGTCATTGGCCTGACTGAGGTTTGCAGGCAATGGAAAGTGTCATTTTGACCCTGGAAGAAATTGCATCAATTTAAGTGACTGGATAACTTTAAAGCATAGAGTGCCTTACAAATTAGAGTATCCATAAAGATCTGAAGCATTTACTGAAGCTGTTTTTGAGTCAAGATGAGAAGTAATCTTTTGGCTCAAATTCCTGGAAAAATGAGCAGTGCAAGACTGCAATAGACACCCATGCAGAAGCAAAGGGAAATGTTGGCACTTTCATTAGGGAACTTCAAATTTCAGCTGATTGCCATTAACTTTTCTATATGGTAGTTTAAGTCTGAGTTACTGTTGCTGAAGTCTTGGGTATTATTTCTTCATGAGGAATAAGATTAATTATGTTGCACTGAAAAGGCCCTTTGAAATTATTTGGTATGGTATGCTGCAAACCATGCCTTTGTGCAAATTCTTGAGCTAATGCCTGCATGCCAGAGTCTAAAGAGTCAAGAATCTGAAAATCAGGTTGACAAATTGGTATTTATATGCCTTTGATCATGGTCAGGTGATTTTTGAGCATATCTGAGGTTCTTGGGAGACACTGATATAACTTGCAGAGTGTTCTGGACTTGAGGCATCTACCTGCCTCTGTCACATGTACACACTTTCTAAGGCCTATTCACAAAATTGATAATATTATGTAACACTTTTTTTTTTTCCTAGCTGAAGTCTTTCCTTTACCTGAAGGTTTCAGGATCAAAAATCAAAAGGGGATGTGAATCCAGCAAGGTAGGTATGTAAGCCAAGTGCCTGAGCAATTTTGAGACCAAGCAATACGCTCTCAGAGAGCAGGCTTGTGTGAATACTAAAATATCTGTTGGCAATAAGCATAATGTTTTACTCATATTTTGAGACTGAAGTGGGATTCACGCAGTGGGGGATGTAGTTTTATGAATTCTTGTATAGTATCCTTCTGAGGCTGAGACCTGGCCCTGGAAACCTTTATTCATCCCACTTGTTCTTCGTGGGTGAGAGCAATGTTTCTTAGGATTAAGACCTTGAATTAATGCATTGGAGGTAAACAGGATGAAACATTGTAGACTTGGAGCTTCAGAGAAGACTGCACCAAACTTTCAGATCAAAGCACGTTTAAAGCAGAAAAAATACCTTTTTAAAACATGTCTGCAGATAAGACACTCTGTGAGTTGTTGTGACAATTATTCCTTTGGAAAATTATTTATAACACAATGATTGTGACAAGATTTACATAAAAGGAGCTGGACAGGAACTTTATGCAGAAATGGACTCTTAATTTGCTGTTCAACACAGTAAGTCTCTGGTTTGGGAAGAAAGGACTCACCCTGATTGCATAACAATAAACCCCAAATAAAACCATAATCAGTATCTCATAATTATTGTACTGCTATGCTTCATCCAAGCAATGTTTTGTGTTGTATTCCAGAGCTGTAGGAAATGAGGCTTTCAATAATTCATTATGTTTTGGATTTCCTTTTGAGATGACAAAGCAGTTTCTAATTGCTGCGTAGGTTTATGGGGTACCTTCAGTCAGCGGGGCTGCTCGCTATGGTAAGCTGGTATTCAGAGGGGATATTCTCCCCGTCTGAAAGCAGTAATCTGTTCTATTAACCTGTCCCAGTTCTTGTAGCTGGTGGAGTTTAGTCTTTACTTGTTCCACTTCTCTCTCCATGGCCACTGTCCCCTGTGTAGAACAGGACCACCACTTCTCATACCCTATCTCCCAAGTGCAATCCAGTTCCCTTTCTGCAGCACAGTGGTACTCAAAGAGTTTCTAGTAACTCTTTCTGAAGAATTCTTTTTGAGTTCTGAAGTGAAAACCTTTCCCTGCAGTAAAATTCCAGTCTTTCATAACAAAACCTTTTTAATTTGGACCTGTGTTTCTGCTTCCCAATGCATGATTTTCTCAGTGTATGATTGCTGCTGTGATAGTTGTCCTGATTAAAGAAAACAATCCTCAACCAACAAACAAAAGCAATGGCCAATGTTCTCCATTTTTTATAGCTTTTGGTTGTGATATTTCTACTCAGAGATGCTATCTATAAGAAACTCTCATCTTTGCTACATCATCCAAGCTGATTCAATTTCTCCTTGATTAGATCAAGTCTGATTTTTTCTGCTTTTCTTTAACTATCACATTTTATAGTGGGGTAAAGTGCAGGGTCCCTAGAGAATTTAAAAAATAAAATCTGAGAAATTGCTCTGCTTATTATCACATCCTAATCTTTTGTTCTCTGAGTAGAAAAAGCTTTTCCCTGCCTCTTATATGTGGAAATAAGAGTATGAAAATAAGTACAGGTACTTGATGTTAATTACAGCGATACTATTTAAATGCAAATTTTGTTTTGGTCAGGCTGATCCAATAAGATGAATAGAGGGCTTTTATGTAAATAAGCATATTGTAATGAGACAATGAAGTATTTGTAATTTTGATTGTTAGCATTTTCCTTTCTCCCAGAGGATGAGTTCACTAGGTTTTTAGGAACACAGGGGAAGGATGGGAGTGGCACTTGACATTCAGCGTTGTGGGATAAAATTGTATAGGGCTATAGGCTGCAGGCTGAAACAGATCAGGTTCATTAGATGTCCAACAAAAGAGATGGCTTGCAATTTCTCATTAGCAGCATGCAAATAGGAAACTGTAGGGAAGCAATCTAGTGTCAACCTTCAGAGACACGATTTCACTTTAGAGTTGGACAGTTTTTTCTTCTTTGCAGATTTATTGATAATACACCCACTAACAAAGTCATATGAATTAAATCTATCTTATACACATTGTCTGTGTATGCCAAGTAAATTACTTTCATGCTGGAATTAGTTTTAAAAAAATTGCACCACTAATGAAATATCAAGAAACTTCAGATGTTGAAGTCTACCTTATTTAGATGTACAGTCTAAGCTCCCTCTGTAGTCAGTGGAGACAAGATGACACCTCCAGAGAGATTTAGAATGCAACAAATTTCACTGGAGATGTGTTTTCTATTTCCATAGATTATGCAAGAATCTGGATTAGTTATTTACACTAGATACCTATCAAATTAATGTAGGAAGAGGAACTGAATTAAAGGGCCAAATAGTAGTTCTTCCTGCTCTAAAAGTCCGCATGCACTGAGTTGGGTTGCATACACTTGCAGGGGAATGGTCTGGGATTCAGTTCTATTATGCTGGAATTACTTTGGAAATTAATAACTAGGGATCTGTTCAGCAGAAATAAGGTAATTCTGTCTTCCATCTGAGGTATGCTGAGCCTCACTCAAGGTAGGAGATAAATGGGTTGTTGGTATCTTATGTAATACTAGATTTAAACCATACCAAAAGGAGTCACTGATGTAATCTTTTGCTGTCACCCCAAGGCGTATCACATAATCCACTACACATTGCTTTAAGTTTCCACTTGGCTTTTATCAAAAACTTCACTTTGTTCTAAGCCCCTAAAAATCAGTTGTAGCACACTGAGGAAAAAAAAGTAATTGTAGCTGCTACTTAAAATCAGTCACGATTTTTCATTGTATTTTTTGCAAATATTTGAGGTTTTGAATGTCACTACCCTGAATTGCCACGCACCTAGAAATTGGTGATTTGCCTGAACTTTTATATCAATATAATTTCAGATATTGCAGATGGGGCATATCCTATACAATCTGAAAAAGACATTGCAAACAGGACTAACGTTTATAATGGGAATGGTATAACTACAATAGTGTTGACATGAAACATTTAGAAATGTAAATAATAACTAGTCTCTATACTACAAATATTCTTACTTTCTTCTGTTTTTAATGACACTCAGGGTATATTTTAGGCTTTCCTCTGCAAGTCTTGAAAGCAGATACTCACTCTCTATTTTATAAGAAATATTAAGATTTCTAGATGACCACTGAGCCCTGTTCATCTTGTAGCACACACTTCAAGCAGGAGCATGATCTCGGTTCCTCTGGAGGCAGTTTGTGTATAGTTCTGCAGTCTGAACACTCTCAGTGGGTCATCAGTCGCCATCTTCCTGCATGGAAAGCTGTGGCTATCCAGGGTTTGAATTTACCCACAGCAGTGAGGTATTGCAAGGTTAGAGATCTGAGTCCAGTAGCGGGTGTTAGGAGATGGCTGGCTGTCAGTTCCAGAGTGCTGGTGTTGTGTTCCCGTGTCTGGTTTTGCAGCGCCATTGGATAATTTATTAAACTGAGGATACCATTGCACTCTGGCCATATAATATAATATACTATATTGCATTTGTAGTGATTAAAGCATAACTGACAAAGATCTTGTTAACAATAATATATGGTGGCTGTTAGATCACTGACGTGGTAAGACAGGACTTCACTTTCTTACATTGACCTTGTATGTACAGTCAATATAAGAATGACCAAATTGTCTCTTGATCTACCTCCCTTATAGGAAGAGTTCCTTTATTTTAGGATTCTGATATTTCAAAGGTTCTGGATGCTATGCAGTGGTGATTCTAATACTGCTTTGCTTTCTTTGATGTGGAAAACTGGCTCCAGGAGTAATGTCTGAGATACAGGGCAACACACTGGATTAAAAATGTCCATTCAGTTGGGAACTGATGAATCTGATGTAACTTTCATTGCTACATATGGCTGTATCATGTGACTAGTCCAGCATGTAAAATCTCTTTCCTATCTCATTTGCTTAGGAGGTAAAGGCCAGATTTTTTAAAAAGCTATACATAGAATGAGAACATAATGTATTTTTCTTTCTAACCCCTTAAAGAAAATTCTGAGGGTTGAATAAGCCTTACAATTCTGAAACTTTTTACTGCTTTGATCTGAAAAGGGACTGTCTGATAGAATTTGCTAGAGAAGTAAAAAGTAAATTTTCCCCTAATTCAGTTATAGAAGTCTGGTGATGGCTCAGTAGAGCTACAAAAGGGAAGTAATTTCTTTTAAACTACACAGAGATTTAGAATAATTGTTACACTGTCCTATTGTGTTACAGTCTATCTGATTTTTTTGTGATGGTATGCTGAACAAGTAACTTGCACAAAATAATCCATCTGGCAGTCCTGGCTCTCTGCTTCTCTTCCTGGAACATCTACAGCTATATTGCAACTTGTTCAAACTAATTACCAGTACCGTGCCAGGAATGTTTATAGGTAATTGAGAGTCTCTGTTATAGACACAGGGGTATTCTAGTTCTGTCATCTTGTTGATATCTGAAATGTGCCTGGTAAGCCTCAATTGTACAAAAGTGTGTGAAATAAGAACATGTCAGGAAGATGACCATGACCCTTTTCTTGGAACTAGTGGATAAAGAGAGCCCAAAGTGCTTTGAGGAAACTTTTTTCTGATGTTTGTCAGCTGCTTCTCACAGGTGACCTAGAAATGGAATCATCTCTCAGAGATCAATGACAATGTTCTTACTGAGCAAAATGTCATCTGATTATTTGAAGTTCCTGACTTTCCAAAGGTGAGTAGAGGAATTTAGTTAAATTAGATTTTTTTAAAACTATTCAGTTAACACAGGTACTTAGGAGAATTGTCATGATACTCAATAGAGAAGTAAAAACAGCTGGTAACTCAGCTTTTTCCACAACCCATATCAACAGGTCCCCATCCAATTCAGCAGTGGGACCAAATTTACCCGAGTGTTAATTTTGATACTTTACGTACTTATATGACTGTATTCTTGATTATATGCAAATGTTTGAGATAACAATGCTCAGACTCTGTGTAGTTTATTGTTCTCCTTCATTTATGCCATCCCAAGCCCTTTGTTTTCCAACCCTGTCCATCATTTCCTCACAGGGCTGCTAGTAACTCTTTTCTTCTTCCACGGTTTCCAGTTTAAAGCCCAAAGAACAATTGCCATGGAGGCTTTTGGGTCCTTGAAATGGTTATATTTGAATTTTGGTGTGGGTGAAATCATATAAAAGTGTGTGCAGTACTTTCTTGATGTAGATGATACTTATTCATGGCTAACAGCAATACCAAGGGTCCTTTGATACATGTAGGAGGTAGTGAATTCATCTGGAAGAATTTGAAAAAACAAGGTTTTAATAAAGTCGTGAAAGGAATGTGTTTCAAGCCTCTGCAGCTTTCCACAGATGAGGGGTCTCACAGTTTGAGCAAACCCCACTTCTTTTTTTTTCTCTCATTTTTCTGCTATTAATCTTGAAGGAACACAGGATTTTTCTTTTTCCATGCATAAGGATGATGGCCCTGACCAGTCAATTCCAAGATACAACAGAACAAGATTTTGTAGGACTGGCAGAGTCAGGTTTAATTTCTAATTTGAATGATGTTCTACATTTCAAATTTGCTAAATATTTTTTAGTACTTGTTTCTATACTTGTCTTCACCACAAATTGCTTCCTAGAAAGAGTCATCTTGCTCTTTTTGGAAAACCATGAATCTAAATTTATAAGGCTTTGATCTGCCATTGGGGGAAGTTCTTGGGCCCAAGTTATGAAGTTTGTTTCTTGTATGACTCACCTTAAAGAAAGAGTGGAGAATAAGAGAAATTAAGGTTTCAATTCCTGTTTCATACTGTGTTGTGTAATTCCCTACCCATCCTCCTTCTTCCAGTGGTGGTAGTTGTGCCTTCAGGATTTAAAATACATAGTGCTGGTAACAGTTGGGCAAAGAGAAGATGAAGAAAAAGTAAGTCTATCTTCAAGGTTCTTCAAACAAAAATTGTTCTGTCAGGTTTTAAAGACATGCTTTCCCTAGTGCAAAGAAGTAGTATTGACCAGGGGAAACAAACCAGTGCATCTTATAAGATTTAAGGAGATAGTGGAGGGAGAGGTGGAAGACATCAGTTTGGGGGCTGTGATGGAACTGCTAAGCAGGATTGTTTGCTTATCATGAATGCTGCTGTCTTTCCTGTCTGTGCCGAAGCAGCTCATATAACTTTCACTATATAGAAGGCAAAAGGTTTGTATGTATCCATATGCCAATTTGTTGTAGATATCAAAAGAATATTGACTATATTAAAAAAAATCCAGTCTAGTTGGAAGCTGTGTGAAGTCAAGGCTTAAAACAAAAGGAGCTTAAAAGGAGCCCAACCTTCCCATAGGGTCTTTGAGTAGAGCAGAAGTTTAAAGCTGAGGAACTGCCGAGCTGTCAGCCCTCCTGAAGATCACTACTATAATAGGGTAGAATAACCCAGCAAGGCTATTTTCCTGCAGCTGAGACTTCCCTGATGTCATATAGCTTCTATATTTACTGTTAGAATTTTGTTCTATCACAATTCAGTTGACAGGTTTATTCCTTTCCGAAGAGGTTTTATAGGTTATAAACTTAGTTTGGATATTTCTTTCTTTTTCTGACTCTTCTTACTATGGAGTTTTGAATCATGTGCCCCATTGTTCTCATTTCATTGACTGTGGTAAGCCTACTAGAGAGGACTGGGGGAGGAAGTATTTTTAACATTACTTGGCCTGTAATGTACACTTTAATAGTATGAGATAGCTGGAACTGGTGATCACAATCACCGCCAGTGGAAAAAGTTTTGTCAGAAAGATTCATGCTTTTGTTATAAAGAGTAATTCTAATCAAGCCATGAGATGCAACTTCCTTATTCTATAGCATGTCAGACAGTATTTTTCCTTAATGATTCAAACCCAATTGGTTTAAAAGAAAACAGTATCCCTACCAATGGCCTTGGAGCAACTGCCATCTCCACAGCTGGTAGGATCTCACTGAGGCCTGAATAGATCAAAGCCAACTAATTTAGCTCAAACTCCTGTTAGAAGCACTATTAGTTTGTTAGTTGTAATGAAAAGGAGTAGGAAAACTTTTAATGAGCATCAGTGCGTCGTAAACGGAAGGGAGGGATGATCTGCAGGTGGCAGATGGTAATGAATGCATGGTAAGGGTAGCCTGCCAAATTGCTTCTCTGGCAATGGTGAGACGATGTCCATGTGTTGGTGCCAGGCTGCAGAGGAAACATTAGCCTGCTGCTTCCCATTCTGGATCCAGGTCAACTGGAGTTAGCCTAGGGTTCTCTACATCAATGTACCTTTTATTTGGAAGACCCTCCGCCTCTCATGTGGGGCTTTCACTACTCATTTTTATCGTGTTCTAGTAACAGTAACAATAAGCTAAGGGCTATGGTACCACCGGGGCTTTTTTCCTCACTTTGGCCACACATATCCACACTCTGCTCTACTAAACATTACAGTACATCTTTAGAACATATTGTGCAGAAGCTGACACTAACAATGGGAAGAAACTCTGTGAACTTACATCCTGTATCACATGAAGATGCATAATTACTCTCTTCAGTTTGAGAATTATCCAAGCTAAGTAGGACCACTCCTCTGGAATTCCTCTGGAATTCATATGTGCTACAGGGATGAGACATCTTTGTTTTTGACTCTAACACTATGAAATCACTAGAAATCAAGAAAAAACACTTTTCTTGTCTGTGTAGTTTTAGTTAAATGGGGAAGATTTTTTCGTATGTGGTTTAGAGCATGGGGAACCAACCCCCCCCGCCCTCTCTTAGCTGAGCTGGAGAGGGACTGTCCCCAGCATCTCAGGACCTGTCAGAAAGGTTATTTTTCCTTCTTCATTCAGACTCCTCGTAATTCCCACTTTGTCGATATTTGGAGGGAGGGAAATAAAAGAAAAAAAAGAAGAGTTTATCTCATTAGAAGTCTCACATCCTGAACATATTGTCATTAAACCAGGACATGGCCTGATCTACAATAACTCAAAGTATGAATAGATGTGTTTAACTTTGAGAGCTGTCATGAGCTGAAAATAGTGGTTGTTTGATATCTAGGTGTGCTTAAAGCCCAAACCAAATTATTTTTTTCTAGTTTACCCTCAGATTTATTATTCTGCCTTGCTTTGGTCTAGGCTGTGCCACCCTTCACAACTACTGGAGCTAAAGGCATAGTAGAAAACTACTACTAGCCTGGGTTTTTTTATTATATAAGTGTTCTTGGTAAGAACTTTCATTCACACTCATTGATGTTTATGTCAAATTATTATGGGGAAAACAAATCTATATTGAACCCCCTCACCAAATCACTGGAGGTCAGTAGGGGGGAATCTTGATAGAGAAACCAGTTCATGGCTGAATTTGTCCCAAGTGTGAAACTTTTGCAAATACAGTTTCAAAAAAATCTCTAAGATGATCAAAACTTTGTGGAAGGCCTGTTTATTCAGGTGCTGCTGTGAGCGTTTCTCCTAGTTTAAAGCAATGTAGAAGTTTGGTGCTGTTGAGCAAACAGATTCACAACAGTAAAAGACATGATGGGCCAGATATGGATCACATGGATGTTATCAGGAACAGAGATAGAGTAACACTGGATTAGTTCTTTTCAATCAGTTTTTGCAGGAAGAGAATAGCAATGGATCTTTTCCATCAGTTTTACCCCTAAACTGGAAAAACCTGAAATGTTTATGCAATCAGAAGTGGTTCAGGGGGACGTTCTTTTTATGCATCATCAGCTTGCAGTAGCAGAAAAAATAAGTTTTATTGAACAAAACTGGATGACTTGCAGAACACCAAAGGTCTGAAATCTGGCAAGAGCGGGTGGCATCAGGATCTTTGACTTCAGCTTCTCTGGTAGCATTGGAGCTGTGAGGTGGAATATGCTTAGGTTTGGTGAAAGCCTTATGAGCTTTCTTCACCCTCTCTAGGTCTGGAAGCTTTTGTGCCTTTGACGACCAGCTTAAGTTCTTAATTCTACTGGTAGTCCCTAGAAGGCATGTGATGTGGGGGTCTTTCAGAGTATTTTTGAAGCTGGAGAAATTTTTGCAGATTTTTAGGGAGGCAGATGAAATGTGTACTGCTTCATCCTGTTATTTGAAGCTTCCAGCCCATGCTGTGCTTCTTGGTTGATGTGACATACAGCTGCTGTACAGTGGTTGCTGTAAGATGTTGAGCTGTTGAGAATTTGTTATGCCAAAATTGCTATTGCTATGCTATTGCTCTTCTGGACCTTACAGCACCTGTGTCCTAATGTATCTATAAAGACTAGTTGTAGTAGTCCTCCCTGGGCTGTTAGAACAGATGCCTCATCCTGGAATCTGTTCTTCTCCCACGTATGGTAACTTTAAAAAGAGGATGGCAAGACTGTGGCTTTAATTGTGATAAGAAAACTGAGATTTGCTTCTTAGAAGCAAAATGTAGGACATCTTGATTTAGTTTCTACTTCCTGCAACTTATGACCATGTCATCAGTTCTGTGTTTGTTTTGGCAAAATGCTGTATTTTCAGTAGCTGTGGTGTGCTTTGAGGCTGCAGTACAAAGACAAGGAATAAACCTGTAGTTGGCTCAGTAATATATGCAAGAAGAGAATAACATAAGGCCAAAACTTGTGTCTTCCTCTTAGCTGCAGGGAGGAAAAAGTTGAAGTGTTAGGTCTGAAGGTGAGACTAGACTTGGCAGACACACCAGGAGTTCAGTGACAAGCAACAGGATTTTGCAGAAATGAGGCTTTTACAAGTTAATCCATTTTATCAGCAGTTTGCATGCTCATAGCTTAATGCTACTTTTCTCTATATGCAGTGAAAACAGCCAGGAATTACTCTAGTGCTTCTTCAGCTGAAAGCAGCAGATACACTTACACTAGTCTCTATTTGAAGTGACCTCTTATGTTAAAAAATTCCAATTTAGTAATATTTCTCTTCAGTGTTTCATCTCTAAAGTGGCATCATTTAGTGTGTGAAATGGAAAAGAAAGTGAAAATTAACAGCCTCTCTTGCTGTTTGCCAACACTGCATCTCTAACTTACACTTTACAGATCACTTGTTTATCAGACTGAGAATAAGAGAAAACTTTTTTGACAGTAATGGTTCAAACAACTTTCTAGGAAGACTGAGAGATCTAAAAGGTGAGGTTTTGTGACTGCAGCTGAAGACTGCAAATTTTCCTGTGAAAATGCCTGTCAATACATACCTGTATCCTTAGAAACAAAAAACCTTTGGAATTCAAGCTATGGTGACAAGGATCTTGAGAGAAGAAGAGTCATTAATTCTAAGGCAGATTTTTTTTGCTTCTAGCACATGGTGAAATCAGAATATGAGCTTCTAGATGCACTAATATGGGTGAGGTTCTTTATAAGTCAAAGTATATGACATTAGAAGAGCTGATAATGTAAGTCAGAGTGACTTATACAAGTGATTTTTTCTGAGTATTTGATCACATATTTCATTCATGATCTATGAACATGAATCTTCCCACTTTGTGCTGTCACCTCGTGAGATGCAAAGACACTTAAAAACTTGACATACCTGAAAGTAATTACTTTTTAGGCAAGTGTGCCACTAAAAGGATTAAAATGTCTTTGCACATCTGACTTGAAGTTTGGGATGAAGATGTTAATGAGTGGTTGCTCCCGAGGCTTGTGCAGAGACCAGAGATTTTATCCTAGTATTGAAATGTTCCTTGGGACAGTTCTGACAGCAAACAGCTTGTACAAGTCACAGAAAAACAAACTCTTGAAAACCTCTGTGAGGGATATACTGGTACAAAACCCCACGGCAGATATGCCTCACAAGAAAGCATTTACTGAGGACTTGCTTTGCCTCCCAGGGTCCCATGTTGCTTGTACTGACACTGTGGTCTTGCTGCTAAATAGAAATTGTGACTAGTACGATGAGGTGATATGAAATTAATGGTAGTAACATAGAAATACTTGCTGCCTTTATGTGAATTTACCAAAAATTTATAGTAAGGGCATTTAATTTTAGTTGTACTGTTTTTGAGTAACTGTACTAAAACTACTTTGCTCAGACCTCGTTCAGTCTTCTGGGACGTTTAAAAGTGAGTACATAACAAACCTATTGTAGCTTTAGCTGGGTACAAGAAAAAAGTTTCTAATGTATTAGATGGTTAATGGACTGTGTCAGACTTGTGGGGATAGTAGTGCACAGAACCAAGCTTGTATATTGGCTGAACTCAGACTTCAATAAAGATACTCTTGATTAGATTTCTGAGTATGATTAGAATGTCTACAAATAAAATTCTTTACATGCTTTTTGACATGTTTCTACAGTTCTGAGATTTTACTCAAGTCTGTTTCCCAAAGATGTGGTTTGGTAAAGTGTCTGGGTGTTTTGTTGTTTCATTGATCTTGGGCCTCTGGATCCACAGAGAAGCTAAGGAAGATGTTCAGGCTGATTTTGAAAAAATCCCCTACACTGCTGAAATTCCTATCTTGTGGATCCCGGGGGAAAGAAAGGAAAAACCCAAGAATTTCCAAAGTTTTACTTTAATACTACTGACTGGCTTACTGCAATGCTACTGGAGCTGTGGAGTATCTGCCCAGCCTGTGGCTCTGCTGGGAGCTTGACCTTACTAGAAAATCATTCATCTGATGGCATTAGAAAAAAATCCTTGAAGCATGAAATAGCTGGAAGTTCTTGGAGAGAATGAATTTATACTGGCAAATGCCATTTTGAGGAAAACGAAGCAGAGAAACATATGTTTGGTGAACTTCCATTGGGAAAGAAATTCAGTCTCCTTTTGGTTTTTCTCCAAAGTGACCCTTTTGTTTTTTAAAAAAATAAATGATATTTGAACAAAACATCCTGATCTTATCAAAGTATGATGTCCTACTCTAGTTTTAAGTATTTCAAGATGCTGGTAAGAGGAACTAAATCAAAGTGTAGACAATGTTCTCAGGAAAAAAAAGGCTTTTATTCTGTGCACTATACCTGATGTAAATTAGCCTTTTATGTACCATTGGGTGTGTTGGACTGTATAAACTTGCATAGGAACTATGAAAGTTCCAGTATTTGCTGCAATACTACTATGATAATTTTACACAGCATCACTGATTTTCCTATAAGAATGTAGTACCTATTTCCCCACTACTATTCTACCAATCACTAGCAAACATAATCTGTGGGTATTAATGTGTATATGTGCTTTTCTGAGTGCTTTGAGTAATCAGAGATAGAAGCTACCATTTCACTCCTGACTCTGAATGTTCTTATTCCTTAATAAACTAAATTAGTCCCATCTAATGCAGCTCTTTTCCAAACACATTTACTCAGTGAGAAGCAACTGCACAATCAAAATTCAAGTAGATAAATTACTGTTTGACGGTTGGTTATAGTGTCTCCTATGTTTTCCTTCTGGTTGACACAGCTACAATTTCCTTTGGAATGACAACCAAGTCAATGGCAGGAGTTTGGGGTTGGAGTGCAAGGAGGCAGAGTAAAAAGCTCTTGCCCTGATTTCTCTATCCTGACAAGAGTAGGAAATGACACTGGCCTGGTTTCAGCTCAGATAGAAGTAATTTTTTCTCTGATGGATTATTTCTTCCTTTGTTTCTTCTATTATTTCTTCCCTTCTAAAGCATCAAAGCTTTATACAACATTGCTCAATAGGTGGGAAAGGGCCAGGCAAACATGTCCTCACTAAAGACTTTATAATTAAGAAGCAAATTGTATACTCATGGGAAAGGGCAATTCATGAAGTCTTACTGGTCTAATAATTTCTTGTCTAATAAATGAGCTTGTTTTGCGTATGTAAGTTCTTGTCTTTGCATAGTAACCTTGTGCGTTTACCTTTTGTCAAGTATAGTGTGCAGGGTTTATCTTTTTTGTTTGTACAATAGGGAGTGACAGCTCTCCTTTTTCTGAGCATGCATCTCTATTGCCTCTGTCAGAGAAAAATGGAGCAGAAAATTGCCTTCTCCATCATATAAGGTGCATTGGCTCATTTGGAAATACGTACCACTCAGAATTATCTCTTGTTTGTGGGATTAATTAAATTATCTTCAAGTGAGTAAATGTGCCTGATGGTTACACAAGACCTGGTTGCAGATCAAAGTCAGCAACTGTGGTTTTATAAACCCTGCACAGTTTTACTGAAACTAAACCTGACAGTTGTTGGATTACATTTGGTATTAGTATTGCTACAGAAAAGCATGGTATAACATTTCTAGGGATGAGCAAAATTTTATGTATTCTTTCTACAGCTTTCTAAACTGTTTCCAATGATTTTAGAATTGCCAAGAAAGGAAACATTAAAGGAAACAAAGCATTCTGACCTAGAAAACCAAGGAAAGCATCCATGACCAACTGGATAACATTCTGTCCACATTATTGATTTTACTGGTTGTCCAGTAAAGGTCTTGCAGTTTTTCTGCTATTGCTTGAAGACATTTGAAATTTGCTCGTAAGTGCAGGCACCACAGCAGTGGTTCATGATCCTGTGAAGTCTGAAGACCACTAGCAATGAAGCTTTGATATGTGCCATAGAAAGAATGCAGGCACAGATGAGGTACTGCCCTGGATTGGTCACTCCCATGTTTAATGGGAGCACTCTTGTAAAGAACTTTGAGTGTGTCTTGCTGCCACCAGTAATTGGTGGCAACATCAGGCAGAATCACCTGCTTGTGGGAGATCATGGTGAGATGGCTGAAGTGCAAAATCCCTCCTTTGGATTAGATTTTTTTATGGCAACTTGGAAGGGTAAATGGCACGATAGCCTTGTGCTGGTCACTGTGATCTCAAGTGGAAACCTTGTGTCACTTTCTAGCTGTATCTTTGTGTTCAGACCACTGTGCAATAGTCATCTGCCTGCTTGGTTCCTCCTCTCCTGACAATAAAAGAAAGACCTAAAACTCACTGAAAAATCAGTGAATTTTTCTTATTACTCATCACCTATTGCAAATTAATATTGTGTTTGATGCCTTCAAATTTATTGCCAGGGACCTCTCTGAGAAGATTAACAGAAGGTGTAAAGCATGGATTTGGAGCTTAATAGAAAGTGGCAGTTAGGTTTTGGTGAGCTATTGGAGATTCTTAGTCATTTGCTGTGCAATGAATCCCAAATCTTCTGAACTGTTATTCATCTAATATTTTAACAAATGAAAAAAATTGCTGGACAGCATTAAGAATTTAACAAGGGAGGGGGAGCCTCCTGAGAGGAGTTCAGTTGCCAGCAGAAGCCTGGTGACTTGAGCACAGCCCTATTTACCACAGCTGTTTAAACTGCAGACTGATGTAAGTTAATTAGAGCTCAAGCAGAAGCTTTGTGTGCTGTGAAACAAGGCTGGAGAATGTGACTTAATCAAGCTGTGGTATCCATCATGGACAAACTGCTCAACAGACAGCAATTTGCTGGTTCATGGACTCTGTAAACTGCTGCTCATCTACTACTTTCCTGCTGCCACAGTTAATTTTGCTCAGGTACATGTACCTTGAGGCAGTAGCATTTCAGATATTTGTGTGAATTGACCCAAATATACAGGGCAGCAAGGCAGGGCTCCCAGAAATGAGTGACATCAAATTAGAAGCTGTGGATGACCAGAAACCTGTGCTTTGCAAGGCCTGTCTTGCTGGTTTATTTGACCTACTTGAACACACTTTGCAGGACATTCAAAAAGGACTGCTGCTTCTGTTGAAGGCTGACCAGAAACACATCATTTGGGAAGCGTGTGAGGAGAAGAGATGGGAGAGTGGAAGCTCCAGGAGACACAACAAAGCAAAAGAAGACCCTTGCACAGAAGATGGGAAATGAAGGATTCCTTGCAAGAATATAGAGTCTAGACTGTGGAACAGATGGGGCTGTAGGCAGTTGGACAGAAATTTAAGGTTGTGAGGGTAGGTTGGACATGACTACGGCAAAAACTTTCCCTCTTGTGTCTAAAAAATGAGGTGATACCAGGTGGTAACATGGTGACTTGCCATCTGAAGTTGCCCTGAAGCCTTGCACCTTTCAAATCCTGCTTTAGGTGTGGTCTGGAGGGGAATTAATTTGGAGACATTGACAATTAAACAGTCCATGCAATGCAGCTGCTCTGGGATTACAAACCCTCCTTTCAAGCTCACTGGTAGGAATCCTGGCAAGGAATAGGGGCAAGTAGCGTCAGGGGCTGTGTTTGGCACTTATCTGCTGCTGTGCCATCCCCCAACAGATTTCTGTCATTAAATTCAATACAGATCCAGCTGAAATATTTTAAAAATCAGCTTCTAACAGGTTTTATTCACAATGATCTGCCCAGAAATAGCAACATAATTTATATTAGTGCATTAAATATTAAGATCTGGGATCATGCAGTCTTAATACTGGTGTGTTGTACACTTCATAAATAGTAGCAAAGAGCAAACAACAAGCTAATAAGTTTTAGGAACAAATTCTGGAATCAAATAGGTAAAGTTCTGGCATCTTCATATTTATTTAAAAATGTATATTCAGAGTATTGTTTAGTAGGAGTAATTTTATTGACTAGTCAGCACTTGGCATAATAGGCAATTAAACTTCTAAATCAGTACTTTGAGTTTAAAAAGCTCTTTTGTAAGATTAACACCAGATGGGACTATGCTGGCTTTTGTGCAGGAGGTAATTCATTTAGTAGTTCAGTTCAGGTTGTTCAGCTGAACTTCAGATAATGTGAAAGCCTTGAAAGCTCTATAAGAAGAGTTAACAATTGGAAAAAAGTTTGAGTCTAATGCTTGCTAAATTGAGAGTTAAATGTCATGTTTTTAAACAGAACACAACCTATACTGTGCTCCTTTTAAATGTGTTCACTGATGAATAACTGAGCATGTGTTTGGGTGGAAATTGAATCTGTTTAGGTATCTGACTAATTGATCTGTAGATGCTAAAAGTAGTTAAGTGTTGAGGTGCAGAGAGTACAAAGACCATTTCCACAGAACGAAATTAATGTGCTTTCAGCAAAGTACTGAGAAAAGTGCTCCTTTTCCTGGTACTGCTTGCAAGTATCTTTAATTACATCTTTGTGTTGAGTGTTAAGGAGGAACAGAATGTGAAAATCTGGTTCAAAGGGGAAAGTTGTCTTTGCTCTGCACCAGTTTTATTCACTAAAACTGCAGGAATCTGCGGTGAGGCTGGATGAGTGTAGTATTTTCTTGTTGGAGAAACAAAAGGTATTGGGAGGAGGTGGAGTTGGATGTTTAGATGAAGCAAAGAAGAAAGAAATCACTCCCTGCAGCAAAGTTTGTAGGCAAGAGGGGAGAGAGTAGAAAGTGGCTGCAAATTGACAATAAAATCCACACTAGAGCAGGGCTCAGAAATATCAATAGAACCTTTATAGAAGCTGTACAAAATGCCATGTCTCTCCCTCCCTTATTTTTTTTCCGTTCTTTTTTTTTTTCTTTTCCCTCCTCATTGTTTAAAGTGCGACAGGGACAATGGGGGTTTACAGGGAATTAAAAGTCAAGGTGTAACTTTGTGTGAGAACTGTGTGGTTGAGCTATTTTTTATGTGCAGGTGTGGAAGTGAGCTGTGTACAGGTGCTCATCAGGCACAGAAAAATCAGCCACTAGCCAGGCAGCAGAAAGTTCATACCCATGTGAGAAGAATCATGAAGTTGCAGAGATGCAGAGATTTTTGAAGCCCCCTGAGTCAAAGAAGCCTCTCTTTCTGTGCTTGGATTTGAAGAAATTTTCAGAGTATTGTCATGGTAATAGTAATGCAAACAATATAGACTGGAAAGCTCTTGAGTTATAAAATGGAAAGTGCACAAACAAATTGTACCCAATTTCTTTTCTTGTTGTTTTATGCCATGTTGAAAAGCTCTTTCCAAACACTTCTAAATGCTCATGTTCCTCTCTCCCATAAAATTGACTTCTATAATCCTGTATATCCTGATCTTAGAACTCTTAGAAATACACAGCTTTTACAGTATCAGACCCAATAAAAGCTGTAGGGGTCCTGACTATTTCCAGCACAGCTAGACATTAGTGTTAAGAAATAAAAAAAGTAACAAAATCTTGTCTGAAAAACCCTTCTCTATCTCTTGTATTAATTTACTCTAAGGACTCAAGGTGAACAGGACTGTGCAGGCAGCTGTAGTCTGACCTTTCTTATATGCCAAAAAGAGTTGCATTTGCACCAAGAAACTCATGGGGAAGTGAAGACTTAATTCTCCATCTGTGCAAATGTAATCTCAAAGCTCCTGGCCTGGTTTGGTGATCCTGGAGGGTTAGAGGGCTCTGGAAGTGAGTTGTGTTGAGAAGTTCCTGAGTTTGTGCTAATGCAAAAGATGCCTTAACCAGCTGTCTCCCATAGGTTAGAGAAGAGCTTGGAACAGAGGAGGTGCTCATCCACTTGCTGGCCTTGCTCCCGATGACAGCAACCCCAAAACAGAAACACTGCCTTGAACCAAGCCAGAGCTGGTTTGGCTGGGGCTGACCACACCAGCAGTCCCACGGATGAGGCAGCAACAGTGGATGGCAGTGACCAACAACGCAGGGTGGTCAGGCTCTGCTGGAGGCCTTTGGGGTGGCACCTCTCCTCTACATCACTGTCATGCTCCTCTGATGTGTGCTGAGTGCACATATGAAAAAGGCAAATCTCTGACATCACTGTCTGAATTGCTCTCCTTGTCAGCAGGTTCAAAAGTCTTTCAACAGTTTAGAGTATGGGAGGGAATTGCTTAGCTTAGCTGCTGATTTCAGTGGATTTTCCTCTTTAAGGGGATTAGTCTGGCCCTTGGTGGTGTTTGTTTCTCCTTACGTGCTTCTGAATTTAAGCAGTGGAAATTATGAACAAAGTATTAGTTTACTACTTAACCACAGGGCATAATGTGCCTTACTATGAGATAGGAGAGTTGGCTTGCTCTTAGAATGAGAATAAACACACTTTTTTCATTAAGAATATGGCTGGTTAACTTGGGTGATAAATGTACAGAATTTCAGGGTGCTGCCTGCACAAAACTGCCTTCTTTTCCTGTAAGTCACCCTGTCAGTATGGGAGAGAATGTTATTATTTTAAAATTTAATGTGCCTTTGACTAATCAACTCTACCATCCTTACTCTTTTACCTCCAAACATCTTTTTATATGAACACTTCAATTGAAAGATCATTTCTGGCAATTATAGTTACATAGAATAAATCTGATGAGATTGTGGTATAAGACAGTAAGAAACAATGATGAGGATATGCATTACGTTCCTGTTGCATGCCCACTGAATGGGAAACATGCTGATGAGTATCAGTATTGCTTCTTGGCTCCCAGCTTAAAGGCAGATTTTCTGAGACTGTGATTTTGCAAAGCACCTGTTTGAAGATACAGTTTCAAGACAAGAAAACTAAATTATTTTAACAAATATTTGAACAGGAGGTATTTATTACAACTGATGTAAAAAGGAAGAAAGGAAATTGCTGAACTTTCCAAGAGAGTTGTGCGAGTCTCAGTTCTCCAGTTTATGCCTTTTGGCATCCATTATTCATGTGATGTCCTACATTCACCCTTCCTCCAAACTGTATTTGCTCTTTGCTCTTCCTCTATACTGCATTCCAAATCTGACTTTTTTTTCTTTTTTTTTTTTTTTTCCTGAGGTACTGCCATAGCATATACAGTACATAAGGCTAGAAAAGCTTTAGAAACTTAATTGATCTCTATGAATTATTTACAGAAAGACCTAAACCTCACTAAATCCAAGTAAAGAGAAATGGGAAGGGATACAGGCTTGTTGCAGAGTGATTGAGGAGACCCTGACTAGTGTTTATTAGTTCCCTTTTTGTGGGACAGAATCCACCTTTGCTGAGCAGCTGTTCTCTGAACTGCTCAGATCTGCTCCCTCCTACAAGCTCTCTGAGCCTGGGGAAATCACATCAGGCTCTTTAGTAGGGCCTGTTGCGATAAGACAGTGCGTGTAATGGTTTTGAACTAAAAGAGAGTAGGTTCAGATTAGATACAAGGAATAACTTCTTTACAATGAGATTGGTGAAACACTGGAACAGGTTACCCAGAGAAATGGTAGATACCCCGTCCCTGGAAACATTTGAGGTCAGGCTGGATGAGGCTTTAAGCAACCTAATCTAGTTCAAAATGTCCCTGATTGTTGCAGGGGGGTTGGACTAGGTGATCTTTAAAGATCCTTTGCAACCCAAAGTATTTAGGATTCTATTAAAGTAGAATTTGCAAGATACCTGGGGACTGAAGAAGAAACCATCATTGAAACAATGGGTGTATGGTCTCCGAGTTCTGACATAAATACATCTTCTGGCTTCCCAGAGCATTTAAAAGGGATAAGTAATGGTTGTTTAAGAACTAAATAACCATTTCTCAAATCAGCTTTCTGGACTTTACAGCAGGAATACAAACTGTCTCTTTATACTGCCCGGCTGGCCCCACCTCATTGCCTTGAACACACTTCAAAATATGAAAAGGTGCTGAGCTCACTGCTCTCGGTTCAGTGCTATCTTCAGATGGAAGCCTTGACAGATGCATGCATGTGGGTCCCTGACAAAAAAAGCCAGAGATCCTTACAATCTAGTGGATGTCCCCAGTCACCATCACTTCTTTTGCTGCCTCTAAGACCAGAAATATTGTCGAAGATCCTTAGATGTTTGATATAGTTATATTTTTCTCTGAATTTTTAGTTTCATCTTAAATGTCTCTGCAGCCTCTGCCTATAGTAAATGCTCTGTGTCACAAGGCATTTTAATGGCCATCACTAATGCTTTTTGAGCTATTTATCTTAATGCTCTGAGTATTTTTTATTTTAGAGGTGCTCTCTGGAACCGTTAGCACACACTGATTTGATAAAATGTAATACATGCTCTCTTTTGACTGATTGTTGTTGTCACTCACTCCAGGTTTGCAGTTTCTTCAAAGGCACAGCTCTCTGAAATCTCCCAGGCAGTGCCTAGAGCTCCCAGCTGCCAGCTTTCATCAGCAGGGACTAGACAGAAAGCTGCCCTTTCCCAAATCACTTTACATGCACTCATATTGCTTATAGAATTTGTTCCTCTTAAGTGTTCATCTTTTTCTGCTGAACAGAGAGCCAGAAACCTGTACTGCTCTCTTCAGTTACTGTTCTCTGAACCACGGAGGGCTCCAGGTTTGAACGCACAAAAAATCCCAAAGATCTACTTTTGCTGCCTTGCCTTTCTCTTTCTCAAAGTTATACTCATTTAATAGTTAGCTAATCCATCCTTTTGTGATAAAGAGAAAAGATATTCAGATGTAGTTTCCCTAATCTAAATACTTTTGATGTTTACAGATGTCTGCAGTTCAGTGGTCTTAACAACTTTAATCCAGATTTGTATCTACTGCTGGAGTCACCAAGTTATATTTTTCCCACCTAAAAATCCATAAGCTACCCCTGTCGCAAAAATCCTCCACCACTTCCCATTCCACCATTCCCCCTAAAAAAAATCCCAAACTTCTTTTTCCACCCTACCTCTTGCCTCCATAGCTTAATATACACTCCAATTATCAGCCTGTAAGAGGGATTCTCTCAAAGACCTTTTGTTGTATGTGCATTCAGGTTATCTGAGAATAACAGAACTAATTCTTTTAAAGGAGTGGTGTGGAATATAGGTAAGAAGACAGCAGTGACCAGTTCTCAGACCACAAGTCCAGGATTTGTCCCATTCACAATTGCCACCCATTTAACTACAACTGAGCAATGACTTTGGTCTTACTCCCATAATACAGATACTACAACTTTACTTTTGTTCATTTCAAGGATTAGTGTGTTTCAATGATTAGTTAAGAAATGTGTTTGTATATGGCAAAAAACCAGTAAGGATTGTACCTGATTACTTCTTAATTTTGTGTATTTCTTCTCTCTTATGCTTTGGGAACTGTGGTGAGTTAGTTTCTGTGTCAGTAAGAGGTGTCACCCTTTCTACCTCACATATAACATCCCATTTCTCTTTGAGTGGATTCCAGATCTTGTCAATGGGTGAACCTACTTCTTATGCCAAGAGCATCCTATCAACCTTGGCTAGCAATCATAGAATCATAGAATCACAGAAACAACCAGGTTGGAAAATACCTCCGAGATCATCAAGTCCAACCCTTGATCCAACACTGTGGTTACCAGACCATGGCACTAAGTGCCACATTCAGTCTCATCTTAAAAACTTCCAGGGACAGTGAGTCCACCACCTCCCTGGGCAGCCCATTCCAATATCTGATTACCCTCTCTGTAAAAAACTTTTTTCCTACTATTCAACCTAAACCTCCCCTGGCATAGCTTAAGACCATGCCTTCTTGTCCTAAATTTCCATTGCTTTCCAGATATCTTGGTCATAATCTTACAAGTTTAGCCAAGCATCGGAAAAAATCATATAAAATGAGAGAAAAAACCCATAAGTGGTAATGTATTTGGACATAGATTTGTCTAAAGGATCTAAGGGTATTGTGGCAGTTCTGGGTAACAGTAGCAGTGCCCAATCTTCCTGCTGCAGCCTAACAGCTGGAGCTAAGCTGGATGCTTATCCTGCTAGAGGTGAGACGTTGATTCTGTATAAAACTCCTTATCTTTGTTATGAGTGCTACAAGGACAGGGTGATATATTTATCTTTCTGTAGAGCCTACCGACCCTTTCTGGAACAGTGCAAATGGTTGTCTCCTGGTCAAATATCAGAGCCTCACTTAGCCCAAGAAAATCCATCAGACACCCAAAACACAGCGGATTTCTATAAAAAGCTTGTCAAAAGTCACTATTGAAATACAAAAGGTCACTTAAACTTATGTTGCTTTTCTTTTCTATGACATGCGTCCTCAGCTGCTTTTAATTTACTGTGTCCTTCTCTTATATTTGCTGTTTCTTCACTCCCACACAGGTTTTTATGATTTGATAAAGAACAGGCTGTTCTTACTGGAACTGGAAAAAACAGGCTCATTTTACTGGAAAAGAGAGGTAAAAGAAGGCCTATCCCTGCCTTCCCAAAAGGGAACCAAGGAAGTTCTAAAAAGGGTGAGTGCCAAGTGTCTATATTGGGAATGCTTGACCAAGATTTCTAAAAGAAAGAAAATGTAAAATTATTAAACCACTGATTGCGGTTTTAAAACCACAAGCCAGTGGAAAAGAGCTGCTGTTTATTATTAAAATGTATGTCTGTTCATTTTAATGAGCTCTTTTGGAGAGAAGTTCCAATTCTTAATTTTTATACAAGCAAATGTATGTATGTGTAAAGGAAAATGACTTGGATGCAGAGGTATAGCTAGTTTCCTAAAAGAACTTTTGGTTAGTTTTAGCCAGAGGTTTCGTAGTAGCTGAGCTGTCAGTGATCAAACTGATATGTTGTGAGAGATGCTTTAAAAAAAAATCAGTTTGTGCAATAGGAGAAGTGTGTGTTCATAACATAATGGAAGAGGCATGAGGGAAAATAGAGAATTGGAACTTGATACAGGAGGAGATAAAATTAAAACTGTTGCAGAAAGTTTTCACCATCCTGAATTTCAGAACATGAAAGTGGCAAAATAATTTTATGTTAGTAAAAGCAGAGTAATGAACATGAGGAAGAATCTTTCCCTAACTGTATGTGCCTAGTGATGGGCTTGGAATTAAATCTTGTCATTCAGGAAAGAGATATGTGAATGATATTCTCCGTCAAGACAAGAATGTGAAGGCAAATGAGATTATGTAGAAGGTCTAAATGTAAATAACTTTGATGGCAGTGGTGGCAAAGTAATTGCATGCTACATAGAACGAACTTTGAAGGCCAGAAATATAGATAGTTTGAAAAGGCAGATGGCCATGGGAGTAAACAAATCTTCCTAAACAGAGGATGGCAATGCAAATTCCTTGTGTTGGTTTTGGCTGAGGCAGAGTTTTCTTCAAAGTAGTGGGTATGGGACTGTGTTTGGAAAACAATGTTGATAAAAGAGATGTGTTTGCTATTTACGAGCAGCACTTATACAGAGCCAAGGCCTTTTCTGCTCCTCAACCCACCACACCAGTGGGTAGGCTGGGGGTGCACAGGAAGCTGGGGGGGACACAGCTGGGACAGCTAACCCCAACAGACCACAGGGATCTTTCAGACCATGTGGTGTAATGCTCAATCCATGAGTTTTCTCACTTTTACCTTTTGATTATCTCCCCGATGCCACTGGTGAGGTAGTGAGCGAGTGGTTGTGTGGTACTTAGTTGCCAGCTGGGGTTAAACCATGACAGTCCCGTTCTCAAGTTTTCCCAAACGAGGTTTGCTGGGAACGTAGATCGTATATCAGCAGGTATAATGCTGCATCTCCTTCAAGCATGTGTTGGGAGTTTGGTACTTAACAAATACTCTACTTTGTTACAAGTGACTGCTAGAAGGTTAAGAGCCTTCTTTATTTGCAAAAAGCCAAATTCAACTCCCTTATGCAGAGAGTTTCTGGGAAAGGTGAAACAATTTATGTGTGTTTTTACAAGCTGAAATGTAAAAGCTCTTTGGGAAGATCAGTGAGACAAAGGAAGGACAAATCTTCAACAGAACTGTTACACCTAATGACTTGTCTAAGGAGCTTTGCTGTGATGACTATATGTGTACCTATATATCTTAGAGAAGGGCTGCTTTCAGTTCCAAATGAAAGTTCCAAAAACACTTGCAGGTTTTTACAGTACTTCTGTACAGAGGATGTATAAACTTTCCATACCAGGTTAGAGTGATTTCAAATTCTTCTTATTTATCACCACTTATGTACTGTATGATGCCAGTAGTGGGAGTGGAAATAAGTTCAGACCCTCAATCCTCCACCTGGAGTAAGACACAGTACTGGAAAAGAATGCTGTTTCTGGGATATGAAGGTCTTATGAGGAAAGTCATTTAAGTTTTAGCCCAAAAGTGAGTGAGACCTGGGGGAAGGGAGCCCTTAGGGAAAAGAGAGTGCAATTAAAAAATGGTCAATAGGTTGTCAGCAGAAGGGTCTGCATAGGAGATCTTTTGAGGACATTCCCACAGTAGGAAGAAAATGGTTCTCTAGCTCAATATTCCTTTTCCTAGGAAGCAAACCTTTTAACTAAAGTAATTGAGATCATGAAGTAGCCCAACAGTAAAGAGCCTCATAGTTTGAAAGGTCAGAGCTGAAGTGCTGAGGAAACTCGTTTCAGGAGGAACTTTACTCACTCTCTGTCATTTTGATGCAGAAGGTTAATAGATGTCTTTCTGGACAAGAAAGAATGACATGAAAGTTTCTCAAATCCCAAGAAAAATGGAGGTTTGGAGGGAACAGTTTTAGTAAGGGATAAAGTGAAACAGTTGAGAGGTTATTTATAAATGATGAATATTCTTTGCAAGGAGTAAAAGATTCTACATTACTGTGGTAGCGATAATAGAAAATGGCTTGCTCAGTGACAGAGAGATATTGTCTGCAAAAGAATAGGGAGGCCATTTACTGGCTTTTTTTTTCTTTACTCATAAAACTAGCTTTTCTGGCAAATGTCAGTAGAAAATATCTTTTGCAGTATAGTCGGTTAAAAAAAAAAAGATCAACATGATGATAAAATAGAAGGGTTTTTCCCTGCAAGTAGATAATTTCTTGAAGCTCTAACTTGCTTCAAATGCAAGACAATGTTCTGTTCTCTTCTGTACTTCCCCCATCTCAAGCTTTGTAGCCCAGAGTTCAAGGCTGTCTGATCCTGCTGAGCAGTGTGATGTAAGGGTTTTCCAAGCACGAATTCCTGCGAGAATCGTAGCATCCTGTTTGATGGGGAAAGTGTCCACACTGATTCTGAATATACTCTTTGGTGTATAAATGATCACAGATGACTAATTTTGGTGAACAGTTTCAACATCTTTTTTGTAACTGGAAATAAAAATGTACTTTTATTTTTAGTCTGAATAAATCATGCTGTCAGCAAAACAGCCTGAGAACATGGATTCAACATCAAGAGTCCCAGCTCTTTCTGATTGTGCAAGAAATTTCCCATTTAGACTAATTCCTTCACCTCCCTATTCCTCCCTCCTTCCTCTAATCCCATGATGATAATACCAATGCCCTTTTTCCTGTTCCTTTGTAAATCAGTGTGAAAAATACCATTTTGTGTAACCAGCTTATTGCCATTACCTACTACTGGCCAAGGATTGTTGGCAATTCCTTTTTAAATGGAAATTTAGTGGTGAATACTGTCTTGACCTTTACATCGGCACTGGACATAGGATATTCCTGAAGCAGGGAGTCCAAGCACTGCCCTTGATTGCTGCCCAAATAACCAAAATATGGAGACAGAGCACTTGCAGGCTGTGTACAGTGGAAGCTGTTCTTCATAGTCTGGTCTTGGGTCCAAGCATTACTTCAAATCATGGTCAGGTTTAGTGGATTATGCTGCCTCCCCGCTGCAAAGGACTATTGCTGCCTTTGTGCCTTCAGAGGCAGAAGAGTTATTTAATTAATAAGATAGAATACAGAAAATGCACTTAATAATTTGTAGGTGTTGAGCATGTGTGAAATCAGGAATCCAGTCAGCAGAAGAGCTCCTTAGAGTTTTCATAACAACAGAAAAGGTAGAAACTTTTTCATGGAATAAAGTTTCTTTGAAAATACATGAAGACCAAAAAGTTTTAATCATACAAGGTATATCATAGTGCCACTGCATTATAAAAGATACTGTGCTTTTGAATATCACACATCATAGAATGAGTGTGAAGTGTAAATCTCTACTGGAAAAACATTATTGCACATGTCTAATGAAATATTTCAAATAATTTTTGGAGGAATTTCAGAATCTTCTCCTGTACAATACTCTAACCTATTTGTTCTGAGGTACACAGAGAGGAAAGGAAATCTTTGTCTAAACTAAACTTTTCAGCTAGAAAGTTCCAACTAACTCTTTATCTCAAAATGTTTGACTAGGGCAGAAGTCATGATTTCGCTCTGAATCATCTCCTTCTGATGAACAAAGTTCTAAATAATCATCATCATGGCCAGTCTTCGCGAACAAAGATTTGGGAAAGGTCATTACCCTTCGAGCCTGCACAGTGGATTTTTTAGGTGAGACACAGTGTGCACTGAGCTGAGCCCACCCTTTAATTCTAAGGTTCATCTTCCGGGGCTGAGCGAGCTTGGACGGTGGCAGAGAGGTCCTCAGGACATAGGTTTGTTTAGAGTGACCTTCTCTTAGATGAATGGCCATACAGGGCTGACGAACTCCATCTGCCCAGAGGAGTTCCCTGACCAGGAATCGAACCCGGGCCGTGGCGGTGTCTAAATAATACCTTGCATTTTAATCACTACAAATTGCAGAGCTGTCAAATCTCTTCCTGTCTAATCTTTTCTGGTGTTTTTTTTAGGAGCTGTTTGACCCTAAACCAAACCTTTCTGTCATCTTTTATGTTTTCTCTTACTTCAGGGAGAAAGGGTTTTGAAAAGTCAGCACAATGACCCGTTGTGCTAAAAGGTTGCTGACTTGCATTATAAGAAGATTGAAATTTTGTGTCTTCATCTAAAAATCCTGAGAAAGGTTCTTTCTGAGGTTTTGGTTATACTGAGCAACATCATCAACATTTGTGAAATTTGCTGGGGAGAACAAAACCATGGAGAGGAGTCTGTTTTCTTAAAACAACTACCCTGTCTCAGAAAACCTTGCATTCTTGTGCAGCCAGTAATGCTATCAACAAGAAACCCTAAAAGTAATTTATTCTACTTCTCCTTGTCAAAAACAAAAACAATAAAATCCTGTAACAGAGTAGTATTGAGCTTCCCAATAATGTCACAGCTCATCTACCTGAACATGTGCCCAGAGCCCTGAGAAGCTTAGTGATTTTGTCCTATTCATTAAATGACCTTTCACAAATTAAAACTTGAAGTATGGTAAAAAAATTGTGAAAGCTACTAAACAAAGCCTTGAATTAAAAAAAAATAATTAAAAAATTTAAAAAAAAAATTTAAAAAGCATTTCAGATAATACTTGAGATTACATTTTGTCAGACTTAAACTGAAATGTTCAATAATTATAAACTGTAGTAGTACTTATGCTAATAGGCAGTACCCTGTTCTTGAGTTTTAAATATATTTCTTGCTACTGTTTAGGCTTTTATCTGTAATTAGAAAGGCTTAAGTCTTCCTCTGTATTTTAGAGTTGATATTTACTCTGCTCCAGTAATAAATTCTAATTTCTACATTTGAATAGTGTAGAATTAAATTTTCTAATTTCATATAATTTTGGATTCTGAAGATGCATTAGGATAAGATTTTAATAGAAAACTCTCAACTGTGGTGACTGGATGTCTTTTCCTGGACAGGTAATATTGTAATAAACTCTCTCACATTCACTTCCTTTGAATTTTTGCTCTTGCTCGAAGGGAACCCTCAGCATTTGTTCTGACTGCAGACCCAAGCTGAAGTGTTTTAGCTGTTTGCAGTATGTTTATTTTCACTAGCTGTGTATAAAGAATGAGAGATAGAGCTGTAGGTGAGGTCTTGGTGAAAGAGCCAACATTTGCCAGTAAGGGATATGTAGTTGCTTTCTAGGTGACAGTGGAATGCAAATTGTTATTTTACTATTGTTTCTTTCCTTGCCTTGGAAGTGGTGCAGGGACTACAAAAGAGAACCAACACATGCTGATGGAGTTATAATCATAGAATGGTTTGGGTTAGAAAGGACCTTAAAGATCATCTGTTTCCAACCCCACTGCCATGTGCAGACACCTTCCATTAGACCAGACTGCTGAAAGCCTCATCCAACCTGACCTTGAATATTTCCAAGATATGACATCCGCAGCTTCTCTGGGCAATCTGTGCCAGTTCCTCACCATCCTCATAGGGAAGAATTTCTTCCTAACATCTAATCTAAACCTATCCTCTTTCAGTTTGAAGTAATTTCCCCTTGTCCTATCCCTACATACCATTGTAAAAAGTCCTGCTCTAAGGTCTCCTCTTCTCCCGGTAGAACAACTGCGACTCTCTCAGTCTGTCTTCATAGCAGAGGAACTCCAGCCCTCTGATCTTCTTTGTCACCCATCTCTGGACTCACAGTTTGCTTGAACACTCTCTGCTGAGAATAGGCAGCAATCATGATCTGTTTCCACAGGAACCAAAATTTTACTTTCAAGCTGTGGACAGCCAAAGATAGGTAATACTGAGCAGACTCCAAGGCCCTTATTTTATGTTTGTAGCTGACTTACTGTGTAAGATAAACTTAAATGAGTGTGGTAGGAGGTCCAAAAAAAGTCCTACTGTGGGATGGCCTGTCATACCATGCTGATATGTGGGAAGGGGAATCCCATGATGCCACCACTTAGGTCATAGCTCTTTGAGGTGGTGGCTCACAGCTTGCCTGGCAGAGTGAGGTAGAGTGAGGCAGCGATGTGTGCTGGGCAAAGAGGGCTCACCGACAGCTGCAAAAGCTCCTCTCCCAGCAACATTTATAGAGGCAGTGACATCTCTGCTCAGTCTCCTTATTTTTGAACATTGCCTGTTGTCCTTGCCCAGGGCTCCACAGTCATCTGGTTTCCAGCAAGCTGAAAGTGTAACTGGAAATGACTCCCTGTAAGCTGGTGCCAGAAAAGTCAAGAAAACATTAGCATGTTTGATTTCTCTTATTTCTTAAAATCAAGTTATGTTTATAAGAACAACTTTTTTTTTTATTATAAAATTGAAATGTTTTGTTCCAGACAGACACAATTGGGTAAAAGTTGGCCTGTGTTTAAGAAAGGTAAAAGCTTACAAATAAGTAGTAAATACTCAGAAAAAATGAAAGCAACCTCTTCTTACCAGGTTTTATACTTCACTGAAAAAATAACCTCATAGCGTGAACCATTATTTCCCCCCTTCTTTTCATTGGGCCTTTGAACTAAAGAATATATTTGTTCTACACACCCAATTGCACTACTGCTGACTTACATGGCCATTTTCCTGGGTAAACAAAGCTAATGAATGCACAGTATATACTTAAAAGCTATTCTCAGTAGTGGGACATTCTCTCCTCCTCCTCCGTGCTCCAGTGCATAAATGGGGATGGTCACACTGTGGTAATCACATTTTTTAATGTTTATTTATTTTAAAAAAAGGAAAACAGAGAGTCCCTCCTGCTCTGTTTCCTAGGTTATTCCCCAGGCTACCAAGCAGCCTGTGTGGTATCTTCTATTGTGTGGTAAAGCTAAACCACGAGGTAAAAAACCCCAGAGGAGTCTCAATTCCAGAAACATCCCTAACTATGTTGCAGGCTGAATTTTGCTCTCTGACAGTGCTAGGCTGGGTGGGGCTTTAGAAATAACTGTCGAGTATCTCCTCCCAGAGAGCAACAGGGAGAAGAGTTTTGTTTTTCTGTCTAGAGTGAGGGAGAGGAAGGAAGAGTGGGGAGGAATATCAAGTGATTGTCAATCTGTCACCACAGGAACATTTACCTGCACCTTCCTAGCCACTGTTTTCATTATTTATTCTTTAATGTCATCTGTGATGGATATTTAATTCCCTCTCTACCGACAGTTTATTTCAACTTTCAGTACTACTTGTTATCAGTAGTCCTTACTAGCAGCACACTTTTCCATCTGCCACCAGACCTGTGCTTTCTTTGTCAGACTGCTTTAGAAGTGACCTAGGTGACCCCTGCACTTTGACCAGGGAGAGGGGTGTGACCCCCTGGATAGTCATTCTTATTGTGGGAATAATTGACTGTGTTGGTCCGGCTCCTTTTTGGTTGTGTTTTATTGCCATGGGGGCAAGGAGTGTGTGGGGGAAATCACTAAATATGATAAGGAATAATTTTGACTATGCTGTAGTTCTAACATATAAAAGCCAGCTTCAACATCCCAGAGGCAGATGGAAAAGAAGATCAGATGCTAACAAGCTGGTAAATCAACAAGAACAAGATCTAATTAGGATATAACCAGTATGTTAATATATGCTACAATCTAAAGAGAGCTAAGAAGTTGCTTTCTATCACAACTTGGAAAGATCTGGAGCACTGTCCTTTTAGACTGAGTATAATTCTCATGTAGGGTATAAGGGTAGAGAACAAAGCTCAGAGTTATCAGTATTTGCCAGTTTTGTCTAAGGAAGCTTTCAAAATGGAGATAAAATGGTAAGAAATATCAAAAGATATTCTTCACCCTTCCAAACCAGGTTTGTGTTTAATCCAGTTATTCAGAAATTGGTCTACTAAGTTATTCATTCAGAACAACAGCCAGTAATGTTAGTCCATTTTGTTGCTCTATGGCAGCAAATCCTGGAATTTCTTTGCAGAGCTGTGTATGAACTAGTTCCCTTTAATTAAAAAAAACCCCAAACCAAAACAAAAACTACAAACCCTCCAATAAAACCCCAAAACCACAAAACAAAAACCAAAACCAAACCAAAGAGAAAACCAAAGCAACTCAAAATCACAGACCGCCACCACAAAACCACTAAAAGCCCCAAATGCCCCAACCTGCTGGCACTATAGCTCTAAAGGTAAACTAACTGTGGCTAATTTAGACCTTACCTTGCAAATACATACTGCAAATGTGTCCTTACCAATCAGAAACAATCCTCATCAACCTGACTTTCCTAATAGAGGGAAAGGAGATGAATTTTGGCCTGTTTTCCCAAAGGTGCACCCCTGAGGACATGGTACCTTTTCCAGATCACAGCTGCCAGCGCTGAGCTGTTCTGCAGGGCCTGAGGAGGAGCTGGGAGGTGCAAACAGCAATTAAACCCACAGCTCCCAGGGTGATTAGTTTCTGTTTTCCTCCCATGGATGCGCAGTTTTGGGGATCTCTGACTCATGGTAATGTGAAGAAGTTAAAAAAGCAGTCAGCTCCTTCAGGTCATCATCAATTTGCCTTGCATAGCAATAGCAGCCTACGATATGTTCAGGCCTAAATATGTGTGAATGTGGGCTGTGAGTACAGCTGGACAGAGAAAATAATTGTTGGACGTTCATGTTATCTTTTTCTATCCTGGAAACAACCAGTGGGAGTCTAATGACTTGTTTAGAAGATTGTAGGAGACAATTGCTAAAGCAATCAGCAGATATGATTATAACGTCTCAGTTCAGTAGACTTTCTCTCTTAAGTAGATTTGGAAGTGAAAAGCCTCCAAAAAGCAGCAGAAGAGGAAGAGAGCATTTTTCATAAACCATAAATTGCCATTTATTCCACTGTCACTTATTCAATATTTCACTCAAATTGTAGCTTTTAATGTATTTATATTTTGTTTTGCAGCTGTAGTTAAAGAGGTCTTGAATTACAGAAAAAGGGAAATAAAATGTATGATGATTTGGTTCAAGGGAGAATTCTTGGGTGCAAATAATGAATGAGAGAGATTTCAGCAGAAGAATGAAGGATTTAGGAGCCTTCAGAATAGATACCCTTTCATATCATTAATAAAAAATGAACTATTGCAACAGCCAAAGTGCTTTGTATAGTCACAGGGTAATTCAATAAATGAAGCTGTACTTTAGACAAGTGAGGTTTTTGGGCTTTTTTGCTAGATCATGCACTAATTGTGTCTTGGGTTAGTTTTTAAGGTGAGACAATGCCTCTGGATTTGTGTATGTAAACCACAGCTGTGTGAGAGTTGTGACTTTCTGTATGCTTGCCCCCCTCTGAATTTTGGCCTTTGAATACTTAGTCTCAGTTACAAACGGCGTTCATTTCCCTTGCATGAAAAACAGATTTGTGAGGAAAACAAGTGCATTCCTCTAAAAGAGATGAAAGGACATGGAAGGGCAAGTGTGGCTGATGCTACAATGGTCAGGAATGTGAATGCTGGAAGTGGGTGGGCAGGGCTGGGATCCCACTAGCAAGCAATGGTGGAGCATGAGTGGAGTGGCAGCCTGTCCATCCTGCTCAGTGAGGAACGTACATGTTCGTGCAGTGATGAGCAGTTCAGGGGCTCTGGGTGATGCCCGCTCGGTTGCCTTTGTGCTGCACACAGCAGAGTGATGACAGTCCTACAAAAATGAAAAAAACATCCTCCATGCTTGCAACAATGACAGGTTGAGCTTGTCTCCAGGGCACATGGCAAGAAACTTGTAGTTCTCCTTTCAGGTATCACTTTCATGGGCAGCCAAGATGAGGTGGAAGAAGAGTCTTGTTTGCCCCTCTTTCACCTCACACAACTTTGGGGCCTGGAAGGGCAAGTGGGGAACTTGTTTGTTGACCTCTCCCGAGTCAAGGAGAGTAGATTTAAAGAGCTGCTCCAGTTAAATTTGAAAAGATTGCTGGGCAGATGATAATTTTCTTTTGGGAAGGGGTTTTTTTTTTACTTTATCTTAAAAGACCCTTAAAAGGAGCATTACCTTGGTTGTTAGAGTGGCACACTTGATTACTGCCTTAGAGTGGCTGGACAGTTGCTATCAGCTGTGCATAGCTGAAAATCTCTGTGAAAAATGGTCTTGAGGAGTCAAACATACATCACCCAGGCACAGTTTCAGGTGATAAGGTGGTTTCTACCTGTTTTGCACTATCAGATCAGGTGGAGTAAGTTCCCTGCAAAGCAGATCACCACGTTTATGTTTCAGTAATCTTACAACTGAGTGCAAAAATACAGATGGTAATTTAGGTCAGTTAATGGGAGCATTGTGTATCCCTTTAACAGGAGACTTTAGAGGTAGTAACAAATTTCAATAAAACTAAATAATAGACAAAAATCTACTTATGAGCTTTTGAGGATGATGCCTTTCCAATAGAGTACTCAGCTTCTGTTAAAATGCAAATTTTCACTCATCACTTGGGAGAGTAGTGTACACCAGAGGAAATACTAGAGGCAACTAAATCTATCCAGTTCATTAAAATATATTATCTTCTAATAAAAAGTACTGTTATCTCAGGAGAGTTGTATACTTGAGCCTACTTCTCTGTGAAGAAAGACTTGCCAAGAACTTCTAGTGATACAAAGGAAGTTGGAGAAAAACTTGCAGATCTTATACAAGCTTAGACCTTTTAGGACTTATACAATTTTCATGTACTATCTCACTCTTATTGCAGTAAGTATCCTAGGGGGCACTTATAGAAAGTTATTCTAACTGGCAAAATAAATGTGATTTTTTCCTATTGTTACTGTCAAAAATGGACTTTGAAGATAAAAGCTTTCTCAATCTTAAAAAAGCCAAAACTTTAATACTGAAAATTAGATCTGCAAAGAATAGGTTTTCCTCACAGAAAATACTAGTGGATTTAGCAATGCACACATATGCATGCACAGATTTATATTTAGAAAAAATTGTACTTTTGGTAGCAAAGGGTATCTTTTGAGTCAAGACGTTTTTAAAACCTGAAAATTTTAGGTTTTCAGCTAAAAATAAACTTTTAAATAAAAACCATACAATTTAAGAGGGCAACTTAAAAGTCAATACCTCAAATACTCTAATAAAAACAGCAGAAAAAATGTCAAGTGGTCATATCAGCTGTTGGTTAGGCTGAATGCATATTATGGGGCTTACTCAATGGGCAGGTAAATGATGTTTCATTACTGTATCATGTCAACATTAATGAAATGCAACAGTATTATCCCTTCTGTATGTATGCAAAGGGTCTTACAAACTTGAAACTTGAAAACTTTCAACTTGAAACTAAGTAATTTTCACATATCATGCTGACATCTTCATAATTCCCTTTCCCAAGACCTTAGTGTGTTTTGCACTGGTCAGTCTAAAGAAAAAAAAATCTAAAGCACTTCAAAACTGCCTCTTTCCTGTGAGCTTTGCCCCTAAACCATGACACTGAATCATTTGAAAAAGCATCCACGAAAGACGTGTTTCTAGTGTACTGGTTTTTCTTTATGTTGCTCCTACTAGGGGACAAAATCAGTTCTCACCGCTGATCTCTGAAACAACCAAAAGGCTACAAAAAAATACAAAAGAAGAGAGATTGACATAGCAATATCCCTTGATGTGCTTGCCCCTCATCCAATCCCTGTAAGTAATTACCTGTCTGAAGTTGTACAAGCACTTCAGTTTCGCTAGAGACAGCTATTGATTTAGAAATCAGATGTTCTTGGGCTTGGTTGAAAAAAACCCCAACTTTTTAAATTAATTTTTTTTTTTCTCAGCCTGCTGCAGCCATGAATAAGCATCATTCATTTTATGCAATTTCTATTTGAAACATTTTTGTATTGGGAATTTGTTTACCACTTGTGACCTGCTAGTCTGAAAATTAGTTTTCTAACCAGGCCTTCTAACCAAGCATTTGTAATGCTCCATTAAATTTTATAGAGGGTTTTTTTTGTATCTGTTGTCTATGGGAATGTAATCTATCTGTCTCTGTAGAGGGTAATGTGATGTATTTTGAAAGATACAATAGCCTGGATTTTCTTGATCTTAAAGTGTTTATTTTTATTATTTAGGTTATCTTTTAAAGACTGAACTGCTGTAAGAGTTCTGACCATGGGCAAATTTAATTAGGAAATAAATATTTTTCTACCTTTTCTCCTCCAGGAGTTACCTTTATAACAGATTAAGCAAAAACTTGAGCCTGAGTAGTTGAAAATGTTTTCTGTAGAAAACACCTGTAGAAAATACGTGTTGAGTGTAATTTTTAGATAAAAAGTCATGGGCCAAAGTAGAATGTGTCTTATAGATGTTATCAAAAGAGGTAAAACATTGTGAGCTCAGGAAAAATCTAGGAACTAAATGTGCACATTCTGCACTACAAATGCCATTAGTGAACACTTAGGGCTCCTGAGAATCTCAGAGAGATTTAATCCTTATAGGAATAGGGAGGTCACAGCCTGAGCACAAAAGGATACTTAAAAAGGTCTGAACAGTGCAATGGCTCTTGTGGTTTAAAAGTAGAAAATGTGGGATATGTGATGCTGATTTCTACTGCTGTTAGCTGTGGCTCATGCCTGCCAAGAACCAGGTGGTGAAGTTGGTAAAGCTCATTTGAACCAATCTATATAAATTAGTCACTTTCAGATTGGGTTGGTGTGTTATCCATATATTGCCTGGATTTTCCAGAAAATGTGTTTTCTTAACTAAGCAAGCACTGATGGAATTTCCTTGTGAGCAACCTTTTCTCCTGGTGCTTTGCATGTTCCTGTGTATGGGGAGTGTTACTGGAGCCTGCAAGGCAAATGCCTCAGTGATTGCACAAATGAAGGTAATTTAGGGTCTAGATAAGAGATGTGTGGGAGTGGAGATGAAGTGCTTCTGTGCCTCTCTGACCTAAGCAACTGTCATGGGATTGTTTTCTTCTTTCCATGATTTTTGGTTAAGTCTCTTCAGACTTCATTTCTTCCTCAAAAATGGGTATGAAAATACAGATCTACAAGTAAGCTTTATCCCATTGTTGTGGTTTAAGCCCAGCTGGAAATAAAGCATCACGCAGATGCTCGCTCAAACGCCCTATCCGCCTCACCTCTGGTGGAGTGGGGGGGGGGGGAATCAAAAGTAAAACTTGTAGGTTGAGATATGAACAGTTTGTATTTCACTTTAAGTTATTAATAATAATTGTAATTAGTAATAATAATGATAATAAAAAGGGAAAAGAAAAAATTAAAAAATCAATGTATAATATAATTGCACACCACTCGCTTATGAATGCCAGACCCTCTTCACCAACCACTGATTGGTGCCAGTCTCCTTTCCCAAACCCAGATTTGCCCTCCCTTCCTGGTAACTTCCCCTGTTTACACACCGAGCCTGATGTTCTATGGTGTGGAGTATCCCTTCGGCCAGATCAGGTCACCTGTCCTGGCTATGCCCCCTCCCAGTTTCTTTTTGGCATCTCCTCACTGCTAGAGCATGAGACACACAAACACACAAACAGAAAAAAATGTTCTTGACTTAGAATACACATGACTTAGCAAAAAACAAAATATCAGTGTGTTATCAACACCATTCTCATTCTGTATCCAAAACACAGCACTGGACCTGCTACTGAGAAGAAATTAACTCTGTACTAGATGAAATCACGACCTGAAAGTTTGTGCTACTGGAGAAGACTGAAAATTTGAATATTCTCCAGCAATTTGTGCTTATTGAAGCCTCTTGTAATATTAAGAAATTAATAAATGTATCAAGAGTAGTTACAGTGTAAAAACTATTGGACTTGTCGTTTCAAGGTTGTCATCTAGAAAAGAACAACTGTTAAAATATGCTACTAAATAAAACATGAAAGTTAGAAAATGCCTAAAAAGCATCCAGAGGGCTAACAAAGACACTGGATTGGAAGAGTGAAGGGAAATCTCATGCAGGAACCAAGCTGGGTGAAGAGGGGTGGCTTCCCACAGGTCCCTTGTGCCCAGGTGCCAAGGCAGCAGAGCAGGAGTGCCTGCTACCAAACCATTTAGGGCAGAGCGGGGGGGGAAAGAGGCAGCTCCTTCATTTCCCAAATGCAGACTGCCTCTGGATGAATATTTAAAGCTGCTCAGACGTGTGTGGTGTTGCAATATGGAAGGTGTGAATTGGCCATAACTCTGCTTCTGTGACAACCACAGCACTTCCTTTGCTTTCTGGGCTGTCTAGCAGATATAATGAGACCTTCTGGGATAGTGTTTCTGGCTCTGATGTTTCCAATGCTGTTCCCATCACTTTCTGGAGTTCAGATATTACTTACATTGAGTGTTGAACTTCTGGGCATTTATTCCTTTAGCAATTGTGGCACCTGCAAACTGAAATACTACCATAGATATAAAAATAAAACAACAGCAGAAGTGAAAAACCCCAACTTCTTGAGGCGTTTCTCATCTCTTATTTTTTCCAGAATGAAGTGAAAAGTTTGTGAAAATTTGCCTGTACTAGACAGGCAAATGTCAACAAATTTGGCTTTTTGTTGTTGTTTGTTTGGTTGGTTGGTTTTTTTGTGAAACTTCTAGATTATCTATTGCTATTGTACTAAGAAAAAGTTTTCAGTGTGGGAGCTCCAGGTTCATTAAGTCAACCACAAAATAGGCAGGATTTATTATTTTCAATAAACTCCAGTAAGAAATTCAATGATCTTTAGTTTTCTAAAACTTAAAGTGAGGAGGGAAAGGTGCCTGCTGCTGTATTTTTTTTTACTTTGTTTTTTTGATTTCACTTCTGTATTTATTTAAGTCACACCTATTACTGCTGAGCGCTAAGTTGGTTGACTACATAATCATTTTTTTCCATCGGTTTTGTGGCTATTACAGAAAGCCTGTGTGTTTTCTGCTTGTATTAAAGTACTTAGGAGCAGAAAATGCTATTATGGAGAATCCAATATCAGGTCAAACTGGAAGATACCAGGCCATCTAGCATGATTTGCTATTTACTTATGAGAGGATCCTAAACAATGAGTAAAACTCAAAGGGTTTATGGGTGAAACCCTCAAAATCTGACCTTTGAATTGTTCAGAGGTCTTACTACTCTGCCCTGTTTGGTGCTTGTCTGAAGGTATGTGTGCCACACACTGTGAGAGCTCTGCAGAGTTCACTTTGCTACCTACAGTCTTTTTCCCATTGGTGGCTTTGGGATTTATGGAGAAACAAGAGATATTTTCATTAACCTTTCAATATAAGAAAATCCTGGAGGACATGGTTTAGTGCAGGATTTACACACTTGAAAAATCTGTTGGTAATTTGGGTCCTTCTACATGAAATATTATGTGAACTTCATAAAGCTTTTAAGCTGGAAGTAAGGAAGAAAGGAATTTTATACTCTGATTTCACAGGGAAAAAAAAAAGGAAAAAGGTGGGAAATTGTATCTTTTTCATCTACCCAAGCCAAAGACCTCGTTCCAGGAGTTCAACATAATTTCAAGAATTCTGTGTTGAACATCTGAAAGCTCACAGCTACTGCTGTAGTTGCTGTGCAGGAACACAAGATCAGAAAACTGGTACCATGATGATGTACAACTGTGAAAATTTTCCAGCATGGCTTCTTGTTCATGTCTTGTTGATATGAATTTTTTAATTTTTAACTTCTGTGAGGATCTGCTTCACCAGCTCTAAAATTACTTTACCTTGCCAAAACTGGTTTTCCCAGGACCCTTTCTTTTTTTATTCTTGGTTTTTAAAGGCTTGTTTAAAACAGAAGAGGTGAGAGGGTTACAGGAGCTAGAAGTTAGTCAGAGAAATACCTAGAAAAGCTCTTCTCCAAGGGTAGAGGAAATTTCTATGCTAAGGGAGAGAGAGAAGGAAGGATGTCTATAAACTCCCCAACTACTCCAATACCAGGCTAGAAGGAATCGTGAGAAGGCAAGAGCACGGTTTGAAAGCATTTCAGCTCACAGGAGGTAAAAAAAGAGTGGACTGGCCTGGTAGGCAGCTATAGCTGCTACATTTACCATTTGTCAGAAATGAAAGTACTTGCAAATAATGATTTTTAAACCAAATTACTCTGTTTTGTAGCAGCACTACAGGTTTCAATTTTTAATATTTTCCCCTGGGTTGTTTGTCGTTAAAAACATCAACAACAAACAACATCTGTAGATCCTTGATCTCCTTTAAAAGACTGCTGAGATGACTTGACATCAATTTACTGTGGTAGAAAAGTAGGAGGAGAAACAGATTACTGTTAGTAGATGACTGTCTGCCATCTGGATAGACTTTGTGGCTGATAAAATGTGTAATTTGGACACAGATACGTGTTGGATCCCATGCCAGTGCAGTGGCTTTCAGACAGAGCTGTCAAGAGAGAGCCCTTGGATCAACGGGAGTACCAACAGCTGTGGAAAGAGGAGTTGGTCTCATTGCCTCTCCTTGTGGGCAGCAAGGTGAGCGGGCAGAGGCTATGCTTTGGAAAGGTCCTTGAAGTTATTAAACTATTCCAGATCCCCAAATAGCTGAAATTATTTTATTCCCCAGAGACCAGTGTAAATCTCTTACACTTTCCTTGCTCCTAAGTCCTCCTAATGCTGCCAAGACCTCAGGCCTCAGCAGAACATTCTTGTCTTCAAAACTCTCCTCAGGTGCTCTCTCAGCCCTTGGCTTCTGAGTTCTGTCCAGCCTTTCTGGGGAAGTCTCCTGCTTCTCACTCAGCTCACTTTTCTTGCTAAGTGCCTCCTTTCTCGAGGATCTTGCTGTAGGCCTTGCCAATAACGGAGGAAATACATCTAATCTGATTTCACTGGAGCAGGTTTGACTCTGATAGGCCTTTTCCACCCTCGGGCAAACTCTCTCCTTGGAGACCAGGGCTTTCACCATGTCAAAGGCTCCTTTCGTTCCCACTACATAAAACCCATACTCCTCTAAATAATAGTTATGATCCTTTTGTCTATAGAAAGTTAGTGTTGTGTTGCATTTTCTCTGTCCTGCCATGTCTGCGTTCTGGCAAATTGCTTGTTCCAGCTGTGTCTGACAAAGCACAGCAAGAGCAAAAGTACCCAAAGCCCTTTTCTCTCATCATTGTCTCTGTAAATATGTGCCTTCAACATTAATGTGAAATATCTATTTTCTCTATAGAATGGAAAAGGTTTAAGCAATCACAAGTGAGCCATGGAACTATTCAAAGTGGCTCGATCATGAAGAAAAGGATTTATAACAGTGCTGAGAAGTGCATCAGCCTTTGCAAGCCCTCAACAGCCTCTATTTTAAACCAGAAAAATTCCATGTTCGTAAATACTATGCTAGTGCAGGCTTGTTGACAGTTCACCTGCACACCAGACTTTACTCCTCTGCACGAAGTGCATTTTGTTTTCAAAATCTGGATAGGGATATATTTTAAATAATGTGTCTTAGCTCATGTACGTTGTGACTCCTATGAGGCCGTTCATATGACTAGTGAGTTACTGTTGAATATTCAACACAAACTCAGTCTAATAAGTCCCACAGCTATTGTGAACCTGACAAGGAGAACACTGCTATGCAAATATTCTGTTGCTGAAGAAAATATTTCCAACAAATTGAATATAGACAGATGATGAATTCCTTTCAAGTAACAATGGAAATTTGTTTTTCTTAGTCTGAGAAGAAAGAAAAAACAGTAGTAAGGAACTTAAAGTTACGCCCATTTAATCTCTAGCATAGGATGACATTATGGTTTGTTTTTTCTTTTCCTTCAACTTTTTGTGGTTGTGCGTGATCCTGCATGTGTGTGCAGACAGTCCTTCAGCTATGAAAGACCAGGAGAAGGAGAAAAAGGTATTTCTCTGCAGTGTCAGACCCAGCATCCTCTGCTCTTAATCAAGCAGGGTCTCGTTTAATCCTTCCTAGGGGAGTGGAGATTGCTTTGGTTTTGACCTTGATGTCTCTTGTTATACTGAAATAATTAAGGGAGGAAAACAAAATATACCATTTTGAAATCATGTACATTCAGGTCTATGAACTAACTCTTCTAATAGATTTTTGAAGAAATGCTTCATCTGAACAAGATGTAGCTATGTATGGTTTGGCTATAGTGGCTGGGTAAAGTTACATAGCATAGCTTTCATGTTCTTCTCTGTTTCTTGAAAACTGAGATAAAAATCTCATGTTTTCTAATACTTCTTTTTATTCTGTGTCATCCATGCTTTCTGTAAAACACACAAGTTTGTTGAAGCAGAAAAGGGTTTGCTTTCTGATTAACTAACTCTTTTCAGAGATTCTCTCTGTTTATTACTTTTATCAAGTTCCTGACACAGATAACTCAACTTTTGGTTCTACACTAGTAAGAGCTTCTTATAGCTCAACAGATAGTATAGTAAACATTATGTCTCTAATTGTGGTATGCTGACAGAAAAGGCCACAGAATCCTTGAGGAGTGCTAGGAGTGGATGAAACTTGAAGGTTCATCCAGAGATACTAGTAATTGTCAATATAAAAGCTCTGTTGTACATTAAAGGAAAATATCATTACAGAAAACATGCAAGGTTCAGAGAAAATTCCCACAGCCATCTAGACTCTTCACATAATTACTGACTCCTGTCCTTTTTGTAATTTCTGAAATAACCTCTGTGTCAGTTTTTGTTTCAGCCTTCATCCAGGTTTCCTTGCTATGATATTTATTTCTGCAGGGGTAATGCTTCATCATTTCAATTTTCCAACATTGAAGAGCTATGCTCCTGGATTCTGTTTCCTAAAAGCTCTGCTTATTCAGCTTTCCCAGCAGGTATGTACAATTATGAGCTCCAGAACAAGACAGGTCAGTTTCAAAAATGTGCTTTTAGGGCTTGAGCAGTGAGAAATCAGAGCTATTTGGGTTTAGTCTGTGATTTTGCTGCCTGGCGGTAGGCATTGCCAGATATGTTTGATTTAGCTGATAAGCAGCTTCACCTTCAGGAAGCTTGTGTTGTCTTCTGGAGCATAGAATCATAGAACCATCAGTCCAGCCATAGATGTAGAGTTCTTGTTTGGAAGTTCCTTCTGGGAAAATTCTACAATTATCTTTCGTGACCTTTCTTGTGTTAGAAATGGAACTAGAAGATTTTTGAGGGAGACAGGTGAAACAAGAAGCACTTCAAAAAAGTAGCAGGCAAAGTCTGTTTCTGGAAATCTGTCTGTTCCCTCTCTGTCTTCTGTGACAGAGACAAGTATGTTCAGTGTGTCTAGGGCTAAAATGGTCAGTGGTTAACCACATGACGGATGGCATGAACCTATGTAGGGTTAAAAATCTGTGGGGTTTTTTTTTAATTAATTGAGATTTTCTATTGTCACTTGTCAGCTTGGCAATCTGAGCTAAACTCAGCCTTTCCTGAACCTAGGAAGTGGTGAAGTAGCCCACCAATAAGCAGTCATCCAGTGGTCCAGATCCCTGCATTCCAGTATTTCATGTAACTTCCAGAGGTCTTACTGTTAAAGTTCCTCCTCAGAAGGTCTGAGAAGGTCCAAATTATCTTAGTGGATCTAAGCATTCATTGCTTATAGTTATGGCTCTTTCCTCAGCAACTACCCACCCTCATGAGTGACTGATGTTAAGAAGAGAGGTAGGTGAAGTGGAGATTTGAGTGCTCCTAAAGAAAAAGTTCCCTAACCCAGTTAGCTGTGATATAAATATTTCCTCTTGTGTCAGAAAAAAAAGGCTCAGGGATTATTAATGCCCTTGGTCACTATTTCTGGCAAGATGAAGTGTACAGTAGGCCATTTGAAGAGGGGTGCCTACCATGTTTGAGACTCTTGCTGGTTGCATCTTATTTTGTGGAAAGGATCAATTATGTCAGAAAGAAAGTGGTAGGATTGAAACAAAGCTGCTCACTCAACTATTTCTGACAGCTGCTGTGGGAATTCCACAGGAAGTTTATCCCCGTGAGTGTAGCAGAGCCATGCCTCTGGCTCCAGTGGAGAGGGAGGCTGATGGATTCAGGGCTCTTGTGACAGAAGAGAAGGTTCTAATGACTGGTGGCTGTCTGCACCATGAGCCACGTATAATGCCATTTTTTTCACTCCCACCCCTTTTATCTCCTTTTTCTAGAAGGAAAAAATTCAGGAGAGGTGTCAAGGTCTATCCATTGCTCCCCTTTTCCCCAGTTCCCTTAGAATCAGATTGGAGGGGACATTTGAAGCAGTCATCTGTAAAACCAGGTATAGAACCATTGTTCCTTTCAGTAAATGCGTTTGCGCTTTGTGTTTTGTTAAGGTAATCCCTGTTTTGTTTTGGTTTTTTATTATTTTCAATACCTGTATGATGGATAAATCATTCTTTTTAATCCATAGTACACCTTGACCAAACCTGTTCTCTTGCACCACTCTTGAAGATATTTCCAAAGATCTGTCTATTTATGCATCATTTCAGACTAAAAAAAGAGGCAAGAACACAATACAAATACTTACAAGGAGAATAAGCATAAAGTACATTTTAGCCACCAGGCATGACATTTAGACCCCAGAGCTGGTGAACAGCAAAAGGGCTCACAACTTCCACAAAAGATACAGGAAAAATTGAGTTGTATTTGCAAAGAAATGTTATTATTTGGGTTGTTTTGATTTTTTAATGGCATTTATGTCAAAACGATTCAGCTTCTCACAGCTAGACCTGGATGACATTTCCCCGAAGAACAACTTTGTCACAAAGAAAGAGGGGCAGGGGAGTGGGGAAAGCAGCACCATAAGGACTGAAATTACTTGGGAAGCTGAGTCATATTACAAGAACAACTTAAGACAATAAATGGTGATGATTCTGTAGATACTAAAACATTTCCTTTTATGTTTAAAAGCTTATTCTTTTAGTAGTGCAAATATATTTTGAAACTGAAATTTTGGAGTTTAATTTCTCTTTTTTTGTAACTGTACCCTTTATGAACAAAATTTTGAAATGAGCAAAATGAGCTGACATAAAATATTACTTTTAATTTTTAGCTATTTTGAAAGAAAAAAAATCAGGGGATCTGAATCCTAGGAAAATCTCTTCAGTTAAACTAAAAAATATTCCCAAAGTTTGAATTCTTAGCTCTGAAATGTCGATCAAATATCTAAAACATTGGGACATTTTTTTCTCTGTTATGAACAAAATGTGAGAAATATTGGGAAATCATAACAAATTGATATCACTTAGAACACCACTCTGCTTGTGTTAGGGTTGTATTTTGTGTCTTAAAGGATTGCATTGGATAATCTTGGCCTTAGCTAAAAGTTAACTAAAGTTCTTATTTATCTGCAATCCTAGTCCCAGTGGGAAAAATTATTAGGATTAATGAACAAACACCCAGATACCTTTCCTGTCAAGGCCTACAGGACATATAATTATTTAAGACATGTGAATGTTCAAACTGACACTTTATGGGACTTTACAAGGCAGCTGTTGGGAAATCCCACCTTTACACCCATTAACACTCTGAAAATCTATCTGGAGGTCTCCTGTTAGATCATACTGAAAAACATAACTGCCTTAGAACCTTATTTTTTATTTAATTTTGTTTTCTGTGTCTGCTTATCTTAATGAGGAATTTTCTGTGCAACTTGGCTGCACAGTGTATTTGTGATTTATCTCTCCTGGCCTTTCTCCATCTTTGTATGTCCCCCTACACCTGCCCACTGTGTTTAGCACATTCATAAGAATTTCTTCGTTCAAAGCGCAATTTATTCAACCCTTATATAAGGGTAGTCACTAGTAGTCACATTTACCTCTGCATTTTTCCTTTCCTATCCTATTCCTTCCTATGTGGATAAGCTGCCTGTTTTTTGTTTATCTGGAATGGAGTGATTTTCCTAAGGGCAGGTAAGGAAAGGAAGTCAGTGAAGAAATGCTTTACAAATACACTGATCTTAAGCATCCAAATCAGGTTATCAACCTGAGCTGTTCTCAGCTATCTGGTGTCCTGCTCAAGGGCTGTAGAAAGAAAAAGTTGAATCCATGCAGCCTGAAGTGCTCAAAGTTCTGTTCCTCACTTTGTTTACTAAATCATGGTAAGATCTGAAGGTGTCAGCAGACAGGAGAAAGCACTTCGCTAAGTGCCTATTATTTTGTACTCTATGCACACCTTTCCTTAATAGATCCTCAAGAGCTCTACTGCTGTAGAACAGAAAATCAGATCATTATATTGCTAACACCTTTCCTTTATGTGCAAAGAGCTTTTGAGTCTTGCAAATTTTTTTTGTTCTTTCATTCTAAAGAGCTTCTAATTGTGTGTTGCTTGTAGTGTATGGGAGGTTCTCTTTGACCCTTTCAGTCTAAATGTCTATTTATTTGCATTTGCAGAACTCCCACATTAGTAAAGAGACTTGTAGGTAGGATGGTGTTTCAAGTAGTGATGTGGGAGCACAAGTCTTGCAGGAAGTTAGCAGAGGATAACTAATTAAAAGATTAAGAATAACGGTGCAGAGAGGCGTCAAGAAACCAAGAGATTTATTTTCAATCTGACATTTAATGCAGAGGAGAAAACACCTTGAAAAGATCTTCCTAAAAACCAAATATTGATCTATTTTGAACACAGAGGTTTAAGAGTAAAGCTAATAATTTTGCATATGTAATGAGATTGGAGCAGATGCTGTGCCAAACTCCAGTTATAGAGTGTGGCTTCCCTTTATACCCAGGAGCCAGAGAAAATGAGAAAGTCTCTGAATTAGATGCACAGCTAAGGGACCACCTTACTTGGAAAGAGAATAGATTTGAAATCACAGCAACCTCTCTCAGTTTCTAGGGTCTGATTGTCATCTTGAATTAAGAAGACCAGAGTATTTGCTTTTCATTTCTTTCTCCCTACCTTCAGTTTTGCAAATAAAGATTTCCAGATCCCATTTTGAGTCAGAGGAAACAAGTTGTAGCTCACATATTTGAAGTGATTCATGGGTTATTTTTACTTAGGCTCTTCTTCTCTGCTACTTCCCTCCTCAAAAGGTGGCACCCTTTATTTTAGGACATGGAGAGATCATCAGGTCTTGGAATTTTGTCTTTACAGTAACAGGTCTTCCTCCAGGTTGTCACAACTCACTTGTGACCAGCTGGGTTAGTACTTGCAGGAATCCAGCCCTGATGTTCCCTGGAGAATTATCACCTTGTTCCTGTTGCCTGCTTGTTAATGCTCCTGTGTAGAGCACTATCTCTAGTGACAGCCTAGAAAGTTACTTAGCTACACTAATAGTGGCTGGTCAGAGTAAAATTACTAGTCTAATTCAAGAAAATTTTCTGCTTCAGCCATAGTTTTCTCTCCAGCGATAATATTTATGAGCCTTTAGTTAATTACTAAGTGGCTTTTTGGTAGAGACAGTTGAGGACAGTGTATCAAGCAAAGATAAAGAATTCGGGTGTGTTTGGTTTTTAGAAGATGAAAGCACAGAAGGAGTCAATTAACATTTATTTACCATATTCTTAAATCTGTGAATAATGTTTGATTTAGGTTTAGTAGGAAATATTTTCTATTTGTGAGTTATTTTTTGCTTGGTTGAGTTTTTAAGGCCAGATTTCTGTTATTTGTTTGGTTTTCTCTCTTTTTATTTATTTCTGTTCTTAAAAACATGGGTTTTGTTGCCTACAAACTAAAAGATTTTCATCTAAGCAAACAATGTCTGAAACTTTGTAGACCATGCAAAGACATTCACATCCAGTGCAGGGAGGTACAGTTTGTGTGTTTGTTGATCCTGGGCTAAAGGCTCAGGAGACAGAGGGACAGGGCTATACAATGATTCACTGCCAAATGATAACACCTATACTGTTTCTGTAGCTGCTTCTATACTAAGCTGCTGAGTGTGCATCATGAAAACAGAGTTCAGTCCTATGGAGCTCCACTAGCACTTTTCTTCCCTGTTGTTTCCAGTGGTGATATGTCAGCTAATAGAAGAAATTTTGCCGTTAATCATAAGTGTGTAAGTATGTACTTTTTCTTTCTAGATTTTATCGTGTTTCTAGTGCAGTTCTCAGATTTTCTGGGATTTTGTCTGCTGTTTGGTTTCTCTTCTGTATTGATTTGCTTCTCATCTTTGAAGCATGTTTAATCAATGCACAATATACTTCTCAAACTCACACTTTGAGGAACACAGTCCTTCTCCAAAGTGCAATTCCCCTTTTAGAAAATGACAATGCTTTATCTCATTTTTTAGTAAAAGTTTTATTTGCCTTAGACTTCTTTTGTGGACACAGTTATATAGGTAGGTCTCAATGTAGCAAATCATCTGTATAAAAATGTAACCAAGTCTGAACATTTTTTAAAACCCAGCCCCCTATTGTAAGAGGCTTGTTCTTTCTACTTGCTTGAAGTAGTTATAGCTTCTTTACTGTATATGTCTGGTTTTATATTCCTATATTCCTATGTTCAATACAGAAAAATGAAATAATAACTATTAAAAGTAACTAAACTTCTGAGTGGAAAAAAACAATTAAAACAATTAAGACCTTTTGTAAATAATTATGTCTGGAACTGCAGGCATCGCTGTAGAAAATTTCAGTAATAATTTGTAAAGCTGTGCAGAAGTGCATTAGTTCCTTGTGTACCAAAGAGTATATTATCACTAGGAAGCAAAAATGAAGCAAAAAATTTGCACAGCCCCAAGCAAGATCAAATTTTTGTATCTTATGCATGCTCTGATCTGTTAACTTTCTTAATCACTAGATGTCTTCCTATTGATTTCACTGCACTTTGTGTCAGAGCTTAAATGTGATTTGAGGTTTTTGATGCTACCACAAGGATTTATTTTAGATGTTAATCTATGAAATCTATTATTCAGTTTTGACAGTCTCAGTGTCAGTGTTTTCCCCTCCAAATGCCTTTTCCTTATTTGTTTCCTTTCTATTCATTAATCTTCTGTCATTTTGTGCTTAATATGTGTGATTGAATATACTTTCTGTTACATATGGTGTCTCGGAGGTAAGGTTGAATGCATAAAAGATTGTTTTGTATTTGCCTGTTAGAGCACAACAGAGCACTGACAAGATTTCTGGGTGGTTGGATTCGATCAGCAGGTCGTGTCTTTTCCCTGAAGGGCTGGTCCACAGCCTATTGAGTCTGGAGATGTCTCCTGCTCTCTCAGCTAGACTGCAGTCATGAAAACAGAAGGGTCTTCAATGTTATTTTTAAAAGCTGGATGGAATTTCTGTTTTCCCAATAGGTTTCCGAGCATTATAAACTTCGGTACCATTCTTCTGTCTTTTGGTGTTGAATATGTTCAGGTGCAAGGCAGAGCAAGACTTAAACAAATAAAACTTAAGCTGTTTTGAAGATATTGTAAGAAACTGTCACCTGTAGTTGAGGTAGCTTTGTTCAGCAAAAAAAGGGAAAAGTTGTCCTGAAAGCTTTTTTTACCTTTCCACCCAATATGATTCTCTAGTCACTGCCAAAAGAGTTATTCTAATTGTTTGTTTCAAAACTTCAGGTCCGGGTCTCTCCTTACTCAGAGTGCAGTGAACTGGAAGGTGCTCTAGTGTTGGTGGGGATGGGCTGTTAAGGCTTGGCAGGATGACAAACTGCTGATAGAACAGTAGGTCAGGTAACAAATAGCAGGAGGAAGTGCTTGAGAGGATGGGATATGGATCTGTTTGCACATCTCCTCTTACAAAAACACCAATCTGAGCTTAGAATCCTCTAAGAGACATCACATGAAGTCCCACGTCTTGCAAAGAGAAATTTGGCCTTATGTATTCTACTTAGTGTTGTAGGTTACCTTTTTTTTGATTTTTTTTTTTTTTTGTGGTAGAGAGTTAGATGAGAGATCTATATGGCTGATCTTTTGTGCAGCATGTCTGTATACAGCAGACTATATTTCTTTCTGAAATTTTCTTTCCTATCTTCCTGGCCAGTCTTACTTCCCCACAAATCCACCACATATCCATCTTGGATGGAATACGTAGGTACCTCTGTGGGGCAGGGATGCTCCATATCTTTAGAGACTTGTGTTTCTTTGCCAAGCATATGGGTTCAGCCCTCCAAACACATTTCCTGGAACACAGTTAATTCTTTGGGACTCTCCTGGGCTGAATGTAATGTTCAGTAACCGTTAGTTGTTCTGGGTTTTTTTTGTTTTTTTCATATTCCTGCATTATGGGGAACGAATAAGAGCAAATGACAAATTTAGAATAGCTTTTAAAAGGCAAATTACAAATATATGGGCAATCAAAGTCAGTTGAGTAAACTAATGTACTTTTGTTACTAAGTCTAATATTACCATACCAGTTTTAGTTATCTGACTGAGATTCCTCAAGTTTATAACAAGGCTCTGTGTACTCTAAGATGGTTACCTATCAAGTAGAATTTGACAAAATTGCTGCTCAGATGAGTACTACTGTGTTTGTCAATTTGCATGTGGACGGATAAAACAAGGCAAACCATGTTCAGAAGCAGGAATCCAGGTGAGGTGTGCCCATAAATACAATTATTTCTACAGCTACTGCACTCAGAAAAATTCTTACCTTGCTGAACTGTCTCTGCTACATTGATCCAGAGAGAAAGTTGACAGGATTTAAGTCAGGATTCTTGTGAATGAAACCCTTAATGTTCTGTTAGAGTTTGTGTCATGGAACTTTCTGAAAAATGAGATATTATTCCCCTTCCCCCTGAATCACTTGTTGCTGCCTTCTGACCAGTGGTGCTGAGTACAGCACTGCTTGCAGTCCTCAGAATAGGACTATATGCTATTAATTGAATGACATTGTGTCATTTGCTGCTCCTCAGATATTCAACAGATATTTTCTAAAAGATAACCCCTGGAGTTCTTGAAATTCTGTAGTGGTATCAAATAATTAACTGAAGGTCAGAGACAGTTCCTGCTACATCTAATTTGTAAGCAACTGTTGAGAAGAAGCTGCACGTGGTATACATGTTAATGAAGATCTCCATTTCAGACCGTATTATAAGAGATATCCTCAGGGATAAAAGTGGCAGAAGTTCAAATGTTTAGGAAACTGTAAATACAGGCAGATTTCAGTTCAGGCAGGTGCTTCTGCCTGTGTACTTAATGTAAAATTTGTGCTTCTAACCACTGAAGACAATAAGCACATGATGAGTCCCATTTGGATTAGAAGCTGCAAGTTCGAACATATGTTTTCCTGGTTTATAATGTGGACGTCTGCAGAGGATCACTTTACAAGCAGCAAGAAAATGTGTTCCACTTCAGGAAGAATTGAAGGGTCCCTCCTTAGCTGGAAATCCCATGTTAGACCCAAAGGAAGCCATGTTTGCACTGACCAGTTATACCCAGCTTCTAATTAAAATGTCTCAAAAATATGATATAAACAAAGCAATCAATTTAGATTACAGTATTGCTAAGCTGAAGTAAAAATTATAGGAATTTATAATTAGTATAGGACTGTGAGTCTGTTTGGAATCTCTCATAGGTTAGCATGATTCCAAAGATTGTTCAGATACAGGTTTTCGGTTTTTTCCTCCTATATACAGACCTACGTGTATTAAATACCCCTTGTGAAGCAAAATTTGAAAACTAATATAACCGAGAATGTTGTGCCCTATAGTTTTAAGAGAAGTTGGACAACATGACTGTCATAAGACTCAATCTTTTATTTCTTTAGATTTTTTTAAAAATTAAAAATACTTACTCATGCCACACTAATAAAGCCTATTTAAGATGTCTGAACAGTCTGAACACATCACTTAGCTATTAATTTGCTCAAGATTTTAATTAAGTAAAAATTCATTGGTGAACTGGTTAATATAAGACAGTGTTTAGCTAAAAAATCTCTAGCAATCCAAAACAAATTTTCCTGCTTTTCAAAACGACATTTTTTTTTTGACCAGTAATTAGTTGGATTCTTTTATTCACGTACGGGAAGTCTTTGGTGAGGGTAAAAAATTCAACCTTATTTTTTCTTGTATTGGGTGTTACTGAATCCTTTTGATGTGTTATTTGTCTCCAAAGGTATTTTGTTGGAATCATGTATTATTATTTGTCTTGATACAATGGTATCTTTCTAGGTAACCAAATATTTCCTATGCTTTTTCAATATCCTAATATATGTTATAGAAAACACTGATGATTGACTAACAAATTTTAGATAATAGCGTCCTGATTTTCCATCTCTGATTCTGTTCATTTAAGAGCAAACTGTTTTTACAGAGGACCTAAATCCTATATCTTTCTGAAAAAGATGCATGGAGATTATGAAAAAAGAGATTGCTGTGATAGTAGATATTCTAGTTTAACCTAATATTGGACTGTTCACCTGCAAAACAAATACAGCAGTAGACAACAAGGGTTTTTCAATGTTTGAGTTTCAGCTTTGTGATTCTTGCTTACTGTGATAACTCTTCTGTTTTGCCCAGCGTGCAGCAACAGCAACCAGCTGAATAACATCAAGCAAGTAACATCACCTGAGGAGTTTTGTCTGCAAGTAGCCTCTACAAGGGCCATCCCATTTGTACAGGACTGGTTCACTCAGACGCAAATCAACAGCAAGGTTGTTTTGATAAGGGGTCGCAGCACATTGTTGTCTCCAGATGGGGCTTGTACTCCATGATGGCACAGAATGAGGAGAGACAATGTGAGACTCCTTCGTATCAGTTGCAATTGTCCATGAAAACTGTTTTCCGTGGAATAATTGATAAGGTGGGGGAAAGGAGAATAAAACACAGAAGCGCTCTGGAGCAGAGACAAGTGGAAAAGAAAGAGACTGAATTCTGACTGCTCTTAGTTAAACCTTATCAATGATTTGATCAGCCAAAATAAAGATTTTACTCAGTGATTGAGTTGGGGTTTTGCTGTGTTTTTCAGGGCCAAAGAAGCAATGAGAAGGGAAGCAAAAGATGCTTCAGTTTCATATTTGACTCCTGATGCAATTAACATTTGAACAGCTAAAGTTTATGGGGGTGATCCAAGTCACACATAGTTTTCTACCTACCTGAAGGAATCAATCATACTGCTATTGATGATAAAAAAAAAAGAGGTGGAAGCTGGAGGAACATCAGTCTTTCATTATTGCCTGTTTGATTTCTTTCATTGCCCCAGATGACACAGGAAGACAAAATGAGAGGAGATAAAATGCAGGAGCTTTATACTGGTCAAGGAAGACACTTTCTGACAACAACACAGTAAAATTGTGTGTGCAGTTGTTAGTATTTTCTTTTCTCTTGTCAAAACTAATTTGAAGAGAAGGCACAGGCTAGTGCCAGGTCACTCTCATACCTTTAGATACTTGTGCACTGTGTACAGAACGAGGTGAAGAACTGAAATGTTTTCCTGTCTGAAGTGAAAAAGAAGTCTGTTTAATTCCACCCAAGGGAGGTCCTTTTAAACGACTGAGAGACTTGCAGAGCTCCTTTTAAACAGCTGAGAGACTTGCAGACAAACTAGGGCCATCCAAGGAGAAAGAGTAGAACTGTGATTCACCATGCCCTTTTGAGAGCTTGACACCCAGCTGTTACAGTAAGATTACTTTATAATGTTTGATATCCATTTGTGTAAAACCCATGTGACAGTGCAGGTGAGCTTTGACTGAGACCCTTGTTTCCTGGTATAAGGGGCCAAAGGTCTGACATCTCTGAGTATGAAAATTTGGAGATTCAAAACTGAATGCTGGTCTAACTATGTAACCTCATATCCATCCTAAGGCATGGTGAAAAGGTCTTCAAACTTCCCTGCCTACAAGAATTTCACAAGCAAGGCTCCCTACAGTGCTGATGCTGCTTACTTTGGGAAAGTTTCTTGTGCTGATTCTTTGGGTTTTGTTTTTTTGTTTGTTTGTTTTTTTCTTTTGTTTTGTTTTGACTGTTTGGGGTTTTGTTTGTGGAGGTTTTGTCGGTCTGGGGGGGGGGGTGTTGTTTTTGTTTTGTTTTTTGTTTGTTTGTTTGTTTTTTTGTTTGGTGGTGGGGTTTTTTTGTTTGGTTTTGCATTTTTTTCCTAGTACCTGTACAATATAGTTGAAGAACAGACACTGCTTCATACTGCTGTAATTGAGAGGAGTTTGTGAGTTAGTCAGAGCAGTTCTCTTCCTCACTTAAGGAATTATTGATATTTTGTCCATAAATCTGGTGTGGTTTTGCTGTTGGCTGTGTCTTGGCCATCTGTAATGATATCTCTTCATGGCTGGCAAGTTGCTTCACCCTAACCTTATTCACTCCAAAGGGTGGAGCTATAAGTTCTCTGATATCACCTCTAAAGCCAGTCATAGTCAATGTATACATGAATCTCTGTAATTGTGTATGTCTGAGAAATGTTTACCAATAACACAAGATAGCTTCAATGTACGTGGGACAAAGGCATGAGGAGATGCAAAGCTTAGCTTGCCTGTTAAAAGATCTGAGTCTCAAGGAAACATCTGGAAAAGAAATGGATGTTTTTCTTCAGCTTTCTGCAAAAAACTTGTTTGTTGCAGGGTTTTTTCTTTGTTAGTGTTCATGCTTGGATACTAAAAGCAGCACTATACAAACCTCATCCACAGATACGGAAGGGATTTAGAGAGCTGGGGAAAAAGCTCAATTTTAGAGATCAGAAAATAAGGCTCACAAAAGCTGAGCCCAGGTTTTCAAGAGCTGGAGGGGATTTTACCCTTAAATTCCTTTAAAAATCAAGTGTTATGAGCACCTATTCCTTTAACAGCTTTTGAGAATTACCCTTTAACAATCTGTGCAATATTCTTTGAAGAAGTTAGTTAGTAAAAGGGCTGACCAGTCTCAGGGGTCCTGTTCTGCAGGGTTTATAAGTATTTCGCTATGCTCACAAGTTTCCTAATTTTTCTTATGTAGAACTTAAGTAGCAGGTGCACAAAAATTTTTTTCTGTCTCATCCCTTGCTTTGTGTTCAATGTCTTATCCGTCAACTGAGTTTCTCTTTCTTTCTACCCCTACAAAAGGAACTGAGGGGTTTAAGCACACAAGGGGAGAAAGAAATGGCTTTACTGCAATACATCATTTAGTTCTCTAGTATTGATGGAGAATACCCCACACGCTACACATCAAAGGCTACATAGAGGGGATGTTATCATCAGTCGCACTGGGAGAGCATTACTTTCCAGCATTTAACACCCTTTAGAGTCATGCTTCAACATAGAGGAGGAGTAACGTAATCCTGGCTCAGACTGGCAAACATCGAAAGAGTAATCCCAAATCCTGCCACAATGCAGTGAACAGTCACAATGAATTTTGTAGGCTGATGGATACAGTACCAAGACAAGCAGAGAAGCTTCAGCATCTGGCTTTGCACTACAGTTACCGAACACCTGCCTGGGTCTATCCTGCAGAACTGCCAGTTGCAACAGAGAGGCTTTCATGGGAGACCCACACTTTGAAAGCCCCAGGTCATTCTACTAACTGTCTGCCACATCAGTAGAGGAAGTGAAGCAACTGGCTGGAGGCAGAATTGGGAGGGAAGAAACAGCAGGGAGATGTGTGTGTCTGTGAGAGGGCCAAGGAGGTGGAAAACTGAAAAACAGAGGAGGTGGTGCGCTTTCTGTCTGCTCCCTGGGGAACAGCTAACAGATGGCAAAGGGAGTGGGAGTCAGGAGAACCTGCTTGTAAGATGCCAGTCAGAGCTAATGGCACATGTCAGGAAATGCTGAGGCCTTTCAGAGATCCTGCTCTGATGATAATACAAAGGAATTCAGGTTGGGACTGGAGCAGAGTTTTTCCATTAATAGCACCTAGTGTTGCTCCCTGGGAACAGGATGATGTAGTATGATGGGGATATGCTGTACTGGTTTTTACCTCATACCAAGGACTTTAATAATCCTAGAGCCAGTCAACATAGCAGCCTGTCAGTTCCCAATCAGACCTAATATATTTAATTTCAGTTCTCTAAAATAGACATGAAAGGAGTACGGCAATTGGCATTTCAGTTGGTACATAAAATCTTACTAGCTGCTTATCTGTAGCTATGCTGGTTGTTTTCAGGTGCTGTGAGAAAGAATAAGCAGCTCTGCAGATGATGAATAGTCTAATGAAGTCAGGGAAAGCTGCATAATTAAGCAAGGTTAAGGTAAAACCACAGCTGTTTTGGAAGAATTCTAACTTTAACAAGGCCAAGATTTTACCTCAGGTCTTCATAGAATAGTTTACCACCAGAGCCTTTTTTTACCTTGGCCCTGAAGGATGAAGGCTTATAGCCTTAATTGTATTTATCCCTTCTTACGTAATCATAAATGCTCTCATTAGCCATATAAATGTCTAATACTCTTTCAAATGCTGGTAAACCCAGCCATTCATTAGTAGCCCAAGGGCAGAATAATTCTTTTCACCAGTGCTACAGATTTATAAAGTTTGAGCCTTATAACATTTTTCTCTTAGGTGGGCCAGAAATATGCTTAATTCATTTTCTCATACTTAGAAAATTATTATTGAATAGTTTAAAAAGTTTAGCTACTGGAAAACATCTGCATTATATTCTCTGGAGTGTGAAATAGTTGCAAATCTTCATTGAGATCAACTTGATGTGGGGGTTTCTGGCACACCTTTCAAATTTTCTCCATTTCGAAGAATATCACATTCATTTTGTGGGGCTGATTTACTTTCATTCCACACAGATCAAATCTCCTTTGCTTTGATTGCTGAAAAATATTTCCACTGTGAATTTAAAAATAATGTAGGAGGATTTTCACACCAAAGGAAGTTCCTTTCTGTTTCTCCATGACTCTTATTTTTCAGTGTTTCATTTGGAGTTTTCATTGTACATGTTTTCACACATTTAGCCTTTGGCAGGTTGGGGTGTGTGATTTATGATGTAGGCAACATATTTTGACCACACTGCGGTTGATCAAGAGGAAGCTATTTTAAAGAGAAAAGATGACTGAGTACAGAAAAAAAATAAAATTATAAAAAAAAATTGAAATAAATTTGAAGGTAAAGGTAATGGCTTTGTTCAAACACTCCTGTGTGAGGTCTCTTGGTAAACAGTTCTATCATGGAATGGTTATGTGATAACAGGCAAATTACTTCCCTACAAATATTGTTTCTCCTAATCCCTCTCATGTCTTCCTTGTCAGCACTGATGTCTTCAGAGGCACGATGGGCTATTTGCTCTTGTAGTGCCTGCAATGAGGCTTGGGATGTGGATCCAGGAGACAGCTGAGCTGGTCACAGCTTGCTGAAATGGAAGAGGGAGTTGCCTCTCCCTCCTTCCTTGGCTCTGGCACTCATCTGTTTGCATGGACAGCCAATTTGCCTCTTCTACCTAACCAAGGGGTTTGCTTTATGCCAAGGTAATTTTCTGCTTTTTAGCAAATGATATTGATGCACCATGGGGTCAGACCTGTGCCAGAGCTATCTCAAGGTAAAGCATTAGGGGTGCATGGCATGGGAATAAGTGAAAAGCAAGAGGGGGCCCGATGATGAGCTGCTGATTTGGTCTGAAACCTGCGGTAATCTCTGTAATGGTGAGAGCTCGTTGTGGTTCTGTACCCCAGTACAAACTTCCAGCGTGAGCTTGGATGAGCAATGCTGTACTCTTCTGCCCAGGATTCATGTTACTACAACAGGGTGAGAACAGACAGGCTTCAAAATCAATGCTGTGGCTGCAAGCTATTTGTTGAAAGTCAGAGGAATTTAGAGCACTGTTTGTTACTATATCAATATATGCCAACATTTTCAGAAATACTTGTTTTTAAGTAGATATCCAAGTTTCCAAGTATTCAATCATCATCACTTCGCCTCCCTATTTCTCACTAACTTTTTTATGTTTTATTGGTGATGGATAACTCCAAATTTAAGCTGTTTCCATATATGGGTCAGATTATATAGATTTTAGAATGTTGCATCAGGCTGGCAGGTTTGACAAACTGGGCCGCTGTTTTGACAGAGTTGTCTTTTTATCTTCCTCTCAATACGATCTGGGCTGAAACTCAATGTTTGTCACAGAGATGCTCCTTTAGGAGCCTCAGAAAGGAGCAGAAAGCTGTCAAATAAGAAACTACAGTACCACAGCTTTGTGCCAATATGACTGAAGAATGGGACGAGGCATCTTGGCAGCAAGTGTTTCTGTCCTTGTTAGCATGGATGAGCTCTTGGCTTCGAACCCTCTCCTCTCTCAAACACACAGATGGCCATGGATGAGATGGTGTTTTGGCAGATGACAGTGACACAGAGGGGTGCACAGACAAGCAGCATTGTGCTGCTAGCCAACATACAACCTTTTTATTTACTGCCATCCTCTGCATCCTCTGGTCACCCTCTGAACTTTACAGTGAGCAGAATGAGATTTCCCTCCTCCCAATATGCAAAGCAGCAGCTGACCTGTGACAAAAATTTGTATGGTGCTCCAGAACAGCCAATTGTGCAGAGACTTGCTGATTAAACACACTTCTGAAAACATGCAGCTGTTGACAAATGTGGCTGGTGAACATTTCAGAGAAATTCCATGCTGTGGGTAGACATCCCTTACTGATTTTGGCTGAAACACAAGTGCCTCTACCTCTTGCCCATTGACTGGCACTTGCTGGCTCACCAATCCCACCACGCTGCCCATGAAGAGACTCAGGCAAAGTGCCCGCTGTCCCACTTCAGGAGTATCATCTGCACTAGCACAAGCCTTTGGGCCTTTCAGAAACTCAGCCGAGTGTGTCCAAAGCAAATTCAGGGATTCTCACATTGCCCCACTGTCTGGCAGAGCTGTGGGGATGTGGGTCCAGGCAGAAAGCATTAACAGACAGAGAGGGAAGACCTTCTCCAAAACACAGTGCCATGCTAATCAAGGCAAATGGCCAACAGTGGCCTCAGCACTCACCCTTCTGAATGGTGTAGCCCATCCAAAATATGTTTTAACTCCAGAACACAAAACCTGAGAGCTGGGACACGTGCCTCTTTAACCCATCCCGTGGGCAACCTGTCTGTTCCATGTTCATTGAGCTGTGTCTGGTTTAGTCTTTTAAGTTTGGAGAGGAAAGGCTCGTGGATCTGTGGGTCTGATCACGGTCTCAAGGGCCTAAGCCCAGTGCTGACATTGCACTGAGAGTTTTCTGGCATTTTTTTCTTCTATGAGGGGCTGCTGTGCCCTAGAGGCAATTTTCCTTTAAATACAAGAGTGTTACTATAATTTTCTCCTGCAGTACATATTCCAGTTCAAAAAGACATATCACAGCCATATTGGCCATCATGGTTCCCCTGAGTTTTCCTCCATTAATCATAACAAAATGTCATTAATTATTTAGGAAGTTCAAACTCTAAACACACTTCTAGTTTCACAGTTTTTTGTTATATCCTGTAATGAACAGGACAGAGAGAAAGGATTATTTAAAAAGTAGCTTTGAGGTAACACATTACAGAAGTAATTTGAAATGATCTGAAGGAGTCATTTGGAATGACAGCTTTTATTACTTCCTCTGTCAGTAAATTAGGGGATAAGATGCAAACTATTGAAATGAAGCAGGAAATATTTTTCCAGGTGCTTGCAGATGATATACTAAATAATTTAGTAGCTGGGAACAGTGTGTTATGCAGTCATTTAGCAGAAAGGAGAAAATTGAGGGTATACGATTCCCTCAGCTACTGTTCTGGTCTTACTGATGTTTACATCAGCAAAGAGGTGGAATAACAGTGACAAATCTGACCAGAATAGTTGCTGTTTCATGACAGTATGCATTTCCTTTTGAAAACACACAACTGAGAGGCCCCCAGTCTCTCTCTGATATCTTTCTGTTCCTCTAAATTTTTTTAAGAACTACAAGTTCTTCCAAATTATTAGCTACATGTGCAACCTGTTTTTACGCTCTTCATTTCCTAGAGGCCTTGTCTTTTACTAAGTATGGGGTATATGTTTTGTACTCATTAACATCTAGTTCTGTCTTTGACCTTAGGTGATATCTGTACTATAATTTTTTCTTGCTCCTAGACTGGGCTATGACATCTTTTTTAAGACTTACAACTATTAGCATGTGAGAGTGAGGTATCAGCTAGCAGAGATTTTCATTGGCATCACCTTCATCAGGAACTAATATGAAAATGTCACTGCAGTTTCAGTGCAGGTTCCAGTCTGGTAGAGATACAATAGCTTATGGCTGTAGAGTTAATGCAAAACAGTTTGGATAATTAAGATAATGAAAATAGGACATAGTGATAATGATACAGACTACCAGTGGGTAAATAACTTTCATATATATTTTCAAATTACTAACCCACTTCTAGTTTGAATGATATAGTTCATTTAATTTTGATACTCTGTCTCAAAAAAATTTCTACAAATGAAATAGGTCCTTCTGAAGCATGAATCTCAGTAGCTATTGTTGGTCAGATGGGTCACCTGAGTCTGCAGATGGTTTGTGAACACTGTGTTATGAAAGGTTTATTTATGGAAATGTGCACAGTTTTCTTCAGGGGAACAAAAGTGGTTTTTTTGTTAAGGGTGTCAAAATAAGATTTTTACCTTGGCTCAGCTTCAGAGAATCTGAACTACTGACAAGATTGGGACACTGGCCTTTGAAAAGAAACTTCTGTGAGAAACTTTGAACAATTCTGGTTTCATATCCTTGTGATTTCCTGCAGTAATTGGACAGTTTATCATAAGAAGTTGTGTGATATCCATTCATAGAGATTTTCAAGACAGTCAAGTGGGAGGCTGTAGCCAGAGATTACTTCCTAACAATATTTCCATGGCTTTGTGACTTAAAGCATTTGAGATTACCTTAAGTCAGCTGTCAGTACTTTAGAATTTGAAACTTAGCATTTTCCTCTCTGAATGCTACGTACTGTGGTGTACCGTTGAAAATTTCACAAAGGAGAGAATCTGAACATCACATGTTCTCACTGTATTCCCCTTTATAGCTCATCCAATTGCATAAATGTAATGTTCACCTGATGTACATACAGACAACGGAAAGTTTACACATGAGGTTACAAAAGTCACGACTGTGCCAGGTTTTAGGAGAGAACTAAGTACTTGTAGGGGTTTTGAACAATTGGTAGTTTACATGGAACAGAAAAAACTACTGGAGAAATATAGGTTTCTCTGTATCACTGCAAATGTTTGAAAATCATTATCCACAGATCAGTAATTCACAAGAAAGAAGTTAAAATAATGTTTTAATTTCCTCCCCTCCTTTTTTTTTTTTTTTTTTTTATTTCCCCTGTATTAATTTTCAGTTTCTGAAGTTCATTTCCCTCCCTCCCCTCCAGCTTTTTGGTACTTTTAGAAATGCTATTCCACTATGAACATGAGGTACCTTTATTTTTCTTAAATTTTATTTTATATTTTTTTCCTTCCTCTGGTGTGAACCATTTACTGTGAAGCAAATACTAGAGTCCTTGTTTTGGTAGTCACTCTGTATTTTGTGAGTTCATCTCAGTACAGGTTTACTGGTTTAGATACATAGCATATGGATGTGTATACAAGTATGACTGAGAATACAATGGAGAAATTATACTCCATTCATCTGGTCTGCTCCATCAATGTTTAGTGCTTTTCATTGTCATAATAGTCCAGTGCTTGGAATAAGCAGTAGCCCCAGTCTTTCCTCTTCCAGTCCTGTAAACTGCAACAATAAGTTACACAAATGATGTCAGAGCACTTTGCTTCTGACTTCAGCACTGACAAAGATTCCCGAAGCCCTGATGCTGCTGGGCTTTTCAGAGCTCTAAGTGATGTCCTGTGACTGGCAGGCACAGAATTTACATTAAGTACTTTGAAGCTCTTGGAAGAGACCAATTGAAAAGTCCCTCATTTCAGAAAGCAGCTGAAATAAGACCAACCTTGGTGTTTGTGCCTTCATAAGAAACGTTGTTTTCCTTAAATGTAAGGAATTGGCCTGACATTTTCAAAGGCAACATTGTGATTACCAGGCAGAAGTTTCAAAATATCAGACTTGAATTACATTCAGTTCCAAGCAGCTACTGCATTCTCCCCTCTGAACTGTGTTTTGTCAAACACACATTCAGGTCTCAGAGCAGTTTGGAGAAAAACAGGTTCCTATTCTAGAAACTGTGTTCTAGGAACAGAATTTGGATAACCTTCACCCAAAAGACCTTTCTAAACCAGCTGCACAGAGAAAATATGATAATGCATGAAAAAGGAATAGTAAGGCTCATCTTACTCTGGCTGTACGCAGATCAGCTTAGCAGTTGTCCTTGTATCTGCATGTACATTTAAATAACTTGTCACTTTTTTGACAAAAAAATGGAAATCTGAGGTCCCAGTTTGCATTTCTAGTTTGTTGATGAGCCAGAGCTTCATAGTTTTAGGCAAGTATGTTTGTTCTCCTCTGTTCTAGGACAATATTTTGGACAGAAAGCATACTTCTGAGTTTAATAACAGTGAAGGAAAAAGCTTTTGTTTCCTTTACGTTTATACGAGTCTGTTTGCAGACGAGCTGTGCCTATGTGCCTGAGTTTGCCATTTACATTTCCTTTCATGCCTGCTACGAGAAGTTTTAAAGTCATATTTTGACATATATTGGTAGCAGTGGCAGATCGAAAAGCACTTGGAACATGTGAAGTAGTCTGAGGTCTTTGCTCTGCAGAGGAGTCAGGCTCTGAAGTAACTTCTGAGTGGTGAAAGATACCTCAGTACACAAAATCCCAAGCTGCAAAACTGTCTGTGAGTTGAGGGATTCTGCTTCTGATCTACACAGATCTAGTGTCCTCTTGATCTGCCCCTGCCTCTAATTCTATCTCTTATTTTTGATGCTTGTTTTTCCTATGGATCAATAGTTTTAGAATGTGAGTATCTGGCAGACTGCTTCAGGCAGGTCCTTACTACTCCTTGATAAAACAAGAGATGCGTCAAGCTGAAATGTGGCAGGAGATGAGGACAGCAGTGAGAATAAGGCTAAGGAGATACAGTGAGAAAAAGAGGGCTAGCACTTACAGACTAGTTATTGCTGGTGTCTGTGTTAAAGGAGATCTTCTGATAAGGCTCCTATATTACCCTTCATGAATAAAGCTGTAATAAGTTCCTGCCTAACAATTGGTTATTTGATGCTTAGTTAAAAATTTTTTAGTCTGTACATATTTTCCTCCTTTTCCTTCTTCTTCTGGGAGGATAATTTAAATAGAAACATTTTTAAAGTAAATTTGAAGGGATGATACGGTGCCTCTTACAACCTTTAATCCAACAGGAACAGTTTTCTGTGGAATTTTTTTCCTCAAATAAATAAATGCTGGTTTGCAAGTTCATTTTTGAAGTAGTAGGATTCTTTAGAACTTCTCTGCTCATTAGGAAGTTGCTTTGGTGATAAATAGCTCTCTGTCTAGCTCCTTTCTGGGAAAAAGATAATGACTGAGTAAAGAGAGGAAAAAGTATAAATCCCATATTCTTTTTGCAATTCTCTCACTCATGAACTATTAATATTTTAAATTAGGGTGATAGTTGCTGTGCCTTTATTTCTCCATCAATAAAGCACAGTATAGACCATTTTACTATTACAGAAATGCAACCAATGTAACTCTGAGGTGGAGACCCAGGCTATGCATGAGCAAAGGTGTTTCCATCCCAGTGAATGTTGACATACCATCCTTGTTGTTTCATACACTTCTTGTAGTCTTCATCCCAGCTCCTTTGGTGTTTCCCCACAGTAGGAGGACCTGACGTCCAGGAACCTTAAAACTAAGATATGTTTGTAACAACATAGACAGAGGAAAATAGCTTTTCCTTTTTGCTCTGGATAGGGGACTGTGTGTTTACTCTGTTATCAAAGGTCACACACATGGTAACCTCTTTCTTTGGATTCTTGCAATCTACAGACTCAGTATTTCTCTGCACAACAAAGGCACAGCAAACACGATATTTTATATCAAAGGTACCATTGTCTGGTTTTGCATCAGAAATAACATGGTATTGCAGGAGCTCAGATCATTATTGATTAAAGCTCTTCCAGGGCTGCAAGTAAACACTTGAAGAACATTTGTTACTTTCTATGGAACTGAAAAAATGTTCCCATAAATATTTCTCCTTAATGGTTAGAAAGAAAATCTATATTACCACAGGTCGTATTTTTCTGGGACATATTTGTTTAGTGTTTCTAAAAGTAATACATGACAAACACAGGTGCTCTTGTGCCCATATAGGCTGACTTTGATCTGGACTTTTTCCAAAGGTCAATGTCTCATCTCTGACCTAAACTTACTAATAGAAGCAGAGGTAACAGCAATTATGACTTAACTTATGCAAGCACAACATGATATTGACAAAAAATTTGCATATTTGGAGATTACAAAGCTGTTGTAATTGATAAGAAGGACCATACTAAAATAGAAATGGTAACAAAACCGTGGGTTACTGCAGAATAATCTAGGATATGATAAAGTTGTATTAGTATAAAAATAATTTGGGAGGGTTAGGGAGTTGGAATTAAAAGAATAAATTATATCAAGAATAAAAACACAAAATGAATGGTCATGAATGAAACTTTATTTAAAACTTTTTCAGTTCACAGGAGGCGAGAGGGCTGGAAATGTTGGATACCCTGAAATCTATATTTTCTCAATATTACTTTCTCACAACTTTTCGCACACTTTCAACATTGTTATGTTCCAGTATCTGATATTGTAGGTGAGAAACTGTTATCTAACCTGCTAAATACTGCCTTTTAAAAGTCAACTCTTATGTAGCTAAACTGTTACCACAAGTAGCACACAGTGCTTGTGTGAACTGCTACTGGTTTTCCCAGTAGTGAGTAATGTATTGTACTGGTACTTCAAAAATTTGATTTCTGTTTCCAGTTCTGGCACTGAAGTATAAGACCTTATACTCTCCTTTCCCCTGCACCCTCTGTCTGTTTAGATTTGTGAGATTTTATACCTCAAGTGTTATGGCTTATTTCATACTTTAAAATGTCTATTTAGTGGGCCTTGATTTCAGGCAATTACTTTAGAGGATCTCACAGTAGAAATACATGATAATGACTATAAAAAGAAGAAATGTGACACCCAGTAATATCCATTTTAATGCCCTTGAACAAAACATGTTTTTCCTGGCTCTGCTGTCTGGGGCACAGCTTCACTCTTTCATTTCTGCTGTGTTGAAAGGAATATCAAAGTTGCATCTGAAATGTGAGAACAGGAGGTAAAAGCGGGTGTAAGAGAGGTCACAAAGAAAGGGCAAAATCATTAATGTTTTAGAAACTACATCTGACTTTCTAGGCCTCTATATGATAAATTTATACCTTGTGATTTTTTGAACCGGTCTCCTTCTTCTCTTCAATTTACCAACTTTGATGTGCTGCTTTATTGCGAAGAAGAAAAAATGTGCTAATTATTTCATTATGGGGTTTTTAATTTCCCTGGAAGCTCTGGCCCAGTCATACTGAGACATGAAGATGAGTATCTGTCTCTTCCCCGCACTAGATACAGCCACAGGAACATACCTTGCACAGTAGTTGCAACTGAAGCATTTTCCACCTTTTCCTACTTGTTGATGAAACCTCAGTCTCATATAGATTTTTTTCTTCCCCTAGACAATTTTCAGACAGATTGGTTTCCTAATCTCATTCCCATCTGACCAGATTGACAGTGTGACAAGGGTGGTAAGAGGCAACTTGCCAATATCTTTGACCAACAAGCCTTGCTACCAGTAGCAATCTGACAATATTACAGGACCGCATCTCTTTCCTTCCTGCCTCATCACAAAACCTATATGTTTCCCTTCTTTAGTATGCAGTGCAACACTGATCTGCCACATTACTGCAACTCTTACAGTCATTTTTGTCATAATCAGACATACTATAAAATCATTAGATTAATTAGAGTAACCTTGCAGTAATTAGAATTGCTGTGCAATTACCATTGGAATGACTTAAAACAGTTGTGTGCCCAGTTGGACTTCTGCTTCACGTTGTAGGAACACAGAGTACCTAGGCACCCTCCCTTGTCAAAACCAGCCCTCCTTGTACAAGAACAGAAATGGTGATTGCAAATTCTTTCCAGGACTCTGCCCTGCTAGCTCTTTTACATTTAAGTTGCCAGTATCATATAGTGATTGTCCTTGTTAAATTCTGTATTTCTTTGGTTTAAATTGAGGCTTGTTGAAAAACTCCTACAAAATAGCTTAAAACAGGCCTATCTCCTGCCTTAGGAAGTCTTCTGACAAGAACATTTCCTGAAGTTGCTTGTGTGACCCTGTGTAAAATGCAACATTATTAGTAATCTTTGGTACTAAACTCGAACAGTGAATGACCCATTCCTATAATGAATGACCCAGAACCACAAGATGACACAGAATTTCTTAGTTTGCAAGTTGATTTTGCAATAGAGTTATCCTTCTCAGAGTCAATGAGTGTTTGTATGATTGTTAATTAGCCCTGGGAGTCAACATTCCTGTTATGCAGCTGTGTTGGATGGTAGGGAGAGCAAGGTTTTTTTTGGAGAAATGCTGGTGTTGTGAGCCTAGAAAACAACTATTGCAAAGGATATATTGTGGAAGAGTTCAGTCACAAAGAAAATAGCTTTCTGTAATATTTGCATGGTTCATATCGAGGAAGGATTGTCATAATTCTGAAGATGTATGGCTTTCGGCTTGTATTTTGTTAGTTGACAGTGCAATTTTGCATTGTCTGGATGAGATCCTGAACTAGTTAGCTCTTTTCACCTGTTTTGCTGTGTAATTTGTGTTTAGCTCTTACCTAAGATGTTAATCTCCTGTACTGTTTTGGCATTATTAAGAAATTATTATTCTAAGCACAGAACTAACTTTCACTGGCAGGAAGAGCATATTCAAGGGTTGCTATAGCAAATATAATGTTGAAATCCCCTTGGCAGCAGTGAAATGGAGTGCTGTTAACACACGGAGAGTATATTCTCTAGTTCAGAAAATGAAGCATTATTTTGCTTGATTCTATCAATGACCAAATATATTTATTTCACCTTCAACAATTGGTCAGATATGAAAGAAAACTTTTTTCCCTGTTAAGTTGTATAAATCCATTGAAAAAGTGGATAGTGGTCTTTCAGGCAAGTAGCATTGTATGGGTTTACAGCAAACAACAGAAGCTCATTTGTGTAGTTGTGTCCATTGCAGATTCTCTCTTCCATTTCCCAAAGTGAATGGCAATACCTCAGTTTTTACTGTACTGCATCTCTGACATTGTTGGTTATCTGGAAATTTGGGGAAATTGTGGCCTGTGCCAACCTAGATCCAGTACTGAGCTAGGTTTTGTCTAGTCTTTATATATATCCACATCTGTTGTTCTGCTTTTCCAACTGCTATCTCCCAGCAAAAAAAACCCTGAAGAGGTAACATAGCAAGCTAGAGGTGATGCAGCTGTGTTAGGCAAATAATGGATGAACCTGTGTTCCAGTAAGGCAAGTGCAATTTCTTGTCTCTGTGTTGTATGTTGATGTGTTCTAGAGTCTGTACTGGGATTTTTGACTTGTAAGTGAATGCATTATGGACCTCACTGAACTGTCAAGGCAGTAAATAAGTAAATAATTAAAAGAAAAGAAAGTGCTCTCTGCCAAACAATTGTGAAAGAGGGACTTGACTATACTACTGTAAATGTAGAAGTGGGTCCTTCATTGTCAAAACATAAGGAAAAAAATGGACTGTGCTTGCATGAAACCTCAACAGAACAATATTTTAGAGATTAAAAGTCAGTGAGTGAAGGTAGTAAAGATTTACCAAAGACAAATTTAGTCATTTTTTTCTCAAATAAAGTTTAGATAGCAGAAGTTCCTTAGGTCTAATTCCCTGTAATTCAATAAAGTGTGTGAGACAGTGACACAGGGGTAGTTATTAAAACTGGAAAAGAGAGAAATTGGTCATGGCTGAAAGAGAAATAACAGTGGGTTGATCTGGAAAGGAAACTCCTGGACTGAAGGGTGATTACAATTGAATTCCTCAAGTGTAGGCCTTTAATACTTTAATACTTCCATTAATAAACTTGTCACAAAGTATAGAAGACTTTTAAATAATTTGTTGATTTCACAAAGTTGAAGATATCAATACAGAGAAAGACTGAAATACCATACCAGAAGAACTGGAGGATTGAAGTAACAAAAATTAGATGAAATTTAATGGAGCAAAGCACAGGATCAGGCATGGGGGCATTTTTGAGCAGAACTTTTACTACTAGTTCAGGTGGCTCCAAGTGAAGAAGAGAACTGGAAAAAAATCTGGGTGATTTCCTGGAACATCAATTGACTGGGAGCCACCTGTGTTTCAGAACAGATGTAAAGTGGGCTGAGTGGATGAATCAGACAAGTGAAGAGCATATTGTGCACAAAAAGACTGAAGGCACTTAATGTGTGCTCTGACAAAATGAAGTCTGAGAAAGGATATGAGTGTTTTCTGCTGGTGGCAAACACAAGAGAAGTAATTTAAGGCACAGAGATATTGGAACAGTTGACCATAAATGAATCAGGAATAAACTGACATGAGAGTTGAGAACTGCAATCACCTAGGGGTGATATGTGGGTCATCCTCCCTTAGAAATAGTGTGTCTAAAAAATATGATCATTAGACACACAGTTTATTAAATATATGAATGCATCTGATAATACAATAGTGAGGAATTAAACTTCATGTTCCTTATCTTCTATTTGTATGCAAGTACTTTATCTAGTAAAACTAAAGACACCAGAATAAAAGCAAAACAAAATCTGCATCAAGTCAGTGTGTGTACTTAATAAGTTACTTTTCCCAAATTAACCAAATGGAAGTAAAGATCTTACAACTCCCACAGGGTTGTTAAGATGAAGTACTGTTTATGTTATGATCTATTAATTTTTTTTCTCTTCCTCATTTTATTATTTTGAATAGTTGGCATACTTTTTCTACAAGCAGCTTTGATACTAAACATTACAGCAGATCCTTCTGTCACATCTGCCAGAGTAATTTGTTTAATTTCAGTGCAGTTTTATGAAACAAGGTCCTGGCTTCCAGACCCTTGTAGAATTGTCTGTCAGAAGTAATTCTAGCCACTCCAAATTTTTATGAAAGATCAATAGGAAAGGCGTTAAAAAGCCAGAAAAATATCAGATGTATATGTTCCCTTCTCTGTCCCTAAGGAAGACTTTTAGGACTCGAGGTTTGGTAATGCCCCCTATAAAGCTACAGTTTTGCTGCCGATGTTGTTGGGAGAAACATGAGACCACAAGGGACCAGTATTAATAGTTGTTACTGTTGATCAAGTCCTCAGCCAGTGTTAATCTGCCTTATTTTCTAGATGTCAGTGAACCTATACTGATTTATACCCCAATTCCAAATATGAGGCTGCCTGTGAATAGCATCTAATATGGCCTTGATTTTCTTGTTGCCAAGGTCACATCATCACTGTCAACTTCTCTGGCAGAATATTTAGAATTTATAAATACAGTCTAGGCTTATTCAGCTTTTTAATTGAATTAGATATTTACCAAAAGCCATAGAAGATATTTACAAGTCACATTCTATCTCTAAACACAATTATATAATGTCACTTCTTCTATGATTTCCTTGTCATTTTAAAACACATTTGCAGTAAGGGGCTGATGAAAAGCTCATTGATGTCAGTGAAGGCCAGTGAGTTCTAACTTCAGTCTTTAACACGTGTAATATAGCAGTAAGTGTACTACATCGGCCTCGCTGTTCACTGCTGATGTTTCTCTTCCTTTCTATTTATTTTTCTTGTCTTCTTTTTTAACTTTATTCTCTGAACTTGGTAGGATCTCCTCAGAGGTAACTGTCTTGAGATAGTCCAGCAATTTCCAAGTACTATTTGGCAGGGATATGCAGGATGCTTTCCCCTTCCCTTTTCTGTACCTGTCAAGCAGGAATTTTCAGGAGTTGTTTTGCCAGGCTGCATTTTGTATGGCAATGGGTTAATGCCAACTGCCCTTTCCCTGGAGCCTGCAGTGTAAGCACCATTACCCATTGCTACAAAACAGCTCCCAACATCACACTCTCATGGTTGTAGTGAAATCCTTCAACTTTTAAAAGATTTGTTTCTTATGAAGCTCTTATGCACTGACAGACTACAGCTTGAACTGATTCGTACTCCCTGGGAAAAAAAAAGGATCTGTAAATTATCACTTATTTGCTTTTTAAAGTATCCCTTGTTCTCTCAAATCACAGAGGGCTGATATTTCCATAGGACTTCAGACCTACTGAATTGCTCCTTGCAGTGGCCACAGATCACTTGTTAACTGGTTCCTCTGGCCAATTTGCATCTGTGAGGGTCTCTTAATCACCGGTGTATTTTGTACTGGGCTCAGGTAGAGCTCCTGTAGTGCTCAAGTACAGTCATGGTGGCTGAGGTACGGTATTAGTCTCTCTGAGGTGATGAAACTCATAACTTTGTTTAGGGCTCATGTTTAAAATGAAAATTCCAGAGCCTTTTCATTGAAGTATGTGTCCCTAATTTGCAGGCACTATTTGCCCAGACGAGTGCAGTCATGATCTTGGAGAATGGTTGGTGCTCACACCTCCAGCTGAGTTCATCTCTGCTCATTTCTTTACTCACTTTCAAAGCTTTCACATGCCTTTTTTCTCTGACTAATTTCAAAATGAGCTCATTTATTCACAGCACAGCACGAAAGAAACACATCAGTGGAGAGTAGTAAAACCTCCCTGATTTCTTTTCCTTGTTTCTTAACGTCAATGTAATAAGGCAGTGTCAGCTTTGGCAGGCAGGAGGAGGCAGCTGTGACCTGCTTGCTGTTCTCCTCATGCCCAGTAAAAGGCAGGCAAACTTTTGGGTAGGGAAGAGAACAGATCCCAGAATCCTCAGAATACAGAAAATTGGGAGATGTTGCTCTGATTTAACCATCTTAATGTAAAATATTCCAAACAAGGAGGAAAACAGTCACCTTATGATACTGCTCCTGAGAACCTGGCAGTGACACAGCTCCTATTCAGCACCCACCTGGTCTGACTTGAGCAAGTGAGCAGACTATTGGTCAGTCCTATTTTCTCAGGTAGAAACAATGTCCTCACTCAGCACAAGAAAAAGAACAAGAAAAGAACAAAAACAAGAATCAGGCACTTTCTGTGTCTTGGAAATATTTCTTTGTTTCTGTGCTCTTTTATTTTCCAAGCATTTGAACCTTGTCACCCTCTTTACCTTTCCTCATTTCCTTTGCATCCATCTGCTTTGCTTTCCATACCCACATCTTGTCTCCTTTGCAGCAGGCAAACCTACACAGACATTTTTATAAACTGGCACACAAAAAGCAGGATAAGTGCTATGGTGAAAGTGAGTGCATCTCTAACTTCAGGAAATTAAAAGTTTTATTGCCAAACCTCATTTGTCAGGGTACATAATAAACTGATGAGAACTTCTGTGTTCACAGAAATCTATCTGTCAAAGCTATCTGCTTGAAAATATTTTGTTGTTACAGGACTAAAAATATTACATATAAACATACTGTGTGTTGAAAACACAAACTGAACAATGATATTTTTTTACAAATTCTCCAGGAAACTTTGTAAGTAAGTAAGCAATAATGGTTTCTCACGAAGAATAAAATCTGTCACAATGTTTTCTACTTTAGGTGAGACTGTGCCTTCTCAGTAATAATGAATGATATTCTGTATCCCATAATAATGAGTTTTACCTGAGTGCAGCCACTTTCAGAAACAGAGCCATGTGACTGAGGCAAGACAGGAACTATAGCAAACTTCAAGGGAGGCAAGTACAAAGAACTAGGAACTTAACCTGAAAACCATTCTCAAACTACTTGCCATTTAAAATACAGTACATTGAGTACATAGAAATATAGAGATTGTCACAGTATCATACGACAGACCTAAACCAAAAATGTTTCAGAGTAGATTTTTAAAGGATTTATTAGGGTCTTCATCAGTATATCTGCAAAGATTGTTGCTTTTCATTGTGCTTAGATGTGAAAACTCTTGAAAGAACTGTTAGGTGATCCAGGTAATTTCCTCTGTGCTTAGGTACTAGCGTTTAAATAATACATTTGAAAAACCAAAACAAAACTAGTAATCCTAACCATGTCCTGAGCTAGGCTGAAATTAGTTCTGCTTTTCTTTTCAATTTCTTTTTGATAGAAGGAGAAGTTGCTGCATTTTGGCAAATTTATTATCTATTTATTTATAAGCAGTGGATAACAGTTGGTAACTGTGAGAGCTTCTGCAGCAACTGAGCAGAGAGGTCAGTACATTTTTAGGGTATGTTGTTTCACATCAGGTAATATAAATTGTAACCAGTTAGAGTTTACATTAATAAATCTCAATTGAGAATTCATGATACCTTTTAACTCTTGCTATGACATCTGGAGAGTGTAAGATCTTCAGCTCTAAGGTTGAAGGTAGCTAGTGTGGTTCCATATAGCAGTATCACTTAAATGACTAAATCCATCTGTGGCTTTATTTCAGAACATATCATGAGTCAGTCACAAGACCTGTAAGTTCATTAGTTTACATGGCTGTAGTAGGTGCTGTCCTGTAGTGCTGTTTTCTAGGTTTTATCTATAACATGGAAATGATAACGATTTGATCCCCTCTTTCCTTATGTTTTTCTAAAGCTTTGCCTTTTTTCTTACTTTGAATTCTTACAGCTGTTAATATAGAGATCTTCCCTCCTCAGCTGGGGTTAAAGTTATGCAAATTATTATAGTTCATAACTATCTTTTTCATATTTTATCATGGCTTATGAATTATACTGAAAAAGGAACTGTTTTAGGTGAAGAAGGCAAAATTCAATAGTTTAAGAGGAAAATTCTTCACTGAGGTAAATTTAGCCATTGGCTGTAACAGATTTGGCTTTGCGTATTTGACTCTTTCCCCATTTTCTTTTAAATAAACTCAGCCTTTCAGTACTTGAATCTCAATCAGCAAATCCCTCTGATTTTGTTCAAATAGACTCAGATGTTCAGAGTATCAGAAGAAGGTTATGTTTTACTTTTTTTAAACTGAACAGACAGTGACTTTGAAGGCATTTTCCTTGTCTTATAAGTTGCTCATATAAGGCTTACAGGGAAAGGCAACCATACACTGAACAATGCTGTTTTACTACACATGACAAAGGTAGTGCTTAAAGCAATATCCTGAAGAAGTATCAAGGCTTTAACACTACTGCATGGAAGATATGGAAGAGCTTCCAGAAACATCAGTTGTGTGAACCATCTGGTTCTTAAAATATAACCTTTCTGTTCAGGTGGAATTAAGTAATGGACATTAGGAAAGGTGAGGTTGTGACATGATTTCTGTGCTCCCCTTTTCCTTCTGTCTTTAAGCAAAGAACAAATTCTGTACTGGTCTGCCAACTTTTTGCTGTGCATTTCTCATTCCACTTGATCTGCTGCAAGAGGACATCTGTAGGTAAAAAATAAGTAAACCATAAACACTAGTTGTACTCTGTTACACATTTAATCTAAATGGTTGCTTGTTTTTCCATAAGACCTGATGATAGCTTTGTTGCTTCAAAAAGAAAGACTGTGACTCAGGTTTGCTAACACGATGAAGACCACTCAAAAAGTCTTGGTCTGAGGGTAGGTCTGAAAAAAACTGGATATTTACCTGCATTTTTGCCAAAAGCTGTAGTTTGAAGATCTTCAACGAAACCGAAGTTCAGTGATGTTCCAGCAATGATGGTTTGGTCAGTTTCTTCCTAATTCTTTGCAGGTGAAAAGAATGTTGTCTTATTGAGCCCTCCCCCAGTTTGCTATTTCAGTAATTATGCCATTCCCTACTGTGATAGTAGGCTGCAATTTTAAGGAGCTCAGAATTTTGCTACTGGCTCTCAGTGGTGGACTTTGCCAGAAAACTCTGTTGTAAGTGAAAAATCCAATTCTGAGAAGGATTATAAATGTTGTTTTTCTCCTGTTCAGAATTAATCCTGAATTCAGCTGGAGAGATATAGAGTTTTGAAAGATAAATATTTCATTTTGGATCTCTTGGAACTGAATAATTTGTTTTTTGCTTCTTAATATATTGTTTATAAGTACAGAGAAAGGGAGAAAAATAGAGCAAAAACACTGTGATTAATTTGAGTCTGTTTAGATTCATTCTCTTTTCTCTCCATCTAAACAAACATTTTTGGTTAAATCAGTTTTTTACCCAAAATGTTTCTTTGATTTTTTGATCGTGTTTTGTTTTCCCCTAGGATATAGTTAAAAAGTTCCAAATCACTTTTTTTGTTATTATGCTGTGGACTTTGATTTGAAATATGTGGGGTTAGATCTTCATTTCTCATAAACTCAAACTTAAATCATGTACCTGAGCTTGGTTAAATTCACCCTTTAACCTGATGTACACTCACAAATGATGAGATCATATTTTCTTGATGCATTCATTGTTCAGAATAACATAGAGAACATGAACATGTTGTACTCTGAATTACTACCCATGTTATAATGTTACCATTACTGTCATCCAGCTACTATTTCTGTATTAAGTGGCTTCTCTTCTCAAATTCTGCATTCATCTGTGTTAGAAAAATATCTGTGGGCAGGAAATTTACCAGAATCATTCACAACAAAATGTGTATGAATATCCAGGCATACTAGGTCAGGTTGTTAACAGTCAAATTAGGATATATCACAAATAAAAATGAGAGGAGATTTCATTTTATGGCAGACTGATCCCTTTCTAGTTAACTTTAAAGAAGGAATTTTCAAAATTTTTGCAAAATCTTTCCTTAAGCCATCTCTCTTTCTCTTCTTTGTATTATGCAAACTAATTTGCTTTGCAAGATATTTTTTTTCTTGTCATCTCTTTTTTTCTACATCTGAATAAGATTACTCACTAAAACTTCAGCCTCTTGCTTTCCTCTACCCTCGTGAGGCAGAGAAAACAGTATCACACAATCAGTTCCTAAGGAGAACATATTAATGATTACGATGACTTCACAGCAATGGGCAAGGGGAATAGATTTAAATGTAACTTCACCATTTGTGAAGACAAAAATGCAGATAGACCTGCATCTATCAAGACTATCATCCTGAAGCATTCAGTTGAATGTTATATGGCAAAAGAAAACTATTTTCAATGTCCATCTGAGGCATTTGGTTTGGTTGTAATTTACCTGCGTGGTTTTCCAGGTAGGAGCAGGGCCCTGCAGGCTGCTGTGGAAATATTTGCTTTTCGAGAGAGCATCTGCTCACATTAAAATCTTGTCTTTACTACTACATGCAACAATGAATGACTGAATATTGTTGACTAATCACAATTCTAGTGATGCACTATCTTACTTAACCAGCAATCATTATATTAAAATGTACCTCAGAACAATTCCTTTCGTACTCTACCTTTGCCCTCCTTAAGCTCAGCTGTCAATGTTATTAGGAAAGGCACTGTGTTCCAAATTACCAAACGTAAGAATGAAGTGCTTTGTCCTTTGGAGCAGTAATGTACCTTATCTGTGACACTTGCTTCCCCATAGATTTAGATTGTCTGGACTAGAAAATTAAATGTGTGGGTCGGGAACTGCTGTTTGTTGTCCCCTGGTGCAATACAAATAGAGATAGCAGAAGTAGCTTTTCTAAACCTAATGATTTCTTCTCTCAGGCACCTGAAAAATAAAAACCAAAACAACAGAGAATAACCATGTCCCTCTATTTCCAAACCTATCTGAATCTGACTAATTTATTTAAAAAAAAATAAAATTAGTTTTTAATAGGAAGCTAATTAATTATTTTTCTGATCCCTGAACTTGTTCTATGTGTTGACTTGGGCACCAGTTTAATTAATGAAGGTTTCAATGCCAGCTAACCCCAGCTGTTCATGCCAGAAGCTACCTGTGCCCTCCAGTTTATTAGGGGTCCTAGTTACTCATTTAAACTGGTGGGTGGTGTGACTGAAGAATCACGGGTCTGCTGATCTGTGGAGCAATCACAGAACTATTAATGGTTAACCCTGGGAATTCAGGGCTGATAGGGGAAGGGTGAGCACAGTCTATGCCTTGGAGAAAGAGTGGCTAAGGAATTGTAAATCTTTTTGAGTAATTTTAATCACTGCATGAATTAAGGAATAAATAATAATTGAAGCAATGCATAAGAATACAAACATAAGAACAGAAGACACTATGCAGGTGAATAACAGCTACCTGGATTTGTGAAGAATAAGTCATGTCAGGCAGCCTAATTGATTTTCTGGGCCATTTGTTTTGATAAAACAAAGTTGCCATCCCAGCAGTGATCTGTTACATTGGGCACCAGCTCTTCTGTGAGAGGGAGTATGATGGAGGTGAGGTTATAAAAGTGCAGATGTGTCTGAGGCATAGGAGAGTGGAATTCCGGCTGATGTATGAGCAGTTTGGGGTCAGAATGAGAAGAATGAGAGGTATACCCTTAAGGAATAGAAAAAAAATAGGAAATGCTCAGAGGACCCCTGCAACAGGAGCGGGGAGACTGTGAAATGGGAAGCCTGGAGCTTTGCCTTGAGTTGGAGGCCTTCTATGGTAGTGGAAACAGAGTTTCAGAAGCATGAGAGTTGCTGGGATTCAAAACACTGTGGTCTCTAGTGCTGTAACAGGACTCTAATATGGGACTAAAATATTTGCTGCTTCCTTAGCCATACTTTCTTTCTGCTTTGCTTAGCCTTAGCAAAGCTAAGACAGAGCTCATAGCAGCTTCGAGTATTCTTACTATATAAGCTTTCTAGGGCAGCCAGGGGAGACAATGCCCTTTTTTACCTTTTCATGACTTAGCTCTTATATGTTTTAAAGATAATGAAAAATTCTTGAATTATTTTCCCACTGGAAGATGTTTTCCTCAAACAGAAGCAAATAACCATTTGTTTTAGAAATAATTTCCTGCCTCATGAAATACTGCTTTTTTAATGCTAGAAGTTATAGAAAACATTAAGAAAAATTCATATAGTCTCTTGGCTAGGAATTATCATTTCACAGTCAGTCCCTCAGAGGTGTTATCACAGAGATAAACCCAAAGTTGATGTCTATGCAGAAGTTAGCACGAAAGCACAGGACTTCATGAGGGGCTGCCCATTGAGAGGTAGAAGTCACTACAAGGGGACGTAAATGCTACAGCAATCAAGAGGAAGAAGTTTGTCTTTGATCTTTCCCTTAACAGTCTTCTAAACCCTTTGGGAGTATTTGTCACAGTAGAGCTGAGGTCATAGTGTGCAAAGTAGAGCTGAGAGAATTACATTGGACAGGCTGTGTCTGCAATAGCTGACATAGTTTCAAGTGCTACAGATTTTCTGAAAAACCTCATGTAGTCAGTCCTTATTAACTGCTGCCAGCCCAGCTTTTTCTAAACATTGTACCCTAAATACTTCCCATAGGAATATAATCTTGTTTTTAATGATTCCCATGATCAACCATTCCAAGGAGATGGGCTTTACATAATGTTCTGGTTTCTTCCACTCCATGCCTGTGTTCACCACTTTCACTCATTCTGTTCCTTTTCATCTACTAGGGAACAGCTATAAGGTATTATTGCTCCAAAGATAAGGGTTTTTTTTGGTTGGTTGGTTGTTTTTTTTAACAGAAAAGCAAGCTAATAAACTCCTGACAGAAAATTATTTCCCAAAGAATGCAGAGCTAATGCCATATAATATAATTATACTGAAAAATCTGTGGTGAATTAGAGTTCTGTTGGGTTCTCAGTTTGTCTGCATGTGTTTTATTGTTCTGTCAGGTGATATTCCATGGGATATGAAATAAATGTCGTATTTCTTAAAGCTTTATGAGATGTGGTAGGAATTTTCTGAAATTACAGACACATACTGGAAAAATATTCCCTTTTTATCATGTCTGTGATGTTCCTATAGTCCTATGATGGACCTACAAGTCCTCTGCTTTGTCAGAGGAATGCTGCCACATGAAGATGCTTTAAACAGCTGAAAGTCTCCTTTCTGAGGATCCTTTTACAAACCTTCAGGCAGTGAATCTGATGGGCATAGTGCAAATAGTCATCCATCTGCTGTCAAATGTAGTCTAAGAAGAGTTTGCTACCCCAAAAAATTGTTTTAATCTAGATAGTCCAGGTAGTTCATCTAGATTATCATCATGGTCCCCGTAATGCACAATGATCCCTTCTGTAATTGTTTAAAATCTATGTCAGAATACTCAAAACAAATCTTAAATATGTAACAGAAAAGTAGAGAAGAGGAAGAATCCAATGGGGTAGAAAAATCTGACCCATCTTTTTGTATTGGGTGCTAGTGTTTCTCTGTAACTGACCAATATGTTCCGTGCCTCAGTGCAAGTTTTGCAAGCTAAGTATCCTTAAAACAAGAATGCACCTTCATTCTTCTTTATCTGTATGTTACAGTTGTCTTACTCTTTTTGCTTGTTATTTCTTTTAAGAAGTATTTTCATCCCAAATACTGAGCCTGATGTCATAACACTAATCTCTCCTGGAATTCATTCACTTGTTTTTCATCTTTGTGTATCAGTACAGCCTGTCCCTTAGTCAAAGAACAAAGTACAAGATGCAAGTCACTAGGATTTAGGGTCTAGGCTTTTATAAAACTTAAAATAACAGCTTTTCATTCTAGTGTAAGGTATTTACTGACACAAGAACACAGTTTCTTTGCTACAGGAACTGAGAAAATTCTATTAAGTCAGAAAAACAGATTCTGAGCTTTTACCTTTGTTGTCTAAAACCTGGTTTCCTTTGAATTCCCCTCTTATAAAAGATTGCAGAACACTTGGTTGCTCTGTTGATATTAAAGGGGAAAGAGGGTAAGTAAGCCTCCCAAAGATTATTGTGCTCAAATGCCCTGTCCATGCACACAAACTGTTACGGTTTCTCTATAGCAATTTACCTAATCTTGGCATGAAACTGTTGTTGTCATAAAAGACCTCTCAGTCAAAACCAAGAGGGAAAGGAAACTACTCTCTCCAGAGATGGGAACTGGAGAGTTTGTGTGTGTTGTTTTTGAAAACAGACTTGTACACAGAATATGACAGTTTTCCTGTGCCTCATCTCCAACATAGTCAGTTCACCCTGTCAGTGGAGTCAAGACATTTGTCCGTTCTATAAAATATCAGAGATTAGGACAACAGGTGAATAACGTATATAAAAGACATTTCTTTTAAGGTTGGTTTGACATTTGGGAATATGAAGAGATTCACTTTTTTATTTCAAACATGTAAGTATTCATCTGTTTAGTTTGCTTCCGCTTCTATTTAGGATGCAACGGATCAGAAGATGAGTACCCTGTGTGACACTCAGAAATTCTCTGAGGTTGTTGTTAAATCTTAAGCTACTTATAAGATGTCTTGTGCTGTGATTCGAGAGCCTTGCTGACCATGAGTAATTTGTCCTCAAGTTCCATTGAAATGTCTCGGACTCCTTGAAAGGGCTCTGCCTAATAATGCATTACAAACACAATCCTGTCTGTCTAAGCTCAGCGTATCTTTGGCCTTGTTATAGCTGTGAAATAATATCTTGCTGCAGTCATACTTCACAAGCAGTTTATTTGAAGATAATGTGAGTTTGACGCAGACAGCAAATTCTTACATCTTCATAGGTATTCTATTGTATACTTGATGACTGAGGAAAGTCTTAAAAAATATTATTTTGAAAACTTACAAATTGTGAATATAATATTCTTATTTTAACTTTGTTTTGATTACTGGCATTTTACCAATAATCTGAATTATTAAAAAAAAAAAATTACAATTGTCAAGCTAAAATATGGCTTGGTACATCCATGGATAGAGAGAGGTAAGAATCATGAATACTACATTTTAATAACTTCAGCACCTTTTAATTGTCAACATCCACCTAAAAGTAGCTTAATATATTGTAATTCCAAGTTGTCATTGTCTTGGTACAATTTTATTCATCACACCTTTAGATACCAGTATATGTTGGTGACAGCCATGGTGCCATCTGACAAGTTTTCCCCATACTCTGATTTTGTTGACTGTCCATTTTACCTCTTCTGTTGTAGCAGAAATGTAGTAAGTGTCAGCAAAACAATTAGTGAATCCAGAAAAGATGGATGCAATATAATTTGCTATTAGTAATTTCATTATTGAGATACAGAGTGTAACAAAGAAAGAAGACTACAGAGCCCAAATCAGTGTCATTAAGAAGACTAAGGGAAGCTTTTAGCTTGTTCTTATTATATCTGAAAAAAATCCTATAATGTGAAACCACAGAACACAGAACTGGAAAATATTCAGTGCCATTATCTCATTCTTACTCTCCCTTTTGAATCAGAACAACATTTTTCCTTCTGCACTAATTCTTAATAAGTTTATTCAGTATTCTTCAATATACAAACATTTGCTTCTGTCGGCTGACTTTCTGAGAAAACTGCAGCAGGAACATTGTGCACAGTCTAAAAATAAGTTTGTTTTATTGAGCTGTACACATGCAATGTCCATCTTAACAGGTTGATTTGAATAGGTTCATGTAAAATTTTTGAAATGAGGTGACTATATTCACTTGATATTTTACCCATGACAATGTTTATTTTGCCCTATGCATTCTGCTTTGCGTTGTGGATGCTGGATGGTAGGTATTAAGTTGCCTCAGTTTGTGTCCTAGTGCCTCACTCTTGCTCAGCTGTTTAAATTACAACTGTGAAAGGAAATTTGGATAATCCTCAATTTATTCTTGATGGATGTAGACTAGAATTCATATGTACATACCTGATATCTCAGAGAACATTACATTTTTCTCTCTACATTTTGCCATTGGGCATATAGGTCCAAGAGATATTGTCTAGAGGTTTTCTCACCTTGGATACTAGCACAAACTCAATTGTGAGTGGGTCCAAGTTACTTATTGGTTGTATTTATTCATGCTTTCTGTGCTTTGCTTTGAACAGCAAGGCGAAATAATGAAATGGATAAAACAGCTGTTTTTTTAAACATTGCATTTACAGTCTTTGCAGATCAACAGAACCTCAAATTTTCTGTATAACCATAAATTAATACCCTAAAATAGTTTTGAGTTTTCTTTTTTCATTTCTGAGAACAAAAATAAATTGGAAAAAAAAAATGAGGTAAGAAATGCAATTAAAATCCAGTGAAAGTCTTCTGCCACATAAGAAAGAAAAAAAAAGTAAAAGAAGTTTGGAAATGGAAAAAACACTGTTCCATTCCAATAATACTGAGACACAGAGCTTCGATTTGATTTCACTAAGTCTAATTGTGGAAAAAAAGCTATCCCTAAATAAACCACAGATTTCAACAAACTGACAGTATTATGTAAAGGTAAAAAACCTCTAAGCTCTTGATATAATATTTAGATAGGCAACTATACATCATAATCTTAATAGGAATTTTAGGGACCATCAAACAAAATAATACAGAAAATGTTTGTTTCAGGGAAAAGACAAACCTTTAAGCAGGAAGGTTAGAAAAAGCATTCCTTGGGCAGATTATTCTTGTAACCCTGGTAGGTATGTGTCATCTTCAGCACAGTAGGTATCTGTGCACAGTCCTTGGGGATCTCCAAGTTGATTTGATGATACTTTCAACAAGGTAATTTCCCTACATGGGAACATGAAGCTTGTGGGAACCTCACCTTCACCATTGCTCTTATTTTATTAATTCTCTTAGTGAACATGCTCTGTATTTGGAGTCTTCATCACTGCATATAAAGCTCAATTGCTGCAAACACTGTTCTTTGCTCGGGTGATGCCCTCAGAGTCAGTAATTCTTCCAGTCTGAAATCTATTTCTCATTGCAGCCACTGAAGTTGCTCTTTTCACATTTAGGAGGGTTCTCCCAGGCTGGTCTTCCAGGAGTTCTCACATGCTTAGGCTGATCAAGACCTAAAATCCTGTGGCTCTAAGTCTCCTGTTTGCTGAAGTCAGACAGTGAATACTCCTCTGATTCCCTGTTTTGGAGCCCAGATGGAGCCATAGTGCAAGCATTTCAAATTTTCAGACTTTTTCAGCCTCAGAAAATCTGTCACTAATACTTCTGTGGTTCTTTCTAGATCTAGCCATCTTAGACCTTGGAAAACAAGCCACACTGCTTATCTTCCAGCCTTATCCAAGAAATGCTTTCAGCTCTCCTCAGGGGACTTGGCAGGCATTGGTCATCTATCTTCCCCAAGAAATTTCTCTGTCCTTGTCTCTAATCTTCCTAGGTGCCCCCTTTTTCTTGTCCTCAGTGTAGGTGGGACATCACTAGATGTCCAGACTATATGCATTTAATGCAGATGATGTTTTTGTAACAGGTCTTTGGCTTAGTGTTAGTGGTCTTTGCAGTTCCTGTTCAACATCAGGTATATATGGAATGGCAATTAAAAAAAAAACAACAAAACACCCACAAAAACAACAAACAAAGAAAAGCAAAACTCCAAACTCCCCACACCAAACAGCTCAGCAGAAAAAATAATAGACACAAAAATATATTCTTCTCCCAGCCTCTTTTCCTTGCATCACCAGGTTGATCAAGCTCACCTGAGTCACTATGATTGTTATACAGCATAATCAGAAATATAAATATACGCTATTAATTCTTGGCATACCGCAGGCCTGCAATATTTCTACCAGAGACTGGTTGAGCATATGGCTGTAAACTTCACTTGCTCACCAGCAGGGTGTTCCATATGCGCATCAAAATCTCACAAACCAGATTGGGTGGATTTCTTATCTTATTTTCTTCAAACATTTCGGTAATGTCAGTAAGTTAAAAATGTTCTGTACCAACCAGGCCCTGGTACAAAGCATGTCCTTTGCTGGCCATCATCAGACTCATCCATTTTTTTTCTGTCTTCTTGGCATGTCTTAATGCCAAGCATAAAGAAATGCTAAAGTTTTGGTGCCAATTTACTTAAAGCAAGCTTGTGCTATGCTTTATCATTATGCCACTTGAATCAATATGGAAAAACCTTTCATGTCATTGCACACCTGCATATTCAGACCCAATTTCATACAATTCATTATTACAAAGACTTCTAGGCCTAAGGAAGATGCAATATGAATATCTGACTGTATTATTTTTCCTCTAGTATTCAATCACTGTCAATAAGAGTCAGGGTGAGGAGGAGAACCTACTTCCTTAAATTAGTATCTAGTGATATCTGACAGGCAAGGCTGTAAGACTCACCTTAGTTACCTCTGTTGTAGATATTGTGGCAAATTTTTCAGAGAGAGATATTTTTTTGTGCAAATCTTGAGTAAATATTTTTACCTTTGGTTTTGTGAGTTTGAAGTAAGACTGAACTAGAAAGTCCTGTAGAGTGCTGTGTTATTGATGGTGTATGTTTTAAGCAGTAAACACAAAAAGATGAAGGTTTTTAACAACTTCCCCAGTGTGGTTGTACTGAACGTTAAAACAGTTGTTCGCAATGCACTAAAATATAGACTTCACTTTTCCCTGCTCTCCACTGAACACTCAGCAGAATACTGCTGCTTACTTGGTCTGACAGGAGTCTAATTCCAGAGGAAGCTGTTTTTATAAGATTTTAGCTGGCCAATGTGCCTTTACATTTGTACACAGTCTGCAGTGCAGTCAATTATCACACATCTATGTGTATCCAGGGACAACAGCTGGCTTCACTTTTTTAATAGAATTAATGTATCTTTATGGATATTTCTGAACTATTCTTCTAACATAATAAACTATCCTGAGCTGCGCTTCTGGCATGGTTTGACCATGCATTTGACATGAGAACATGTTGATGGGAGGTTAGTTTAAAAACAGCCTAAATCAGGCTTAATTAATATACACTGGGACAGAGTGGACTTCAGCATGATGTGAGGCCAAATTTGCACCAGCCTCCAAATGACAATCAAGGTGTTGCAGCAACTTAATCATTGAACATATAATCTGCTCCAAAAGTGCCCCTGATGATAAAAGATGCCAAACATGATCTTTCAGTCCAAATGGGCTTACTTAGGTTCTATGCCCCCTTGATTCAGGAGGTGGATGGAGGTAGATGGACCCTCATCACACATGCATTGTTGCTATTTAATATCTACTTTTGGAATTTGGAGTCCCACCAACCTGAGTCCTTCTCCCTGACAGTGCATGGTGGGCATGAGAGAACTGCAGCTGTGCTCTCCATCTCCTTATCATCACACCTGTCTTAGGAGGCAGAGGAGGATCAGGCTGGGCTGCCATGGGCCCTGCAGACCCTTACCCAAGGGAAGCATCTGACTGCTCAGCCAAACTGTCATTGCAGCCACGTGTGCAGCTGGGGTTTTGGTCTTCAACTGTGTGTAACTTTATTTGCACTTCTACAGAAATAGAATTTCATATGCATTAACACACATTGAAATGATTTTGGTTTCAGTTTGATATATGAAAGTGTTCTGCATGTGCGCTTTTCATTCTCAGAATCTACTGTAATTTTAATTAAAATTCTGCAGGCATTTTAAAAAAACCTTCTTAGTAATAAATAATTAATTAAAATAATAAATAAGTAATTCTAGGAATTATACATATCTGCTTCCTTTGAGTCTCTGCAGCTCTATTTTAATTAAGGCTAAGGTCCCTGTTTGAATAGATGAATGACAATAGGGATATTTTTTTAAAAGTCATATTGATTCCTTCTATATCACTGTCATACAGAGAAAGTTTATTAAAAAGAATGGAGTGATTCTGATAGATTTTTGGTACTTGGCAAATGTAATCTGTGTTCTTTCAGAAATCTAATTTTCTAGATTAGTGAATTGCATCTGATACTTCAAATGAACAAATCCTTATTACTTTTATAGCACAGCATGGAAAACAATGTGAACACCATGGATATTATTCTTGTATCAGTCTTTCAGTAGTATTAATTCCTAATATGCTGCACCTATACAGTGTTTCTGAGTATTATGTATTTATTCAGTTGGAGTTCTGATTTTTTGGCAAAATAAAAGCATTTTTAAACAAGATCAAGCAGATTTTTAAACATCATTAAGCAGATAAGCCTTTAAGCATTTGAATTTTTTTCTTTACAAAGTAGGATACAAGTAGTAGATGTATTCATAAAAAAGGTAATGAAATAACAGAATTAAAACTGGAAGATTATCCCTTCTCCACTTTTTTCTAGACAGCACTGGAATGCTTTGTTTTTAATAAGTTCATCTAGCTTGCATTTTATGGTACCAGCTGTGATTTCTCTACATTTCTGCAAGTAGACTTCTTGACAACAATTTGGACATTCTGGGCTTCAGCACAGTTATTAACTAAGAAATCTGAAAGGCTCAGCAACCATCAGTTTATTCTATTTAGTGTCTCCAAACAGAACAGCACGAAGACTGAGTCAACCAAGTCATTGGATCACTTTTGAGAATGAGCTTGATCTCAGGCCTAAGACTCTTTTGCTTGGTTGCAAACTTGTTTTTCACCTGTTATTGCTACCACACCTGTTTTGTATCTTATTAGGACATTCATAACAACCTGCACACAAGGCACTGGGTAGAACAGTTTCTGCTTTAATGAGTTATAATATGTGGTTATGATTGATCTGTTATGGGGTTGCATTTTACTTTCCTAGCTGTGACATCATTAGATCTTGTCCATTAGGCTTTCCCATGAAAGGATTTGGAGTGGTCTCTTTGAACAGGCGCCTCAGGTACCATTGTCAGCACAGTATCCCTTCAGTTACTACCTCTGGTCTGTCTTTTTCAGCAATCAACAAACACTTGATCTCACACTTAACTTTACACATCTTCCTAAGTACTTAACTAATAAGGGATTAACTTGAAATCTGCTGTAGAATTATATGAACTGGGCGATGCCCTCTCTCATTTACAAACTCCAGGCATATTTCCTTTTATTATTCTTCACATGTCATAAAATAAGATTTCTCTATTTTTGATTGCTCTTCTAGCCTTCTCTCGTAAATTAAAATCTCTTCCTCTTTGATTCTAATATCTTTTTAATAGTCAGTCTCTCACACTTCTGCATTATGAATGTTGCATCTTTATTATTAAACAAACCCCTTTATTTCAAAATCTGACACCTATCAAGTGTTCACATAACACAGTAATGATAAAGTGTCTTCACAGAATAATCTACACATAATACAGAAATATATTCAAATGAGTTAATGTTTAGAAATGAACAGTTAAAAAATTTAGGCCTTTTAACAGGGCTATCACAGGATTCATGCTGAGCAAATCTCATTGACTCAATAGGAAAGAGTTCAGATGAAAGGAAAATAGGACTGGACAGTATTTTAAGAGATCATTTTCTCCAATTCTTTGCCCTAGATCATCTTTATCTAATCAATCGTGACAAATGTCTGCCAAACCTGTTCTTAAAAACCTTCAGTGCTTCACTGTTCTAGATCAAATTTTCCTATTCTTTCATCTCAATCTTCTGGCTGCACTAAGACTCATTACATCCTGTAAAGAGAACAGTTCTCTGTAAGAGCCTTTTATGTACCTCAATATTTACCATATCCTTATTTATGCTCAATATTTCTTTTTTTTTTTTTAATCTTTTGTCAAAGTTGTGCTTTCTAGACCTGCAATAATTCTGTTATTTCCCTAGCATCTTTCTAGTACATCTGTGTCTTTAAAATACTATCCTCTAAACTGAACAACCTTCTCAGCCTTCTTGGGCTGCAGCTCTTTACAGTAAACAGAGTAGAAGAATTATTTTACACATCCTATTTAGATGTCCTGGAGTAAACTCGGAAAAATATCCTTTACCCAAAATATCCTTCTGTTTTATAGTACTAAATCCAGTAAAGAACATAGAGAAAAATTTCTAGGGGAATTGTGGGATTGTTTGTGGTCCTAAGTTGAGGAAATGTATTTTTTATGTAGATTTTTTTCTGCTCAATCCTATGTGCCTAACTTGAGATGACATTTGAATTTTACTGCTGATGATAGTTTTGTGTTTTTCTCTAAAAAGGAAAAGGGCTTATTTTTCTGTTACTGTGTTTTTTAACTTAAATTTCCTCTTTTGTTGACTGTGTTTCATAGTGAAAGAAGATCAAGGAAGACGTTTCTGCTTAAGAGACAATATGAAACTGTAACTAAAGTCTTCTAGGTTATGCAGACAAATCAAAAAAGTCTTTAAAAAGATTAGCTGATTTCAGTGAACAGGTTATTTCTGTTTTCTACAGGATAAAATTTGCATGGTCCCATTGATTCTTGTAGGCTTTATGGGTGCAGTCAGGAGTGTTGGAGCAGCTATCAGGGTAGAAGAATTGGAGTGGCAGCACCTTTCTTAGGGGAAAGACCCCCTCTCTCTGCGCTAATTCCAAGGGGATCATGCCCTGCCAATTCCTTCATGCTGAGATATGCCAGCCTTTCCTCTTTGCTTACTGTGAGAGTCAGGAAAGAAATGATGCTACAATGAAGTAGGTTGAGAGGACTAAACCAGATTAATCTAGTAAGGTGGATTGTAACATAGGTGCATAGATGGAAGAGCTAAAGTAAAAGATAATCAATGTAAATTAGAATTAAAGTTCACATTTGTAATGATAGGAGGCTAACCACTGTAATAATGTAGGGAGATTTTCAGTCTCTCGATGGTTTTACAGGTCTAAGCACCTTTCCAGAAGATGTGCCCTAGCCACAATCCAAGTCTTGATATAAATGAATTAACTTTATGGTCTGTGCTCACGAAGCTGGTCAGGTGTAGATGGATAGCCCAGGTAGCTGCCCAGGCAGACAGATGTCAGAGTGAACAGATTTTCCTGATCTTTGGTTGGCCTTCTCCAGAAGCCTGTTTAGCTGCAAATGTTAAGCTGAATACCGACTAAAGGCTAGCAAAGGCTGACTGAGGGCTTTCAGTGATCAGCATAATCACAGTTCATCTAACCATATAAAGGATCTTACAAACTCAAAAACATTGTGGTGGGGTGACTTGTTGTTTCTGGGTTTGATTCCTCTGTCAATACCCACGCTCTCAGTAGCAGCTGGGTTCCTGATGCTGTGAGTGCACAAGGTGGCTGAAATCAGCTAGTGTCCCACACGGTGACCCTGTCCTTCTGGTGTGCTTTGTAGGGACCAGTCCTGTGTCACACAAAGTGTCAGTATGAGCAATAATTAAAATATTTTCATATTCATGAGGTTCCTCTAACATTTTCACCTTTACTATACTACCTACTTGCTCTAAAAGCTGTCGCTCTCCATGGAATAAAGTTTAATATCAGCTATAATTTCCTCTTTCCACCCCTTATAAAATGCGTTAACTTAAACATCTTTTCTCCTCTGTTTTCTATATTTATGTGGAGTCAGTTCTGGTCACTTAGAAATATTGACTTATTAATTGGTATTTGAATGTACTATGTGAAGATCAACATTAACATTTAGTCCCCTAATAGGAATACATGGATTAAAAAGTTGAAAGCATTACAGAGGCATGTAGTTTTAACCAACTTTTGATCATTAGCATCATATTAGCATTATTGAATATGACGAGACTTTGCTTTGGTCATGGACTCTATCCCAGTTTTGTAGTTTACCAAAACCTAACTTCTCTTCATTCAGTTTGAACAATTATTGTGAATAAGAAATCTTTCAGGCATTTTTGTAGCAAGGAAACCCCTATTCTTCAGCTGTAGGTCAGATTCTGCTCTTCGTTATCTTGATTGCAATACAGCTTTTAGCCAAATTAATTTTTGTATCTCAGCAACTAATAAGTAATATTTATTAAAAAAATCTTAAACTGGCATAATATTACTAATTTTTGCATCACTAATTCGGTTTAACAACCACAGATCAGTCATCCAAGATTCAAAAAAACTGATTTTCTTTACTGCTCTCCACTCTGTCCAATTCATACGTCCAGTTAACGTAAACAACCAGGATCCAGTCTAGGATGGAATTTGAAATGTGGATTACAAATATGTCTGGAATTATTAAATGACAACAACTTTAGCAAAGAATATTAAACCTTTTTATTTCAGGACCTGAACTAATCTCCTGCCCTCTCTGGCTCATTCCTTTCTCTGGAGACATCCTGCCATACAGGAGAGCTTCTCCCAGCTTCTTCAGAAACACCTGTTACTCCAGTGACCAATGAGAACCAAGGAGAAATTCTCTGCTCATTCTGTCACTCTTTATTTGGGCTCTATACTTTTTTTTTTCTTAACTGTACACTTTTTCAAAGATACTGTGTTTTAAAGATAATGCTGAAAGAGTTTTCAGATACGTGCATTTAAAAATTTAGCAAATAAGTGGGTGAGATTAAAATACCAAAACTTTCCCAGCTACCTTGCATTTATCACCATCAGAGCAGAAGATACTTCTCCATTAATTCTCAAGTGACAAGCAGTTTGGTAGCCATGAAAAAGTAACATAAAGAATCCAATCTTTTAGGTCATGATACATAATGAGTACTACATTGTAGAAATTTGAAAAACCTATTTAAGTGAGTACAAGTTTACTATTTCTATTAGTACCTTCCTGCAGTTTTCAAAATTTAATTTGTGACTCTATTAACAAAAATATTTTCCAAATAACAAAAGAGGAAAATCCTCTTAAACACTGGATCTTGGATTTACTAATTTGATTATCGCACAACATGTTAAATGTGGAGGACAAAACATGTGGAGCCTCTCTAATGATAACAAGTAGCATTATATGAGTTTTATTTTAATCATAGTTGCTTGTGTGTCTTCCAACTGAGAGGAAGAAAATACCTACTGAATGACACACTGAACACCCTCCTGGTGAATAACAGTCTGTTTCCTTAAGAAGACAAGGAGGGCTAGGAAAGGTGAAGAGGAACTGGGATTTTGAGAGAGAAACCAGACATTTCCACTTACAGAAATACTTAGGCAAATTATTTAAATTTAAATGCATAAAACTTCTGGGAAGGCCTAAGGAATGTGTCAAGGATGACTGAAAAAGTCCAGATGAGCAGTATCCCTCTTGTAGCATACTACAAGTGTGTATGTAAAATGTGGGAGTAATGTCTTCACACTCATGCTGTCCTTCCTACTTTAGTGTCAGCATGTCACAGGTGTAGAGGTCATAACGCCAGAATAGTTCTGCTGGTTACTGCTAAAACTCATTCAGGAACCATATTTCTTCCTCCTTTCCAGCCCAAGTCCATTCTCTGTCATCTTACAGCTGGCTGTCTCATGATAAACAGCACTACTTTTTGAGCTTTCTCAGTGTCCTATTGTCCTTCTAAGGTACAGTCACCCTTCATATTGTCAGGTTAAAAAAACAGAAGGATTTTAATGTAAAAGCTTCTTTGGAGCCTTCCCAGCCTGATCAGCCTAGGGATGCTGCAGCCAGCAGACCAAGGTCTGAAGAGGAGAGCCTGGCTTTCCAAAAAGGAGCTGTAAATGAAATTTCCCTCCACTGAGATACTGTTAGTCCTAGTCAGAGAGGTAAAGCAGTTGCAGTGCTTGAGACTAAGAATACTTTTATTGTTCTATCACTTGAAGCTGTTTTCCATCAATCTCAACTACCCATGTGCTAAAAAGCCAGAATGCAAACAAACCTCACTATCTCCTCCTCCAAATAACTTCATTGTGTCAGTGGTCAGAAGAGCAGAATTACCATATCCATTTGCCGAGGTATTCCCATCTTTTGTATGTAAAAAACCATTTTCTGCTTAATTAGCCTATGCTGCATAAGCTCAGTGATAACCTTATAGTACTACATAAAGAGTGGATGGAGGAAAATTACAGGCAAAATTTTTTTAGCAGAAATTATTGTTCAGCTTCACTGTGGAAATAAAAAGAAGCTTGTACCATGAAGTACAAAAGTATTAATCTCTTTGCATTGGTGGAGCTGCATCTTTTTTACATAATTCTAAATTAAAAGAGAGGTAGTACTGGTTTCTACTATAAGTAAGAAAAATAAAGCCATGTTCTGATATGATATAAATCAGCCTAAATAAGGAGTTGGAGAAATGTGCATCACCTAAAGAACTGATCTGAAGATGTGTTTTTCATACAGTTTAAATATATACTTAGGTTAAGACTTGAAGATTGAAAAGGTACGTTCATCTTAGTTCTGAACTTTATCTAGTAGCCTATTCCTTTTGATCATGTTATAGAAAGACATATGAAGTTTAACCATGCCATAAATCTTAACTGTGTGCACAGTGTGGTGATACAGAAGCTTTATTGATCTGTCTCTGCTGGCAATTAGTTCAAATAATTATGATATCTGAAAGATACTGTAATTTCAGCAATTAAAACCTTACTGCCAGTGCAGTCTTGTGATATGTGAAGTGAAGTATTACAAGCCTAATCCTATGTGAGTTTATCATACTTAAAAGAATGTCTTAAAATTTTTACTGGGAAAGCATTTAATGAGTCCTTTACTGATACCCCTAGCAGCAGATCACACAGAACTTGTCATAACGTCAAAGCTATCATTAAACACAAAAATGTCTGCATGCACAGTGCATCTGTTCAATTGACAGAAATCTGCTCACTGTCTCTCCATTTGAGAGCAAGCAAAAGGGAGAATGAGATTTCCTGACTCTCTAATTCAATTAAAAGCTTCAGGAGCCTTAAAAGGTGCTTTCTCCTTTCCTCCCATCTTTTATTTCCTTTGACACAGAAAGAAGTGCAGAGGAGACTTCATACCGGGGGGGGGGGGGGGGTAGGGAGAAAAGCCTTTAATTTCAGGGTCAAGGAAACTACCAGGTTGATCCTCAGAATTTTTTTGGTTCCATATTTCATACTTTAGACACATGAACACGTGCAGTAAACACAAATCTGTGCAAGTAGACTAGAAATATGATTGTTCAGTGATGCATTTAAATTGCCAAGACAGAAGAGCAGTGCTTTTAGCTCACCTAGGAAAGGGATCTGAGATACTGACAAGGATTAGGTCTAGATTTCAGTATAAATTCAGACCCCCAGGTTCAAGGATGTGCAAAATTATCTAGTTTCAGATTAGCACTGAGATAATCTGAAAAGCAAGGTAGGAAAGCATTTCTAGAGAGTATATTTAAAAGCATTTTTAAAGAGTAAAACTAAACATTGCAAAAAAATCCTGAAAATTTATGACCAATGCTTGCTTGTCTAGTGAGCAATTTCTCTGTCATTTTTTGACAATAATCTCAGAACATGAGAGTCTAGCTATTAGCCATTCATAGATTAGCAAATGAAGAGAGCTCTTGGACTTTTCAATGTGAGATAACAAAGTAGAAATAATAAAAAAATCAAAGTGTATAGCTGCTGCCAAAATGAATCCATTATCTTGTCATGTTTACCCTTTTAATGGGGTGTACAGAGCAGCTCATACCGTGAGTGTAAGAAACTAGATGTTGAAGGCACCAATTTATAGTCCAGTGGTTTTCATCAAATGCTTCAATTTCTAAAATGTGATAATCAGGAAACATAAGGAGTGCCATAGATGAAGCAATTTTCTGTGATGTCATGTGCTTTGAGGTTATCCTGCTGCCTGTTATGCAGCTCTGTTAGGAACAGGGTCCCTGAGCCCATTAGTCTCTAGATTTCCATAGGATAATCAAGTAATTGTCACATTTCAGTTGCCTAAATCAAGTATTTAGGAATCTGTCTTTGATTTACTCCAACTTGTAATGGATGACATTCCTTTCCTGGTGCATAGATTCATGCTATCCAGTAGCTAAATCCCTAGTCCAGGGGGAAAAGCAAACATATGGCTAAGTGCTTTGTTGGATGTGGGCCATAAGTGAGAGAACAAAAAAACAGTGTTCTGTTTCTCCCTTTGGTGAGAATCATACATAGTAGGGGCAATGGTTTTCAAAAATTAATACCTTAGTCCCACAGTGGATGAGAAAATAGTGTCTATTTACAGAAAATACATAGATGTAAATACTGTTGCAAGAAGAGAAGTGGAGAAAGAAATATGCAATATTAAAAAAAGAAAACTAGCAGGTAAATGAGGTCTAAAGGTGTAATTGATGAGAAAATCCAACACTGTTTGTGTTTCACATTACACAAAAAGATTGCTAATTAGATTGAGTATTTGATTTGTGTGTGTGGAACGATGTCATGGTCTGAAGTTACTAATGTTGCCTAAATTCTGATTGCGTTGAAAATAGGTTTGACAGTGAAGGCTGTGGGAACAAAGGGATTAATTTATATATAGTTTCACACCCATGTAGATCTGCTGGCTCCACTGATGTAAGTTGTTTATGCTGCCATGATCAGGCTCCAAGGCTTGAAAATAGAATTAATTCATATTTCAAGAGGTAGATCCAGACATATTTTTCAAAGACCCAAAACTGGGAGCTATTTTTCTCAGAACAGAGATGTGTTTATGCCAGAGAGCACATAGCAGTGGGTTTCAGCCTGTGGGCAAAGGAATCCACATAGCACAGCTGAGAAAAGCTGACTGTTAGTAGAGTAAATTTACTCTCAGGGGGCTGGGGTTGCACCTCTGTTAGGAGATGTTCAGACTTTATGAGACAGGGAAAACTGTAAACTGCTGGTTCAGAGTCAATCAGTCAGCTCAGAAACCAGAGACAATCTACCTGTGACTACATAGAGCTTTGCTTTGTTCCATGTCTTTTCAGGAAAATAAAAAACATTTGCAGGAATTAGATTATTTGAAAATAGTCCATAAGGAGAGATAATTCCATTTAAGATACTAAAAAAAGGAAATGTGGAACTAAGGGGGAATTAGTGCTTCTTAGTGTTAGAGAAACAACATCTCCAATGTGTAAAAATTGTCATAGTTTTTTTGACTTTTTAATGAAGCAATGATAATTATCATGTGTGAAGAATTTTCGTACTTTGTTTTTCAGAACAATGTTCATATTTCCCAGGGCTCTGAAATTTCAATCTTTTCCCTCCCTAAATAATTCTGTAAATTTTTTTTGTTTGAACTGCGGGTTAGTTATTATTTATTGGATCCTTTCAGGAACCAAGGCTGGTAGAGCAAGTGCACAGCGAATTTGAAAACAGAGCAGAAAAAGGAGGTTGTGGAGGAGTGCAGGAACTTTCTCCAACATCTCACAAAAGGTCTATGTAGCAGGTGGGGTTAGAAGCAAATGCTTGTGCTCCAGGTAAGTCAGAACCTAAGGAGACATGCAAGGAAAGAGAAAAGATTGGCTTTCTTCAGACCACAAGAGATATGAAGTGCCAGATACCTGCTATAACTCACAGGGGGACATTAGAAATTTCACCCTAAGAAGAACCCCACCTGAGCTGTGGCTCCATGCATATCTTGGACATACAGCAACTGTCTTGTCTGTTTGGAACCTTAACTGCATTTATTCTAGCATTTTGCTAAGGAAATGTTAGTTTGGAAAACAAAGTTTACTATGAAGGCTACCAAACATCCCAAAATAATTCCCTCCAAAAAGCTTTCATTCCTGGAAAAAAAAGCCCCTTGAACTTTAGCAAATCTCTTAGCTACTGAAAGTCAACTTATTAATCTTTTTTTTAATATATATATCTATCTATCTAATCTACTGTTTGCTCCTCCCATTCCTTCTTTTTTCTATACCTCTCTCCTGCAATTGTTACCCCACCCTAACTTTGCCCCAGGAACATCTCAAAATGTGTTTGCAGTGGTCCTAACCAACTGCAGGTGATGAGAAGCAGATCTAAGGGTAATGAGACCTACGTGGTACCTGTGGGTGGCTTTGCCTTGGATTGAAGCAACACATTCTGATCTTCGACCACTTGAGGGAGCTGCTAAGAAAGACGTGAGGGAGACCAAAATTGCAGCTAACCCAGAAGTCTGAACAAAATGTTAAGCTGAGACCACGTTACACCCTTCTCACAAGAGTTCATCCCAAGCATTCAGGCGTTCGGGGAATTAGGTGTGAAACAAGTGTGTGAGGAAGAAGATCTTGGTATTTTAGGCAATTTATGTTTGGGAATGTAGATGGAAAAATGTTGTTCTCATTTTGTTCAGTTTCAATCATACATAGTGGAAGGTGGAAGAACATCAGCTTGGGGCACCAAAATGAACATTGAAATGCTCACAGAAGTGTGGTGAAACTGCCTTTAGCTGTCCATGCCAGCAGCAATCTGTGTTGCTGATCCCAAAACCTGCTTGGTTTTGCCTGATTAAATTGAACACTTTAAGCAGCCAACTAAACTAACTACCTGACATATCAGAGAGGTCTTCCTGGAGATTCAGGCTATGTTGTCCTTTTCCTTCACAATACCAGTGTTTAAGAGCTGTCAGGGGAAGTGCTGCTTAATAAATATTCATGCAAGCCATAAAAGCTTAGATTTGAATTTATCTTTACTCATTTGCTTTCCTTTTTTCCTCTTTCTGCAACTTGTCAAACTTTTGAAATGTAACACAACAAAAAGGCAAAAATGGAGCCCTGTAACTGACAGTCTAATCCACAAACTTCTTCAATGGTGTCATATTTTATACCGTGAGGAAGAGTAAGGAAGCTTTATCATTTAGTGCAAAGTTTTATGGAAAATAGAAAATTGAAATTTTTATAAAATATCAGAAATGGTATCTTTTTCAGAACTCTAAAAGAAAGGAAGATTACAGGGAGAACATAAGCTCCAGTGAATGTTCTTCCTCTTTTAAAAATTGCTAAAATGATATTGCTTCTGAAAGGAATTTCATTTTTTTAGCAAATCAGCTATTGAAACATTGAGTTGTTTGGAACACAATTTCTAGATCTGTCTTTTTACTGTAGTACTCTGATTTTTAGAATGATCAGCTTGTGGAAGGCAGCCAATGGAAAGCCTGGCAGGAATTTTTTTGTTGTTATCGATGGGGGTTTTTTTCCATCTGGAAAGGGTTTATTTTTCTTTATACGGTTTACCTGTGTGGACTGAATCCTCTGTGACACTCTATATTCTGCCCTCCGGAAGGGCGAAAGGATCCATGGAGCTCATGAACACGAATTTGAGGTCATGCAGCTGGAGTAGTTGGATTGGTTTGTGATTTGTGGGGAGCTGGGTTTGCCTGCTTTTGGAGGAGCTGCGCCAAGAAAAAAAAAAATTATTTGATAAGAAAACACAGTAAGATAATAGCCACAATTGAAAAAAATGTATAGCAGTAATTCCTTATTTCTGCAAATATCTCCATTGGAAGATATGTCCTAAACTCACATTTGAATTCACAGAAAAATTGATAGAAAATATTGCTGTGATTGGAAAGAAGCAGCTCATCTGCTGGACATCTTCATGGGGAAGGGACCTGTGGTGACTCACCATCAGGACCGAGCCCACCGAAGACACAGTTACCATAGGGAAACGTGTTTCTTATCCATGCTGTCCACATTCTGTGGATGAATTAGAGATTTCATGCTCAGCAGTTGTCAAGACATATGTTTGATAGGTATGAAAATCACTGTGCAAAAACTTCGTATAGTTTTGCATTGCTTTCGCTGCAGGACATGCTTAATTAACACACCAGACGATGGTTTATTCTTTGCAAAGAATAAAGAATAAAGTGGCCCCACCAGTGCCACTGAAAGCTCTGACATTGTGGAGATGTGAGTCACATCAGTGAAAGCTGCCTGAGGCTACATTTAACCTTGCGCACTGATGCTGAAAAATAATTAATAAATACTCTCAAGTGTTATGTTTTTCCCTCCCACCAACTCAACATTTTAATTACAAGGGAGTAGGTACAGAGAGAGCTGCTCTGTTTGTAGTTGTCTTGCCTTTCTTTGTAACCTTTCTTACCAAAAAATGTTGTAGTCTCAGACTAAAATAATGGTAGTGATATCACCAAAGTAATCCCAGACCTTATTTACGTAAAATTATATTCTGCTTTAAACTACAAGTTTTAGAGGGATCATTTCTTGTTCTTTGTCTGATGCCTAGGACCCTGGTCCCAGGTGGAGCCTTAGGCACTATAATAAGAAAGATAATAGTAGTAATAACAGTAATAATATACCTACTATCATCTTATGATTTCTGTTGAGATATCCTAGATTCTACATGTGTTTCTGTGTCTAGTCAAAGGACAGAGCCTGAAGTGATTTGAAGGGCCCAAGCGACATGATAACAGGGAAACAATAAACGTAAGAACAAACATGGAATTGTAATTGTAGTTCGGTGTTTTTGTTGATTTTGTTTGTTTGTTTGATTGATTGATATTGCAAGACAAATAAAACAATATCCAAAGTTGAAATAAAAAATGTCAAATTATAATCATGGGACAAAAAGTAGATTTTTTAGTAGAGTAACTCCTGCCCCAACTCTAGAGGAATGTTAATACTTGTAGAAATGTAGAAATCTGTGAATAATCACAAATTCTACAAAGGATCAGCAAAAGATCAATATTTTTCTACTTAAAAATCACCACATTTCTGTGCTGTCTCAAGTATAAGAATAAAAGAGACACCAAGGAGTATAACCTGCATACAAGAGCTCTAATTTTAGCAAATCTTTTTGCATACTTTCTATCAAAAAGCCATGCTTTCTCTTTAAACAAAGGTGTTCCAAAAAACCTTCTTTTTCATAGTTATTGGTAGAGATGTTCATAAAAAAGTATATTGTCATGAATTTTTTACTTTGGAAAAGTCTCTTCTGGAATTTATAAAAAAGAGGCTGTTGAAAGGCTGTATTCTACTATTGTAATCATACTGAAGAGTTAGAAAGCAACTGAAATATTATTTCCTATTTTAAATTAACAGTCACAGTTGATGATGACTGAAATCTGCCATCCTGCATCAAACATTTTCTGTTTTATATGGTTAGAGTTTGACACTTGGAACACTCATATTTTCTTTTTAGGGTCTGTGTCTTTTATCTTCAAATATGAAATCTCACTCTTTGCTTTGAAGAACCAAGACAGGTTGTTCAAACCGCTGAGTGAGGTGCCTGTAACCCTTCATAGATTGTCAGGTGGCTTCACCCTAAATCTTTACTTAAATTAGATTGCTATAGTGAGATGGTGTGAATACTCCCTAGTGCTCAAATATGAAGGAGATATTTTGACAAGCAATTTCATCACAGCAAGGGGAGATTGTCAGAAGATGCTGTGGTTGCTATTAAATAGCAGCTATCGTTAATGACCGTAAAAACAAGGGAGATTTCTCAATATGTGCCCTCCTGCTGTGTGATATTGGGAAGAGTGTTTGCACTGACATGGTTAATAATGTGAAAACAGGAGCAAAATAAGAATGAAAAGGTTGCACGGTAACCAAAGGTTGGAATGAAAGTCTGAAATTCAGAGGTGGGTGGGACCTTGGGAGACCCATAGCTGTTTCCTGAATATCTGTGTTTTCCCACAGCCTGGGGTTCCTTTCCAAAGAAATCCTACTATAGAATTTCATTCTGATGGGAATAATGGAATGGATCAAGGGGTTGAGACTTTCTAGGAAAAAAAACTACCACTATTAAAAGTTTTAGACATCACATGGCATAAATTCTGGGAAACATCTCTGGTAGATGAAGTTCTGGACTCAATGTTCTGGGAATGTATTCAATGGAAGAACAGTTTTACGCTTGCTCCGTTCGTGTATTCTTCCATAGGAATTTGCTTTTGCACAGTTTTGCAGTTGAGACCATGGGGGGTTGACCTGATTCTATAGGGTTCTTTCTACTCTCTTAATGTAGAGGGGGGAGGAAATTCAGCCCAATAGGTCAAGATTTGTTATTCAGTCTAATAAATTAAGTGCTATACTGTTTGCACATCTTGACTTATTTTAGAAATAAAATGCAGTGGCACAGGGGTCAGAGTAGTTTTCCATGGCTGCTGTATGGGTTCTACAAGGGAGCTCAGCCCCCAGCTCCTGCTGAAGGCCACTGTGGACTGAGGAGTCAACATCAGGACATCTGGTTTAACTGGGAAACAGAACCTATTGGAAGGGAAGGACACCCGAAATTAAGAAGCCTCATCCAGAACTAAAACTTGCAGATATGTAGTCTTCAGTCTATGCCATTTGACTGACAATGATTTTGCAAATTATTCTCGATAAATGTGATGGAAAACATTTGTGTTGCCAACATGAGGGGCAGTATTCTCTTGACTACAAAAGGAGTGGAAAGAATAAGCTGAAATGTAGGTACTTACTACGTTGGTATGTAAATTTGGTCAAGTAAATCCTGACCTCAATGTTTTGAAATAGCAGTGATGATGTGTGAGGTCTCCAGGTTCCTAAACTCGGACTTTTTATATGCTTGTTGTGATTTCCATGCACTTAGGGCTGACTTTGCTAACTTTTTCTCTGCCCCAGGCTAGGCTAGTGATCTCATGCAAAATAAAATCAGAGTTCATGTTGTAATCACCTGAGGTCAAGAGCTGGGTAAAGTAAAAAAACACTTCACTCAGCCAAATAGTGATAGACTTTGCACTACAGCCACAGTATAGGACAGTGCCGTTATATTTCAGTTCTTCTTCGCTGAATCTTCATTACTTGTTTCCCTCACAAGCTTAACTCAGGTATCATCTTGGGAGCAGCCTCTTTTTACTCTAGCGAATAAAGATTATATGCTGCCTTGTTCTGCCTCTTCCTGATTACACCTTTCATTGCTTTTATTAAATTCCTGAATTTTGATGACAAACTATGTTTCATTATGCTTCTATGAAGGAGCCTGTGTCATAAGTAGATCATCATTGGTGTTGATTCATTCCTTCTCTGGAGAGAAATGATTATGGATTGTCCTGCTTATATTTATATTTGTTCATAGGCTATTCTGAAATAAACAGTACTCATGCCTAATTTTACTGACATGATTTTCATGTGGTTTTGAAATTGTTGTTGTTTCCCCCCCTTCCTTTCTGAATTGTTTTGTCATTCTCTGGATGGGTGTTGATTGATGTATGAGTCACAGAAATGGAACAGTATTAGCTCATTCTTTAGTTCTCAAACAGATCACACTTAATAGAACAATAATGGTTTATGTTGGGTATTGTTCCATAGGCTAATTACCTAATCAGATAATGTCGGGGAAGCAAACTTGCATGGACTGGTAGCAGATGGCAGTGTTTGCAGTGGAATATAAACTGATGGTTCAGTGGATTAATTAAAGCTTACACAACTTCATGCCCTTCACTCAATACGGTAATAATAAGTGTGTATTTTTGAAAAAAGGAAAACAATATTTAGCTGTGTTTCTTTAACTGAATAGATTTTCCTGCAAGCAGTAACACAGAGTGAAAGAAATAATCGATTTCCCAAGAATAACTTCAGTGGTCTCCATTTGCCTCAGGCAGGCTCATTATGGATTTAAAATAATGAGCAATTATTGTAGAGTGTATTAACAGTTCTGGAAACAGGTACTAGGTGTTTTTATGTGCTTTTCTTCCCAACTACGTGTCTGTAGAATCCTACCCCATGTTGCTTTGTCTCTTGGTCAAATTAATGTACATTACTTCTCCTTTTCATCTCCCCCCTGAACTTATATGAGAACACTGCGGCATCTTCCCTGCAGTTTGGACATGATTTGTATTATCTCAGCACAAAACTAAAAAAGAAAAAACAACAACAACAAAAAAGAATGCAACTTTTGTCCGACCAGAATCTTAGTAAAGGCTATTCCAGCTCAGATCTGAGGGGAGAACACATGGCCAGCTCCCATCAGGAAAGCATTCTCTGCTAGGAAGATGCTGACCCACTATCCTGAATAATCTTTAGTGCGTTAAGTGAAAATGCTACTCAACAGTGCTTTTGCTGCTCTGCAAACCGTAGATTTGCCCAGGGATGATACACAGAGCTGTGGTGCTTTGAACTTTGAGAACTTTCTAGGAAAGGTCAGCTAGAGCCCTCCCATGCCATGCTGGTGAGGGAGCACATTTGCCAACGCTGAGGAGGTCCAAGGGGAAGGGAATATCGGAACAGTTTCCAACATCTGGATATCAGGGTGAAAGCTGTGCATGATACCTAGACTGGTTTGGGTAGCATGGCTCATCAGAAGCAAGTATTGAAGGGAAAAGGAGTCAGGCAAGAAATACCTTATTTCTGTTACAACCAGGTTTGCTGTGACAGATTGGTGAGGAGTGTGAGAGCGAGGCATGCTATCACATGATCTATTCATAAAGGAAGAAAAAGCAATAACTGCTCCGACACTAATGAGGTATAAAATATCTCACCTGACAGCCACCAACACATACAGGTCTTGATTTTTCTCTTGGCAATATGAGCTCATCCTAGATTTTATTATCTCTTGCTGGCTGTAAACTTTATCCGAGAGACAAAAACGAGACACTAGGCTCTCTTTGTAAGTTATAAATAAGTTTAAAGATGCAACAGTTAAGTTTATTGTCAGTTTTTGAACTTTTGAAGGTGAATATCTGATTTGGTAAGCAATAAACTCACAGTTCCTGGCACTTTTATTCACACATCTCAGCTTTTGTCATTGCTGCTTTTGCATAGATCACATCTGGAGGCTAGTTACCTTGGCTTTCTGCAAGCCTCAATCCTCCTCTCACAGTTACCAGGGCAAATAAAGAATAACTTTACTGAGAGTTATAATACACAGCTGTAAAATGCTTGAGAGGATTCAATAAATTTAAAAAATATATAATATTTTATTTGCATAATCTAAGTCCATAAAGCCTGGTACCTCATCAGTAGGAAAGAAATTATTGTTCCCCCAGAGTCCAAAAGACTCCCTCACAGAGATACTTCCCTTCTTATCTAACAAATAAATTTTCTTTTGATTCTTTTTTCCTTATTATTTTTTATTTGCTGTGAAGTCCCTCTAGAAATGAAGGTTGGACCTTCCTGAGTAACAGAGGGTATCTGGACTTCCTATCTGTCTTACCACCTCAAATGATTTAAATGAATTTGGATTTCTTCACTTAGTACTGGGATTTCCATTTCCAAACCACCTTCAATATAAAAAAGAAAAAAAAATATTTAGGGGAGGTGTTAACCAGATTCCTCTCTTTCTTCCTGCTTTATCTGTGGAAGGTTGAAAGCTGTCTGGTGACATGTGCCAAAGTGCATGATTTTTAGCATGATTTAGATAAAAGAAGAGACCCCCTCTGCATCTGTAGATTCATCCCTGTGTCTTCTAACAAACCTCTGGAAAGTTCAATAGTTTTTCATGACCAAGGGCCAATGGAAAGCTTAAAACTTGAAAAAGACGCTTAAAGGACCAAATTCTTGAGGGTTTCATGTCGTAGTGGTGGATTGCTTGGAAAATATTCACAGTTCAAGAGAGCAGGAGTTATTACCATTGTGTTCTGACTCATTGTTGCACCCATTTCTGGGCAAAGCTCTCCAGCTGTGAGAGCGCCAGTTTGATTAGTTGACTCTCCTTTTATTTTTCCATTCTATGACACAGAGCTAGTTCTACAAAATCAATCCCAGCAAGACTTGGTGGCACTTTTCTGCTGACTCCCTGGTGTTTCATGACTTCCTTGAGGCTAAAGCTTCCTGGTGTTGCTAAATCCAGTGCTTAGTTTTAATTTTAAAATATTGTTTTTCAGAACTTCATTCGATATTTTTTTCATAGATTTCACCGGTCAGAAAATGTATTTCCACAGTAGCAAATAGAACTATGTAATTGCCCATGCACCCTGCTATAAATCCTTCAGGTGGTGATTTTTAAAACGTGGGTTGTATAAAGACTTGGACAACTTTGCTGTTTCAAAGTTAACTTGCAAATTTCAGTGTCAGCCAAGATAGTTCCCACTGAGTTTCACTCAGCTGGAAATGTGAATATGTCTCTGAGATAACTCACACTCTAATTTTTTTTTGTTGCTATTGTGTTTGTGTGCATATCATTCCTCTTCCCTGTGGTTGTACCAGTGGGACAAGTACAATCAGGCACTGGGTAGGACTTGCCACATTGCTGGCTGCCTGTTTGCTGCCAGCAAGAGCCTCAACAAGAGCACAGGAGCAGCTCTTTGCCAGTTAAGGAGCCAAAGTGGTGGTTGTACCTCAGAGAGAGGAAGTGACTGTAGCCTCATCGAGCTCCTCCTGATATTGTAATATCCTCCAGTGGTGCATGTTCCCATCAAAGAGATGTGTGACTGAGCCACACTTATTTGTAACAAGCAACCAGCAAAATGTTTGCATTTTCAACCAGATTTCATTAAACATCAGAAGTTAAGGCTGCACAGACCCCTGAGAAATCCTCTCAGCTCATCACAGCCTCCTTATGAACTCCTCTTACCACTGATCCCATTTCAGAAAGCTCTTTCTCTATCCTGCTGCTATGGAGCTGTAATGGTGGAGAGTCCCCCGCCTCCCTAGGTGTCCCTAGGTGATTTATTACAGACCTTACCCACAAGTAAAAGCAAGTTAGGGTTGGTTTTTTTCCTGCTAACATCTAACATAAATCTTCTCTCTGTAACTGAATTAAAACCAGTGGATTGACAGATTATTGTGTGGATTTGTACAAGGACAGTGTGTGATACTTCCAGCAGGCTGGATAAAAATTGAGCAGTTCAGCATCAGCTTCCATAAGGCCTATCTCAACCTTTGCTGCTGTGCTCCTTTAACAACCCAGTTAAGACATGTAACTGCATCTCTGCAAAGCAATTGTGTGTTGTTCCTGCAGCAGTGGCTGCACAGAGTCATCAGACAGTGATTTGTCCGTGTTCAAAGGCAGGAGTAATGTTGGATTGGAGTTAACTGCAGGGAAGCACAGTATCCCAATATCCCAGTCTCCATCGTTTCTAGGTTATCTCTCTCTTATACCAAGATGCTACATCAGCCTGTCTCCCAAGCCTCCGCTCCTGCATGAATGAAGCTGAATGAGCCGGGAAAAGATGCTCCATATAAGGGTTTGTTATCAGTGTGATAGTATACGTGGGAATAACATTAAGTCTAATTTTAAGTATATTAACCTGTCTACTGCCCTGATTACTAAAAGCCTGTCTGCATCAGTAGAATTGTTCATATCAAACAGCCACATGAAAAGCACAGAGAGTAACAAGAACAAGAAATATATTCTGATAATCCATTTAAATGCAAATAGCTGGCTATTTGACCTGAGATGCAAATGTTGAAATATGTTCAATATTTAACTCTCAACTACAGTAGTTTAAAAGATATGTGCATATGCCTCTGTGAGTGAAGTGTTTCAAAGTTAAATTCAATAAGTTTCAGCTGCTGCAAAGAGAAAGCTGACTTTCTTATTAGACTGCAGCACAACACTTAGGTACGTGCAAGTGTCTTCTCTGTTTGAACCCCCAGATCTCATTTTGCTTCCAAAAAATCCAATCTCTGAAGAGGGCTGACTGGTTCATTTAGTTGATTAATGAAGTTTTTGAAGTAGTGGCACCAAACGTAAGTACTCTGTAATCATGAGTTGAACTTGAAAATTGCAAGGTTATTTGATTTTTGTTGTTGTTTTATAAAATACATAGATATTGTGGGTTTTTTTATCTTTTGGGTTATTTCCTGCATCTATTTAATGTTTCAAAATATTTATCTTTCACAACCCTGGAAAGTAGAATTTCTTTTTCATCTGAGGTGAAATTATTTCATAGTCAGTTGGTTCCAAGTGCTGCAACTTTAAGGGAAAAAAATAAAATTAAATGTTTTGACTGATTTCAAATAAAAATTTCATAACGTTATTTTCACTGGACTTTTGAGACAGCCTCAGAATCTTTACATTCAAAATCTCATTTCAGATATATTTGCAAATAGTTTGGCCAGTTATATATATATATATATATAAAAAATTGTTTCTTTCTCTTTTCTTTCAACTCAGCTTATAGCCTGTCACTGGATGATGAATAACTTTGAAATTTGAGTTAGTTTCTGTTTAGGGTAACTCAGCTCTAAGGAAAAAATTATGACTTAACCTAGACACTTTTTAAACTACTTCTAGATTTGGGATTTTTTCTCTTTTGAATTCTTGCAGTGAATTTTGATCCTTCTCCTACTCACTTGACACAGGGCCAGTGAAGCTGAGTTTGGGAGTGGGTTTGGCTACATGACAGTTCAGCAGTGATCTCATATGTCTCTGACAGAAACGTTTCTAACCTCCCTCGGATGGTCTGGTTGTGGCTATGCTACCTGTCCCCTGCAAACGATCCTCTAGGCTCCTCTTCTGGTGCCCTTTATCACTAGAATTTGGAGTAATCTTCCATCTAGGGGTGAGAGATTTTCCAAATTTAGACTGTCTGTACTCTCTCTCTCTGAGTGTCTTCTCAGTGGGGTTTTTATTGTATGCCCAGGCAAGATTAAAGGCATCTTTCTCCATCCCAGGCCCAGCTGCACACCTCTTACCATCATTTTAAAGTCTGTTACTTTTGCTACTCTCCAGCAAGATGAGGCTGCTGCTGAGGAGAGGAAATAATGAGCCTTACTGAGGTGCTGTCCAAAATCCATTTTGAGTCTTTCTTTTCTGTAAAAAATAAATAAATTTGCACAGGAATTTCACTTGAGTATGTGAGCACACCTCACCAAGGTAATCAGAATATAATTCTTTTGCCCTAGCTCTGTTTGTGTGTTAGGAAGTTGAATAGCAGGGAAAAGGACTCAATGCAAGTAGTTTCTATTATTGCAGTTGCAACTTGTTATCGAGAAGTCTTCCTGAGGCTCTCCTGGCACTTGGTTGTTTATACACTTGTCTTTGGTTACAGAGTAGATATACAGACACCTTCCAGTTTACAAAAAAATACAACAATAAAATATTTTTAATGCTAATGTAACTTCTGTACTCCTGTAACATATGTCTCAATTTATATTTTTTGTTGGTTCTTTATTTAAAGATCATCTGAAGTCTTCATGGCAGGCTGTGAAATTTTTTCTCTGAAAAACTCTCTTTCAGAATATTTTTTTAATTCATCTCTTTATTAATTTTAAATGGATTAGTTAGGTTTGGAAATACAATCTTTTAGCCAAGTACTCATCTGGTATAAATTACAGTAGTTGAAAAATCACTGCAGGCACATTATTTGTAAAATTCCCATGATCTTGAATGTAATAGCATTTGTCCCTGGATGACAGGATGTGAGACAGAAAGTCATCAACAAAGAGTTCATGTATGCTTCTTGACCACATAGAGCTAAAATTCTCCTGCTGAAACATCTTTAAGTCCTTTGATTTCTTTCTGTGATCATTAAAATTTCACTTTTACTCACCAGATGAGCCCCACTGCCACTTTCTGTGGTTACAGTCCCACTTCCAAGGACGGGCGATAAGTTCAGTCAGGAAAGCACCATTTTTTACCCTGCTGAACAGCTCACAGTGAGGCTTCTGCAGCCCTGGTTAGACTCCTTGTGCTACACAAGTTAAAATGTTTGCTTTGCTGTATCTACCTTTTACTGCTGTCTGCAGTGAAGTGCAGCATTTTCAGGACTGGATGCCTGACTCCGAGGGTTGAGTGTATCCTGTTAAATAACTGTGTGTCAGCTGCTGTGAGCAGCAAGTCTCTCCATAAAAGTGTTCTTTTGGTTAGCTTGCCATATGTCTTGTCTTTGAAAGTATCTTTTTAAGTGACAACTTATAAACATTTTATGAGAGTTGTAACAATCAAGAATGCAAATCATAAATACCAACATACACCAGCTTAGCAATTTTTTTAAGCTAGTTATTTTGGACAAAACTTGCTCTCCTTAAACACTGAGCAAAGAAAAGGTAAAACCTTTGGTTTGTAAAGAATGAAGTTGTCCAGGAGATAGACACAGGCCTAATCTGTGTGCTTGTGCTGACAGCCTTGGAGCTATACAGACGTGTATCAGCTGAGCATCCAGACCATGGTGATGGCTGGGGTAAAACTGGTTGTGTGAAGGTGACAGTTATCAAACCAAACAGCAGGAAGGACACACAGCCAACAGCACAGGAAAACCAGACACATTTGTGGCTCAGGGGAAATCCACTGAGGAAAATACTATCTTTTTGTTTAAGTTAACAATAAGATAGACTGGCACTTAAACATCATCTGATCTTGTAGTGAAAGTGCTCTTGCAAAAGGAAAAATTGAGAAACTTATATGGCAGAAAATCTTCTTGCTTCTGTCTAAAACTATTCATATGATCAGCTGCCAAGCAGCAAATCACCATTCTCATCTTCTTGCCCAGAGCTTTCACTTCTCAGGACAGAATCTTCCCTCCCTCTCTCCTCTAGAGAAAGCATCTGATACAGTTTTCCTACCAGCTTCCTACCAAAATAACTCTAGGGTCCATTAACATCTGGAGTGTGAATGGGTACACAGGATGTTTCACTTGTGAGTCTTTTAAGGTGAAGGAGCAGAACTTCTGTGTTGTATCTTTAGGAAACATACTGCCAGTTTAGACATTGCAGATGCCACATTAAAATGAAATTGTGGATTTCTGAATAGATTTCTTTACATCATTGTGATTAAGAGTAGCACATTGCTCTCCAAGCACAGAAAACATGAAGAGCTTTCATAACTGATGACTTAAACACTGGGTTTTGACTGGGTTTTTTATTAATGCAGACATTATGACTGGGCAGATTGTGAGGTGTTTTGATTGCCTTTGATTTGCATGAGTAATCCTTGTTAGCCCTGACACCTTTTGAACTTTCAATTCAAGTGTTAATTTTGGGAAGCAGGGAGTTGTGAGCATGAAGGACAAGGGAAAAAGGAAGAGACAAGCATTTCTTCATGCACACAGCACTGCAGTGTGCTATCCCATGCCCTCAGACTGGGCACAGAAATGTGCCATCTCCAAAAGTACTGTGCCACATACAGGAATAACACTTGAACAACTCAGTATTTGTAAAGCTTGTGCATTGTTTCATCCTTTTCTCTTTCCACCTTTCCTGTTCTTGTAGGTAAAATTGCCTAGAGAACTAATGACCACAGACAAAAATAACGGCATCAATTCAGGGTCAACAAACTGAGCAGTCCACATTGTGATTAACCAGTGCAGCTCAGCATGACAGCACCTGTTCCTTGCACGGTGATGTCTGACTCTTTGTTGGCTGTGCTGGTACATACTTAAGTGCTGGAGCAGGCTTTGCCAAGGCAAGAAAGGCAGGGAACACTTTAGCCTTCCCTACATCATCCATCACTATGCCCTCTCTCCATTCAGCAGCAGACCCAACTTTTCCCAGAAGTTCTTTTGAAACTATTTTATTTGTTGAATCCGCTTTTATTGCTCTGGATGTCCTCTGCTAGTTTTTTCTCCAGCTGGGCTTTGGAGAAAAGTCTTTTTACCTGTGCCAAAGTAGTGCTTTCTTATTCCTTCTACCTATCTTTCTTCCTCCTCCCTCCCCTACTGCCCACCACCACTTTTTGAGTGTTCTGTTTAATTCCCAGCCTTTCTCTAGAATCAAATGATTTGTTCTTTAACTCCTAGTAAGTTTTTTGAAGAAGTCGGCTAGCAAATCTTTCCCTCTCATGGCTGTTTCACAGCTGATATCTTTCAGACAATGAACAAAGATGTGGAAATCTTTAAGACCTTTTGGATGTTTGGGAAAATATCTTCTCCATTATATGGATGCTCTTCATTTTGTTCCCTTCAAATTGGTCCCTGATCTTTTTTCTTCTCCTTATGTCTTTGCTGTTTTCCTAAAATAATGTATGAACACATCTGGTTAGCACTCATAGCTGTTGAAGGAATTAATTTGAATTCAATTTGATGAGGGTGATTTATTTAAGATCTGTTTCCAAAGCAAAAGATATCACACAAGTATTATGCCTACAAAGTCTCATAGCCTTGCTTGAGCACACTTATCAGATAAGCCAAGCAAACAGATGTATGCCAAAACTGCAATTATGAAATTCTGCCAATCCCAAAAGGGAGGACAAATGAAGTTGGAATCTTTAATGTGTTAGACCAAGTCTGTTAATGCTCCTGGTTCCCCATTGTTTGTGTTCATCTTAATATCTCCCAAATTAACATTTCCTTAATTTTGCTGTGTAGACATACCAGTCCCATGACTATGGGTCACAGAATCTGTTACCATAACTCATGAGCTCCTCCTATAATACATGTAATTTCATTTGTTATTGCAATGGATTGTTTCAGACCACTTTTACCTCTTTTTTTTTTTTCTTGACAGTCTTCTTTTGCTAATTTCCAAAACAGCAAAATACATGGTATCATCAGGAATACTTACATTTTATAAAAAATTTCCCTTACTAAATTAACTCCCCCCAATTTCTAGTTCATACAAACCCTGCGTTATTAAAATAAATGTGCACTGTTTTTTGTAACTTTTTTTTAAAGCAAGCTCCATAGAATTGTCAGTACATTAGGTTTCAGCATGCCCTGATGTAGAGAGCAGAGCTCTGAGACTAGATCACAACATTATTCTCTAGATGAAATCTTTGAAGATTAGGGTAACAGAATATGAAGTTTCTAGAGAACACATGGTATGTAAATTGCTTTTTTCCAGCCTTATGGCTTGATCAAATTTGGACAATTTTTTCACACGGTAAAAGACATTGACAAGAGTTTATTCTGTTCCCAAATGTAAATGACATCTCTAGAGACTGAAAGGAAATCAGTATTCAGAAAAATGAAGACCAGGACTCTTCCCAATCAAACCAGTGTAATGTATTTTCCCTTCACCATGATTTCAGCAGTGATAAAGAATAATTTTTGTTGAAATTACCCAGTCCGTCAGTTGTGGGTGGGCAGGCAAAAAGATATAATGTATAAACTTCATCTCCAAACGGTAGCCTAAATTCTGAATAATTGATCATGGGGAATGGGTTACACAGCAAATTCAGTCTCAGTGCTGTCAGCTGTGCTTGTAGTAGGTACCATTGTGTACCAAGGCATTAGAGGACACCTCCTGTGTCCTCAGTCAGGGTAGTACACAAGTCAAAGTAGTACACCAGTGCCAACCTGACTAGAAGTTTAAATCATATTTTAATGTATTAAATGCTGGATGCTTGGAACAGAAGATCAGACCTTAATTTTCCTGGTAAAACATGCTGTAGTCATTTGTATTTCACTGCTGAGGGAGCTGCAATAAAATTATTTTGCCTCCAGGTCAATTGATGTTCCTTTTTTATGAGATACTTTTTAATAAGGTACTATCCTCTTTTAGATCCACTACTTGTTCTTCAGGTTCACTTTCCTATACAAAATACAGGATGAATACTAAGACTGAGTTGATGAAGAAATGGCACAATGCCTTGCTAAAGCAAATGTGTGTGGCTCCAAAGGGCAATAGTACTGAAAGTTTAGATGAGAGTTGAGAAGGGATTTGAGGATATTTATCTTTTGGAAAATACTGATTTTCTTAAAATTTAACCTGATCCAGGAAAGAGCTGAGGTCAACACATATTACATTTGAAAACTAATTTGATAAATTTTGCTATGTAACTCTGGAATTTTATCTACTTATGTCATTGAGTCCTTTTCCAGGCAATCGGTTGGTAGATGTCTGGTGCACAGGAGATCAGAGAGCAATTCTGCAGATCATCATACATGTGGTACTGAAGAACAATCTGGTAGGTTTGCATCAGCTTTTCTAACAATGGCATCACATCAGCACTCGTTGAACTCTCAAGATATATGCACTTCACTGTGGCTTTCAGGAGAAAAGTGCCATTTTGAGACAAAATTACAGCTGTCCTTGAGGCACTTTACCTTCAATTTCACTTGCCAGTTCTTGCAATATGCTGACATGGAAATCACCCAAAGCTTGACTTTGACACACTAAACAACCAAAGATTTTCTTACACTCAGAAGTACTTTTTGCTTTGCTTTGCTCTTTTTTTTTAAAATTTCATTTGCAGAAGTAATCATATCTGGTGAAACGGAAAACAAATTATAAAATTAGGGAAAATTTTATCTACTTTTTGGGAGACTTTCAGTTTGTGAAAATTTTCATGTCTTTTTGCATGTATGTGTGTCTCCTTAAATGGAAGGCAAAAATGTTTCAAACCTGGTAAGTTTTCTTTGGGTGATAAAATGATTTTGTTTTGTTTTGTTCTGGTCATGTATTGCAAGGTAACCAAGGCAAACAGAATAAACACTAAGGAAGGAAAGATGACATTTTCTAGACTGTTTTGACATATAGTGTGAAAACTACATCCCTTGTCTCTTGGTTTCAGTGGGACATGGTGACTGCATTGCAGCTGTTAAACGCACAACAGAAATGTCATCTTGGTGGCTGATTCTGTATGTTCGGGGTAGTAAAGACTGCTGGCAGTTTGCATGTGGAAATGTTTTCTTTTCTGTCTTGTTTTGCTGTCATGGCAAGACTACTCTTGGTTTTTATAAGAACCACTCTCTTTTCCAGTGGTGTGCGTCACTTGGACTTTACAAGGTCAGTGCGATCTCTCAAATGTTCCCCAGTTCCACTGCAACAATCAGGTCACTTGCTCTTGCCTGGTCAGAACACCATGCCTCAATTGGTCCAATTTTTTGTCCTCCTTAAGGGCTGACCCTAGCCCTGAAAAAAAAAAAAAAAAATTAAAAAAAAGGGCCTAATTCCACTACTTTCAATTGAAGGAAGCAGATCTGAAGTTTCTGATTCAGACTTTTTAGCAGAACCTGTCGTTATTTTGAATTCTATCCAAGCCTCCAGCAGTTTCAAAGAGAATAAGGTACATGCAGTGCAAAGGTACTGCTATGCAACTCAATGTACAATATGACACGTCTGAGAGGAATATTGATTTTTCACAGAACATGAAGGACAGAAAAATAGGAAAACACTTTAGCATGTCCTTGGCCTTCTGCACAAATAACCTAATGTTTATATCTCAGCTTACTTTCCTCATACTTGTATGAAGGCCTTTGTGGAGCTTTCCTGGAAATTATAATATCAGCTGCAATGTGGAAGTGATTTAGCAGCTCTCTGTAGATTTAGGTTGCTATTTCATTTTTAGGTAAGTTCTTCCCCTGTCTGAATTGAGATGCATTCTGTGGTATTGTAGGATAGTTTCACCTCATCTGAAACTCACTTTAACATCACAAAATCAAATGTTTGTCTCCCAGTTGAGTACTGTTTGTTTTGACATTCTACTTCAGGGCTTCTGGGAAAGAAAAGACAGGAGGAAAGAAAAGACTGAAGAAAGCAATTCTAATGAGACCAAATACATAGCAAAGTACTTGAGCACTGCTATCACTAGGCTCCTCAGGCTACTGTTTTGGGATGGCTTTAAAATAATCTAAGTGGGCATCTGTATTCCCACCCTGTTCACACAACCTACTGGAAGTCATGGCAGCAAACTCCGGGCTTTGGACTGCAGGGAAGCCTTCCTTACTGCTTCATGAACCTGACATGAAAATCTCTGAGCAACTCAGTTGTCTGCAATATGATTGTAGAGAACCTGCTGCTTATATTAAAAAAATATATATATATTTCTTGGTTGGAGTGTGGAATAAGTCCATGCAGTGTCCTTTACATCTGATGTAACATCAGGACTACTAAAAGAAGCCTCAGCTACATTATTGTCAAACATGGTTTTCATAAATTAGCCTTCTAAACTCATAATTGGAAATGTAACTATCATGCTTTTTTGTACATCAAAGCATCCATAAATACCACAACAGTTAACGATGCTCATGGGTCCTGAAGACCATTCCAGTTTTATTGAAGGCCATTTGTGTTTATGTTCCCACTGACATGGCCAGTTGTTGTTATGATGGATGAAATATGCACTGATGAACTTTATGCTATAGTGCTCCCAATGCCTGGGGTGAGGTACTCCATCCGTAGACCAGCATCCTAAAAACATCCCCCACAAAGTCAGAAAGGATGGCAGAGGATCATAAGAACAGAACTGCTGTTCTTATGACCATATTTAATCTCTGCATGGTTCAGGTACAATTCAGCATCTGTTCTCTTCATGTCACTGGTGACTGCAACATAAAATACCATTGTAACATGCAAAGGAGTGAAACTTTTTTTAATTTGAGTAAGATGAATTTTAACACTGAGTTCTGGGACACTACACTGATTTTTCAACATGGAATTAACAGAGAATATATTTCTTCATGTAGGCTTGTCTCCAGAGACTATGGTTGTGGAAGACTAGTTAAATTAATGGAGGGCAGGATATAAATCTGATGATGAATTCTTTTTGGATGCTAAATCAATAACTCTAGTTATGCAGACGAAATGCGTTTCGTCGCTTAAGGCCTTATCTTATAGCAGAAAGAGAATGTAAGTAAAAAAATGAAAATCAAAAACTTCAAGCTTCCTGTAAAAGTTTCAAAAGGAAATGTGTGTGTTTTCAAGGTTGAATGTGAAGTACAGACAATATATGCTGACTGAGACAAAAAAAAGTACAATTGCAAATTATACATTTAGCTTAAAATTAAAGATGTAAAGATGGATGTTTTAATTTTTAAATCTGTTGGTACCATTTAACCACCTGGCTTAGATTCTGCTATTAAACAAATGGCAGTCCCTGAACTGAACAGAAACATCAGAAAAAAGTGTGAGCAGAATAGAGGATGGAGAAAACACCTCTTCTGAGATTTTTTAATTTAATGCTGAAACCAGCATTACAAATGGGTGAAAATAAATAACCTTCTCCACCCTTTTTGACCTTCTTGCAAGCCTTTGAGACCACAGCTTCCATTAGAGTTGTCAGTCTGCCTTTATTTCTCCAACCTTCCAAGAAAAGTGAACAAAATGTGCCACAAAAAAAATTAATGTTTCCCACCTGGAGGATTGCTTATCTTTCCACTGCTGCCCACCTCTGAGCGTGTGCTCTTTCTATCCTTGACTCTGTTTCCTTTCTTCCTTTGCATTTTACTAAGGAAAATAATCTAATTTGAGAAAAAGAAGACTGTGGCTGTGCTGCTCTCAGCCTGTGAGTAGGAAGGCAGCTCTGTCTGAAATAGCCAGTAGGTGAAGTATGTTTACCCGGATCTAGGCAGCTGATAAGGATGTGTACCAAAACTTGTTTCTCTTACAGAGACACTTCATGCAATGGTCTGCAGAATCAGAAGCTGCACATTTATCTTTGCTGTTCTTTCTTCCTCACTCTCTGGGTATTTGTCCTATTATGTCTCCAAGAAAACATATTCGTGATCATAAGAGAGATCAACAGCAGCAGCTTCAGCAGCTCATTTTAGATAACACTGACATGCAAGAGGGCAATTAATGCCACCTCCATTACCAACAGAAAGAGAGTCAAGGAAGAGGCAGCATCAGAAAAAAATTTCTCTACATCCAAAGGGAAAGGGAAAAAGAGCTAGTGTTAAAATGAAAGCTTTCCTTATTCTTTTAAATTTTAAATGTTTTAACTGTCTGGGGCTTTGTTAGTTTGCCAGAGAGGCTTTTTATGTTGCTTTAAATAGAAGGCTGTTATAATAAGCATTTACCATGGACCTAAGTTGACCAGGGTTTCAACTCAAAATATTCACCTTGCTTAAAGGAAGAGCTGTTTGATTCAACTCTTGATCTTCTGCATATTTTTGTTCTACTAAGCATAGTGCAATAAACAGTGGGAATTTGGGAGTTTAACCCTGATTAAGCTGGTTTTGTAGTCTCAGCTAGATGCCTGTGGTTTGGAACATTGCCTAACTGTAAAGCAGGATGTTACCTTCAGAAGAGGAAATTTGCTCGTATAACTACTGGCATTATTTTTAAGTGGTACCAGTGTGGCATCCAAAATGGGTCTAAAGAAGGAATCTGGAGGTCCTCAACAGCCTGGAGGTTGTGGTTTTACCCAGTTAATAACTAAGCACCACAAAACTGCTCACTTATTTCTGCCCTTCTCCCCTCCATGGGATGAGGAGAGAATCAGAAAGGTAAAAGTAGGAAAGCCCATGGGCTGAGATGAGAACAGTGCAATAATTGAAATAATTGAAATAATAATAATAATAATAATAATAATAATATTAATAATAATAATAAAAATTGTAATAAAGGAGAAAATAACAGAAATAGGGAGGAAAAAACCTCAAGAAAAACAAGTGATGCAAATGCAAAAACAGTTGCTCACCACCAACCGATGCCCAGTCAGTTCCTGAGCATTGGCCCCTGGCCAGCTTTTCTCCCTATTTTGTGTGCTGAACATGCTGCTGGGATCAGCTGTCCTGGTATGTCCCATCCAAGCTATCTGTGCCCTCCCCAAGCCTCCTCGCTAGCAGAGCATGTGAAGCTGACAAATCCTGTAAGCACTGCTCAGCAACAACTACAACATCAATGTGTTATCAACATTACTCTCAAAGTAAATCCAAAACACAGCACTGTACCAGCTACTAGGAAGAAAATTAACTCTATCCCAGCTGAAAACAGAACACTGGGTAAATGCTATTTGCCTAAAATTATCCTCAAGAAAAGAAAATTTTAATAGTAAAACGGTCATACAGCAGAGCTATGTGGCACTATCAGCCAAAAACTCTCTTTATGCAGTCTGATAAAACACCAACATAATCTAAAGGACATTTTGAAAGAGGACATTGTCTGGTCCCTAAAATTTGAAACAACATCAACAGGCCCAGGTTTACTAAATCTTCTCAGTAATTCCCATGACTAAAAATCTATTCTGGAGACTGTTGCCATCCATGGGAAGTGATGAGCTCCTCCTTAAGTTTCTATAAATAAAGATCATTAACTTTTAGCTAACAAACACATCACATGTTTAAGAATTATTATAACTGTTGAGACCTGAAGATGAAGGACATGAAATTAAAAAGCTTTGTGCTGGTTTTTTACCATTAACATTGCAGCTCTGACATACTCTTGACAGTCCCCGCATGCTTTCCTTTCTTGTGTCCTTCCTTTGTATTTTGACTGGTTCTCCAGTTAAAAATAACCACTCTGTAGTGATTTCAACTCTATTTCCTCTTTCATTGAACATGTCAGGTTGTGACAGATGTGTATGTTTCTAACCTGAGCCTTGAGGATGCGGAAATTTGATGCAAATGCCCTTAATTACATGCATCGCATTTGAATAGCAAACTCTTTGGCAAAGTAAGGCTCTCCCAGGCTGTTTTTATCATAGAGGTATTCAGACTTGGAAAAATCAAATCTTTTATGTGTACCCAGAGGTGTTGCAGACACTGAATGACTCCTGAACTGAGATGTGCCTCCCTTTATTTTGAATATGGTGTATTATAATTCTATACTGTCTGCATGTGTCCCCCTATTTCTACTGTATGAAATGCACAGCTTTTACATGTGTGTCAGTTTAATAGTACTTCTGATGGTAGTGGTGACATTCCTTCATTTCAGCAGGCAAGAATTGCTTTTTGGTCAGGCTTTTCTTTGTATGTGGAAAGGCCATGTAGCATACAGGGAGTTAGAGGTTTCACAGCTACAAAATCCACTACCTGACTTATTTTTCATCTACTGTTAAATCAAACCCCACCTGAACTTGAACTAAAAGTGAGGGAAACCTCTAGTTGTCTTCTCACCTCTTGGACAGTGTAATAATCAATAATAGTAGTTACTTGGGCAGTGAATTAGTCATAGCTTTCTCTTTATTTGGTTTCTGATAGTTGAATTCATGAGTCTAGTGCAACACTGAGCTATTTAGTTTGCCTCCCTAGGCTGGCTATAAAGAGTGGCTGCAAACTGTGGAGAACCTTAATTTACCTGACAGGTGGGCACTTAACTTCTTCCACTGGAAACAGAATCCTATTTTCTTACTCTGACTTTTGTTCTGGGTCCTTCCCAAGATTAAGAATGAAAATGAGAAAAGTATCATATGAGCTAATCCTTTTTGTTTGATGTTGTCTGCATCTACTAGATGGATCTGGTTTTTCCAAAGCACAGAGTTAAGATTTGGGAACCTCACTGAGTGAATCAGATGAACGCGATGCAAAGAGCCAAGAAATGTAGAATCAAAATATCTCGGTATGTTTTTCTGGGGGGGGGGAAGAAGTGTTTAAATTTTCACCAATATTTTTTTGTTGAAATCTCAGACAAATGTTTTGGAATTTAGGAGATCTTGGATTAATTTATTTTCTGTTAAAAGTCCATTTTCCAACTGTCTACAATGGATGTCTATAAAACATCTTCATAATTTAAAGCATTATTCAGATACGAGATTTCATTGCCAAGTACCTTCAGGTCTGTGTACATTACCACTTATTCTTGGGTCAGAGGTGTGCTTTTGATTCCACTTATCATACTCTGGTTATTATTGCAGAGGAATTTCGGAATGTAAATCATTTGGAAGCCTGTCTGATGTAAATCTCTCCCAAAATAAGCCCAGTGATAACAGGTCCTCAGTACCAGCTGTTCTGCTCTACAGATCCATTCCCAGTGGAGTGAATATAGGCACAGACATTATTCAGACTAATTAGGAGTTTTAATAGTTTACATCCAAATTGCACCAATGTGAAGTTTTGTCCAGGCTACCCTCACCTTTCAAATTCACCAAACCTGTCTAGCAGTTGCACAGCATGCTTTCTCATGACATTTTCCATGTCTGGGTTCCCAGACAGAAATATCTTCAGAGTTACAGTGTCTCATTTTTGGTTCTGGTTCTGGCTGAAGCCCAGAAATACATAAGGGATACAAAATGAGGAGGAAAGCTCTGTCAGGATGACACCACACAGAGGTTAAAACCATTCATGCACAGGACAGAACTGTATCCTTGCAGATTCCTTTACAGAAGTGCAATGACTTGAAGGAGAATTAAGCATAGATCTGTAGTGTTCATCCCTAGTATATTTGCTGTTTATTAAAACACCAGGCTGCAAGCTGTATGGGCTTTTCTTGCTATTAACAGGCACTGCCCATCTCATCTTTAACTCTCTGCAATGTACTCTGTCCCACAGTTTAGAATAATTGTGGGATGTTTCTGCTGGACTTATTTAAGCTCTTTGTAAATTCCACATGGTCTTAATGAACAGAACAATGCAGCTGAACCAGTGGAGAATACACATGAAGAATAACACGAAAGGACTGAGAAGTGCATACGTTTGTAGCATTTTGGCTTGTTTTTCTGCTGCCTTACTGTTTCTGTTTCTTCTATCATTTGCTTGCATAGTGTTCTCATTTTGTTTAGTCCCATAGGTAACTGCTCGTGCCTTCGTGTGTTCAGTGCCTCATAGCACAGGTATATGCTTTCAATCCCTGATTGCACCAAGCAGATAAAGAGATTTTACAGTCAGGTCTGATATATTAAACTGCTACGACTCAATTCTTCCTTAACACAATGAGAAATATTCCCTGTCACCTCTGCAGCTCCTGCTCTGACTTGCTGTCTGGAGAAGCTCGTCCTGCTATACCAACTAAATTGGATATCTTGGGACACTAGTCACCCAAGCTGAGTGCCTAATATGTGGCTAAGTGTACATCTCTTACGTATCTCGTTAGTGGTTCTGGGCACAGAGAAAACATTTTATGAAGATTTGTCATTAGTTCATTGCCCATTAACGGCTTGCCCTATGTGTAAATGTCTCTGGACAGTCCCATGTGTTTAATCTGCTTTCTTTATCATTCAAAGATATTATCTCTGGCCCTGGCTTCACTTTGCTGTGGTTACACTCAAGGATAAGAGTTTTTCCCATGACCTTTGTTTTGGAATTAAGGCATTGGAAAGACCTCAGCATTTCTAAAATATTGTTACCAAATCAAGTCAAAAAAGCAACCACAACTGCAGATGAGAGGTTGCAGAATAATATCTATGTTGGCCAAGCAAACAGGAAACCCTGAAATACTAATATAGTATTATTAAAATCAGATTAGATGTGATGACTTTTCACATAGGGACCTCACTATATGTTCTACTTAGATTAACTATGTTTGCATAAGTGTCATAAAAAAACTGGAACTACAACATTAGTGTAATGACAAGTATATTTAATTTCTCAAAAGCCAAGAAATTCCTTGTAAAAGCATCTTTGCCTAGAGAGGACTTTAGATCTCTGCTTTAGAGACATGACCAGAAGATATTTTATCACAGCTATTACTATGAGAACAAGTGATCTCTGGAAAAAAATTAGAAGTGCCACCCATGTCAAGACTTTTGTGCAGCAGCAAGGAAGCCATTGGTCTTGTTTGGGTTTAGCTACTTCTATGTTAGTTTTATTCACCTCCATTGATCTATCTGCTACAATATGTCTGTGTCCTTTTACACCAAGTATCTTAGTATGTATTTATATTGTATATATATTTTAAAAACCAAAGACTTTTAAGAGAGAGAGAAGCTCAAAAAGATCACATCAGTACTCTCATGTTAAATTGGATGCACTCATGTTGTTAAAGAAAAAAAACAAATACAAAAATACAAGATTCCCCTTGATGACAAAATCAGCTTTTTAAGGTCGAGTCTTTCAAAAATAAAGGACTTCAGCAAAGGACTAGCTATCTGTGCAAATAAATCAGGGCAACCTCCCTGTTGCCAAAAAAATGTGTGTAGTTAAAACAGTTCAAATATCTAGATAAGAAAAAAAAAATCATCATTTAAAAAAATAAAAAGTCAAAACAAACCAGAAACAACAAGATTAATTCACATTTTTATTCTGCATTAGCAAGATAGTGGAAGGAATACAGCCAGTTCCCTGCTTTCAGTAGTGAGTTTAAAATTTCCAGCTGTCAGGTGTTAATTCCCTAAAACATATCAACTTCATCACTTGAAGCAGTTCAGAGTTTTCTGACCATACTCCTCTGAAGGATTTAGTGTTTTCTCTATGCTTTTCTGACTGTCATCTGCTGAAGCAGATTGTGGTATTTCCTGACAATTAGGGTTCTCTCACAAAAGAGAGAGACACAACTGTCTGTTGAGCTGGCAGGAAGACCTTGCTTATATGGTTTATTTGATCTTTCTTCCTTTTTGACAGCATTTGGCAAGTTGTCTAAACTGGAATTTGTCCCTGGAAACTGAGAATGACCCCTGGAATTTTCTGGAAAATTTGAAAATGTGGTACCTTCTCTCATGTCTCCAGTCTCCTTTTTCCACCTCCCCTGTCAGCTGGTGTCCACAGCACGCAGAGCTCTGCGGAGGAGCTGTGCCACTGGTGCTGTACATCTCCAACTGTCCTTCTGGCTTAATTTGCAAACTTTTCGGGTTTTTTTCACTTTCAAATGTCAGTTCAAAGACTTATTTGTGCAGATAGGCTGTTTACCTCATTATTTGCCTCACTGTTTAACTCCTTCAGCCACCTCAGGCTGCATGAGACCATAATAGATGTATCAGGCCATAATAGATGTTTGCACAGGGACAGGCACACAGCTCGATAGTCATAGTGCTTTTCTGTTTCCTAAGGCAGGATCCAAGGCTTCTCCCAGAGCAGGATCACATTTGTCTTCAAGGCACTCTAATACAAACAGGAGTCTTTTGAAGAGAGAGGAAGGTGCATCCCAGAAGAGGAAAAAAATAACTTCAAGATGAAGACAAGCAACAATCTTCCTGCAAGAACATTTGAGGGAAATAAACACTTCTTCCTACCCAAAATCCTGATCTCAACAGGCAGCAATGCTTTAGAAGCATCTTTTCTTCACTGCTTAAGGGAAATAATTCAGCTGGAAAATTTTGGCAAAGTGAGACAGTGTCTGAAACAGAACAATTTCAGTAGATTTTATTAATGAAAATAATCAGAACTCCAGCATTTTCAAGAGTAAAGTTGCATTATGTTTTTCTAGAAAACCACAGTAGTCTCTTTTTCTGTCTCTCTTCGTTTTTCGGAGGCACGTGAAAATGTCTTTCTAGATCAGAAATGTTTCCACTCTTTGTTTCTTTTCAGACAAAAAAATGTTCTCTCTGATGTTTACATGTTTCCTCAGAGAACAACACTAATTGGCTTCCATCGTAAGAAAATATTGCTCTAGAAGAAAAAAAAAAATATCTGTTGTTCCTTTACATTAATTTTATGTTTCTTAGTTGCAGCAGCACAGTGGATAAGTGACTGCGTTTTTTGAGAAAGGGCACGGTTCTTGCCTAATTTTTATTTATTTAGTATTACTTAACATAGATAAGAAACAAATAGAGGTAGTTGAAAAGATTTTATTTGCTCTGGAATAAATTGGTTTTATAATCTTTCTTTTGACTCCTTCAGGCTTAGTTCACTTCACTAGTCATAAGAAAATGTTTGTGACAAAAAAACTGAACATGAAGCAGGCTGAATGGCTCCCACACATAGACAATGGAAATATGGAAGTTCATGTGTGTAGCAAGATTTTTTGAATTTTTTTTTGGTAAACATTTATTTTAAACTATTCAGTGCCACTTTGCAGAGCAAATGTCACCTGAAACCAGTAATTTAGAAGGATGAGATCCTAGCGTTTTGGTTGTGAACCTCAAATCTTTACTTTTAGAGGACTTTTGTCAATCCATTTGTGACAGAGGCTTCATCTACCCTACAAAGTATTGCGCTGAAATACTATTACAGGTCCAGAGAGCTCCATAGCTGTGTCCAGTCAGCCTAGTCTCTGCCTAGACTGATAAGCTTCAAAAATAAATACTACAATCTTAGCGTTCCCAAGGACTAGAACCTGGCTTCATTTTAGGGTTATAGCACACAAAAGGCACAGATTCCTTCTGCGTGGTGGTGGCTGAGTGACCTGATCTCTAACTAGGGAACAAAATGAACCATCAGGAGCTGAGGAAGCCAACAATGTGCCCAGGTGCATGCCAGCAGGGTGTGATGGGAACGCACAGAAGCCATTTTCCTGCTCTTCTGACTGCTATTCAGTTTGTACAGGGAGGTGGTTCACATCTTTTGAAATTTGTCGTGTCTTATGACATTTACAATTTGTAGGCTGGGTAGGTTGTCCACCCTTGAACTCAGACTAGTTAGGAGATTTAAGTTGTAGCAGATTTTTGTTCAGTACAGGGAAGCTGTCTGTGCAGGCAATACTGCCAGAGCAGAGTGGAGAGAGGGAGTATCAACTACTCAGTACTAGAGTCTGAACTTTCAGACTTGCATTACTTTGATTGTTAAGGACAAATTAAAGTTATTGTGGGTGTATTTCTTAATTACCTTTTGTGGTTCCCTCTAATAATTTTCGTAGCTGCTTGTTTTGGAGTTGATTGTTGTTCTCAGATTTTGATATCACTCTCCAAGAAATTTTGGAGATTATCTCTAAATCCAGGCATTCAAACACTACCATTTATTTAGAAAAATGGGCAAAGAGTATTGGATCTTGGATGCTTTTCCCAATACTGTGATACCATGGATGCCTTTTGTGCTTCTGTGATGCGTTCTCTACTGGTCAGCAGACAAGTGGGACTCAACATAAAAGCAAGTAAAGGATCTTCTTTATTCATCCATTCTGTTCAGGGTCAAAACTTCAAATGTCATAAACTGGAGTGGCTCTGACAAAATCACCTGCTTTTGTCATATTAGTCTCATTGAATCTCTTCTGGTTTGCATTTGCCGAATATTTGGCCCTACTTTTGTAAAACTGCCAGCTCCAGAGGAACTCAAAGATTCCTCAGTCTTTCACATTTCTAAAAGCACACCTGAAAGGTGGAGAAAAGAAGAGATCAAGCTACTTCTAAAACTCCCATATATCTAAATCTCACACAAATTGATCACTTGACCATGTGCTGATGAATTCTGAAATTTGGGTACCATTCTATTTAGCAAACTGATATGTAAATGTCCTTGCAGCTGAGAATTGTCATCAGGCTTTTCTCTAGGCAGGACCAGGCTGAAATCAGTTCTGTTGTCATACAGAAATGTAAAGTCATTCAAAACAAGGGAATTCCTAAGCCACAAGATACCACTGGTTCATTTAATCTCTGAGAATGATCAATGGCATTTGCAGCAAAGGAAGATGAAAAATTGCAGCCATGTCACCAACTAATCTAATCAGTCACTATTTGTGCTCTGGGGTATACGCTGCTCAGAAGAAGGACTTATTTCTGAACTAAGCTGGCGTTCACTTCATGTCCTAAAGCACAAAATTAGATAACACTTTTAATTTTATCCCAGCTATTATAAATGCACCTATTCAATTCTTTTATCTCTGCCGCGACATTTTCATATTCTATTATTCTACCAGTGACTTCAGAATAACTCAGATAATTTTCCTGCTCTGGGTTTATGGCCATACAGAAGCCTTGTGACCAGCTGAGTTATTGGATAAGCACACCAGAAAGCTTGTTCATCATCTCTCTAGAGGAAGAAATTTGCTTTGTGACATAGGTTACTATTAGATTTTATCTTCAATTCAGCAAAGTATCAGAAATACCATGAAGTACATTAGTGGCTCTGCTACTGTTAATATAGGGTGAATAACAGGACAAAACTTCAAGCAAACCAGAATTTTGTAGTTACATACACACTAATTACCAATATCCTTAAACATCAGAAACATTAAGGTAGTGAGAAATTCTCAGCATAATTTCCTTTTAAAAAAAGCCCCAAAACAACAAAACCTGTATTGAACCTTCATAATTTTGAAGACAACAGTGAAAATGAAGAGAGATGTAAATCAAATAAGGATCATTTGGTGCATACTTGGGAAATCATCTTAATCACTTGGAACAAATCCTCAGGCACATACTGTGTGCTGGGTGATTAAGATGGGCAAGAACAATTACTGTTGAAGAAGTAGATCAGAAAACAGTTGTTTCACAGGTCATCCTGAAAAGGCTAAAAAAAACAGCTGCAAAACCGAACATATTACAGAGCAGAAAAATACTGTCCACTTAGTACAAAGTTTTGGCAAATTCTATTCAGGTTGAATATGCAATGGACCACATGAGACAAATAAATTCAAGGAAGTTAAAATTGAGCTAGCTCAAATTAGGAAATGATTCGCTCACAAAAACAGATGAGAAAATATTTAAGGAGATCTAGACCTTTGAAGGCCATGAGCACAAAGAAAGGTGGGGAATAGTTTTGTGAAGTGTACTAAGAGACAGCTTGAAATGAATGAATAAAGGAAAAAACAAACACGCAAACAAACAAACAAACAAAAAACCAAAAAACCAAACAAAAAACAAAACAAAACAAAACAAAAAAGAAAAATCACAAGCCAGAAAACCCAGGTCAATTCTGTAAATGTTCCTGTCAGTACAGCATTGGACATTAAAGCAGCTTCCTCAGGCTACTGAGAACAGCAGCATCAGCTGGATATTTTATAATGAGCCTAGACAAAGAAGAATAATTAATAGATACTAAAAGGCCAAATTACCTGCATAACTACAACAAAAATAACATTTTGATATTTTAGGACAAATTGTCATCTGACTTGACAGCTTTTTTGGGGGGGGGAAAAGACAGTTTCTCCTAGGGGAAAGAGACATTATTTCTCCTGGTTTTCAACACAGCATTACAAATTCTTTAAAAGTCTCAATAAGGCAATGGAATATCTGGGGGGAAAATCCATATGATTTCCCCTGTGCTTCTGTTTCTTTAGAGTTCTCCCAAAGTACATGAATCGAGTTTGTCTCTGCATAAAACACCAAGAGATCCTTGGATGATTCCTCCCTATACATATAAAGAAGGTCTAAATAATTCAGGAGGCTGAGTCTCACCAGTCTCCCGAAGCCCTTTGACACCTTTATGTTCTGTTTTCTCAATGTTCAGATCCTGCCTAGGAGACTTGACTGCCAACAAAGCTTGCGAAGCCTTATTTCTCTTTGGTGATTACTCTTTGACAGAATATGGTGCCTTTGTGCACAGGTGTTATCAAGGGGTGGCTGAAGGGCACTCAGGCTGCCTAAATTTCCCTGAAGAGCCATTAAGCTGCATAGTTAAGCCATTAAGCTCAGCATGCTGCTGAGCGATAGTTTCCTCTGGCCTGTTATGGTGTGTTGCCCTTGGCTGGATGTCAGTTGCCCACCAAGCTGCTCTATCACTCCCCTTCTCATCAGGAGAGGGAGGGGAGAAAACAAGATGGAAAAAACCTCATGGGTCAAGAGCAAGGCAATTTAATAAAGGAAAAGTTAAGGTCATGTGATCAGAAGCAAAAGTAAACAAAATATTTTATTCTCTACTTTCCATCAGCAGGTGATGTCCAGCCACTTCCTGGGAAGCAGGACTAAAGCAGCTGTAGTGGTTGCTTCAGAAGAAAAACAACATAAATAATGAATGCTTCCCCCCTCCCATCCTCCTTTCCCTGAGCTTTTATTGCTGAGCACACATCATATAGTGTGGCATATCCCTTTGGTCAGTTTGGATCAGCTGTCCTGGCTGTGTTCCCTGCCAAGACCTTACAGTGCCAGCACTGCTCAGCAGTAGCCAAAACACCAGTGTGTTATCAACACCTTTCTAGCTACTGATACAAAGCACAGCACCATGAGGGCTGCCATGGGGAAAATTAGCTCATCTCAGTCAGACTCAATATACCTATCATGGGGAGCTGGCAGCCGACCAACAAATTAGAAGCATGGGAAAAACATGAGTGCAGAATTGGGCCAGGATGACAAGGAAGAAAAATGTGTTAGAGGTAGTATTTGTTAGAGAAAGATCCTTGGTAGGAGTAAATGGGAGAAGGTACTGTAGTATCAGTGATTAGCAACAGCTTGATATATGGCGTGGAAAAACTTATTCGGCATTTTCACTTTTTGAGACCATTTACATGACATTTCTACAGCCATACCTAAGCTGTTAAAAGGAGTAGAAATACATGCTCTGTCTCAGAGTGCTAAGTGAGCTGAATCTGTTGAGTGAACACTGCTGTATTTTTTAACCTTTCTTCTTCTTCTTTCCTTAATGTTCTTACTGATGATAAAATTTTGTTTTCTGTATTACAGGGACAGCAAGTTTATCAACTGAAATCACTACCCTAATATACAACAAGTTGCACAGAAGAGGAACATTGCTAGAATTCACATCCTAGCTGCAGAAAAGTGAGCAAAAGACAAAAGCCTTGGCCCTGGTCACAGTCTGGTAAGGTCACCACCAAAATAAAGTTCAACTAAACTCACTTGTAGAAAGAAACTTGACATAGTCAAAGATCAGCCTCAAAGATCAGTAAAGCCAGTCAAGCTTTCCACCCATTCTTTTGTATCATCAGGCTTCCTTAGAAGGAGGACACATTGCCCTTGGAACAAGAGAAAACATACATTGGAGTGAAAGAATATTAGAGACCTATGGGCGAAGAAAGATGGAGGAGGGGAAGGAGATTAATTGAGCTGGACAGCAGCTGGACTCTGGGAAGGCAGAAGCTACATCATCTCCAGGGTTTTTTTCATTTGTGATATTTGCAACCTTTGCAATGCTGAATATTCTATTGTATTAATCAGTGACCACTTGGGCAGCAGCAAAAAAAAAAAAAAAAAAAAAAAAGAAAAGGCCAGACCAGCACTAGGGTGAGTTAATTAGTCTCCCAAGCATAATAAGGAATCAATTTGCTACGCCAAAAAATGTGAAATAATATAAATATGTTCCCTCCTTTCTTTACCCCAGGAGAGTTCTAATGCATGAGTTTTCATTAGTATTCACTTGCATCAAATAGAATGGTTATGCACCTTTATTGGATAATATTTAAATGTTGAAGATATTTGTATTGCTGTCCTAAATTTGTGATTCTTCTTGCAGTTATCCAACCTGTTCATATGTAATGCACAGCTGTACTTAGAGGAAATAACAAACCTGAGTTCCCAAATGCTACATCAACACAGTAATACTCTGTCCTGTGCCTTTGGATTATGCTCATTTCTCACTCGAGGAATTAGACATGGGCATAGTTAGTTAATATCTCTCCTCCCCCTTCAAATCCTGGTATGGTAGAGGGATTAAGGAGAAAATAGGAGGGCTGTACTCAGGGCAGCGTGTTTAATCATCAGCTACTGCAGATGTAGCCATATATTCCTGACTGCTGAAAAATGTAGCCTCACATAGCTTTGGGTAGTTGGTTCCCCAGAGGTAATCTGATGCCTGGCTAACTTTCTAAAGGAAATGTCCTGGTTCTCCAGTACAATGTTGGGCTGAATATGGAACTGATTGGGTGACATTCTATAGCTTATATTGAGAGGAGGTCAAACAAAATCGGAAGTGTCCTTCTGTCCCTAAAAAAACAGGCATTCTCTGAGCAGTTTAATATGTGTCTCTTGGATGTCAGATAGTGGTTTTGTTTTTATAATTTATAATGTAGCACTCAAAGTTTGTAGTGGGTTTGCTCAGTTGTAAACACCAGTCATGTAGTCATGCAAGGTCTCTACTCCAGTGTACCTCTATTTTACAACAACAGTTGGAGGGACAAAAGAAAGCAACACCTGTATGACAGAGAAGAATGAGTATAGGGAGAAAATCAGGAGGAAAATTATCAGATCAAGAGCAAATAGACTAAAGGGAGCATTCAGGAAGGGGTTAAAGTGATAGAGCTTTTCAGTGTTAGATGATAAGAAAAGAATGAGTTGTCCACTGTTCATAGTTTGAGCCAACTTAATGAGTAGTGGATGACTTCTGAAACATCAGTCTTGACTGATTTCTGAAGGATTTTTCCTTCTGATGAGTGAAGGAAATTCAGATGGCCTCTCCAGTGGGGCAGTGTGACAACTACGAACACGCTATTGTAGTTCAGGCACTTGCAAAGATATCATTATTATGGAAGACCAACACACAATACAGACAAAAGTCTCTGCCAAGTGTTTTTTCATCCTTTGTGGTGCTTGAAGTTTCATGATCTTCAAGAGAATCTGCTTCAGAGGATTTATGAGTGTGTCTCACTACTTTTTTCAAGAAAGAGATTGTGTTGGAAATATTCCAGGCACAGGAAAAGTGAACAAAAAGAAAATCAGATTTTATCACTAGAGATCAGCTGTAGCTCAGGTTGAGTTTACTATCATTATAAATGGTTTGAGATTTATGCCGGCCAACAGTGCAAACAGCTGCTCCTTGCTATTTCAAATTACTACTATGAGTTTTACTGTTCCCAGACAGGTAAGCAAAGTGCTGTGAAAAATACCAGCATTTCAAACCTGGACTGATCAGATAATGCACATTACTGCCTCAGAGTCCTCTTATTGTCTTTCTTTGCAACCAGCTGGCAACAGCTCTTGGTAACTAATATCATCTTGGTGAGTGTAAGGGCTGAGAGATTCCCAGGGGTACAGAGGGAGGTTCCTTATCCAGCTCAGCCACCAGCTCCTCTTTGCTATTTTCTTGCACTCTGGTCGAGTTCTTCTTTGATGAAAGAAGGATAAAAATCAATTAATTCCTTAACAAGTGAAGTGTTCGCTGACTACACGGGAGTGGCACTACTTCATCTGCATTTTTATGGATCAGTTTTGGATTTCACCTCCTGTTGCAGGGCTTTTGTGGCAAACTGTATATGGTGCTGTAGTACCTCACAATCCACCTGCTGTACTAGCTGCCTGGCAAAACCACTGCTGCTACTGCTGTCAGACACAGTATTTTTGCCCTTTATTGTTGGATTGTTTAAAAAAATCTGACAGGCTGTCACCCAACAGCTAGTCTTTTCACAGATGCCAGAAAATTAATCTCCAGAAGGATCCTTGGGTACATCAAGGATTTTGTAATAAACAACTGTTTAAAACAACAAGATCTGAAAGGGGAAACACTTCAGCAGCAGGGTGAGCGTGACCATGGACATGTGTTCTGTGCTTACCTCTGCTGCATAGCCAGCTTCTGTTTTCCATCACTTCACACGTCAGTGATGACCAATGCAAAGTAAACTCATTAATCCTGCTGCTACAGAATTAAAATCCCTGTGTTGAAATTGCATATTTACCCACATCTCAACTTGAAATAATCACAGTGAATGATAGAACTACTGCTGATTACTTTGTCTGATCACATCCTCAATTAGTGTTAATGCAAATTTAGTGGATAACGTTGAGACTCCAGGACACTGAAGCATTGAACAGAGTGAAGCACAGGAGCAGCCTCCAAGCAGGTTCAGTGCTATGCAGAAACTCATTGACCCAGGGCAAGTCAGCCACATTGCAGGCATATTTAAATACAACCAGAATGCTTATTTCACTCAGAACAGGGCAATAAGCAGTTAATTCTGTGTTACACCCTACTCTCATCATTGCTGAATGAGAAATCCTAGATAGCACTATTGCAAATTCTGATGCTTATTTATCTGTCAGCCAACAAAAATAGGAGGCATGGACTTAATCTTCTAATTTGTAAATGACTAATGAGTTAGAGTGTCCACAATTTCAAGTCTCTCAGAAGATGTGGTTAACAGAAGGTCCTTTCCTGTGAAAGGTTTCCACCTTTTATCTTCCAGCTAATTTTATTTTCATGTTTATTACCAGTTTTCAGGCAGAGTAGCTTTGCAGTTCTCTCAGCCTGTCCTGTAAATAAGGTGACCAGTCAGAGGAAGTCAGTAACTCCTCCTTCTCTCTCAGATGAGTCGACCTTCAGTTTTACGTCTATATGAGATATATGAATGCCTGTGCTTTGGACCAGTTCTATCACTGGCACAGAAGGTGTCATAATTGCCTATAGTAACAACTGCTTCCCTCAGCAGTGTGATGACAAAGTGTCTCAGTGATTTCCTTTGAGAAAGTTTGGATTTTGAAAAGCAAAATCAATTTATGCTCTTGTGCATACTCCCAGATTATGAGAGCATTGTTATGAGATCACCCACAAGAGTTAGGAAACAGATCATTAGAGTAATTCACTCGATATGGTTACGCCAAAGTTAATTCACTTTTCAGCCATGTAATAAGATCCCACAGGGTCATTACTTCTTTGCTACATCATCAAAAATAATGAGATCCATTTTTTCTCAGTTTATGTGGAAATAGACACTGTCTCTTATCATCCCTGGCAGAGTGAAATTGAAAACTGCAGTAGTTCCTTTCTTGAAGTTTTCCAAGGCGAAAAATCATTATTTAAAATGTGAGATTTAATGCATTAATAAAAGAGATTTGAATTGTCTCTCCCTGACATTTGAAGCTTTTATCACTAGCAGGATGTGTAGATGGATGAATAACTGTGATAATAAGATTTCTTATATATTACTTCTGAGAAGAAAAAAAAATGTATTTGTCAGGCTCATTAGTAAGAGAAAAATAGGACACAAAAATTATGCTAAGATGATAATTGATTGCTCTCACATATAGTACAAATCCGTAAGTTTTGCCTATGTACTTGACAAGCACTGTCTTAAAACATGAAGCAAGGCAGCAATTATAAGTTTATTGAAGAGTCTATCAGTTTAGGAAGGACCCTTTGGTAATGATGCACGTGCAGGTACATGTAGCTTCACCCATGGCAAGGCTCATGATTTCTACAGACATTCTATCAGGTAACAGTTTCCACACTACCTTTGGCATATAACTGAACAAAGCCTTTTTCATGATGATTTTAGGGACTTGTGCAAACTTAAAAAAGGATCTGGAGAGTTTAAACTGATGAGACAGAAGATCTAAAGGATTTTACAGATCTGGTGGTAGATGTTACTTTTTTGTCCATATAAAGAATTTGCTGGCCTTTCCTCTCTTATATGCCTTCACAGTGGTTATGTTCATGTGAAAGGATAGACTTGTAATGTTCTCCTTGATTTTTGCACCTTGGCACTTAATGAATTGTTGGGAATTACAGGGAATGAGGGACCATGGTAGCCTTTTACTTCTTATATTTACATAATTAGCCAAAGACTTACCTGGACTATGGTCTGTACTGAGGAAATCTCTGTGTAATTCACATTATGCAGGTACACAGGCCAACTTATTATTTGAAAATATGATTTTCCCTGCTATATTCTTTGCAGCAGACTCAGAGTAATGCTTGTAAAACTTGTGTAATGCCAGTTGATTGCTAGTGAGCATCAACCTTATAGCAACATTACAACCTTATTTACCAGTATGGATCAGCTGATTCACTGGAAATGGAGGAACTGAAAAATACTGATATTTTCAGTTAGGTAAAATGTCTGTTAAAAACAATTTTTTTTTATTACAGCATCTCTCTTCATACCATTTCATACTGTGCAGGACTGTATTCAGGAGCCTACAATTCATCCAAAAACTATATAGAGTCTGACACCATAGTTTATATTACAGAAGCATTCTGACACCCCAAACGCTGTCAGGACAGAGAGAGATTATAATAGTATAGAAAACACAGAAAATCTTTCAGTCTACTTAATCAGACAGGAATGAGGCAGGGGGTGAAGACAACTTTAAATACTTAGAAAATATGTTTTGCCCAGCAAGGTCATAGCAAGCATGAGGACAAAGTCTTGATTTCATGGCTTTTATTTATCCTAGGTGTTGTAAGGTCTAAATTTGGGGGTGTTGCTGACAGAAAAGTCTCCCTTGAAGGAGAATATTATTTGCAGCAACAGAGAAAATCAGAATTTCCTAAACAAAGAAAAGTGGTTTCACAGCAGATCAACTTAGAAGACTCCTTACTTCAGTGCAGGGTATGATTTGCAGGGACTCCATGCTGACCTCACTGCCTCTGCCCATATATGGACCCCAGTTCTTGGTCTAGACATGTGCTATGGGTCTTGCACCCACCAACCCATTTAATGTAGTGTTAGCACATACTCAGGAAGCTGTTAATAATGTGCCCTCTTGGCTTCTCACAGTGCTGACATATGACCTATGTGAGGACCAGAAGTGCTCCTGAAACAGTTCTCTGAGACAACCACACATGGTTGTTACTGTGGTCTTTAAAAGCAACAAATTTACAGAGACTCCTTTTTACCCTTCAGTTCTGAAGAGGAGGTGGTAAAAGTTGGCTTCCTCTGACAAAAATCTAGGAGAAAAGTAGCTGACAGTCAGACCCTTTGGGAAGAAACCATTATATTTCCAAAAGACACTGCCTGTCTCTGTGCGGTGCAGCTGGTGCTTCCCGTGATAACAGTACACATAATTTGAGCACCCAAGATTCCTGAGTCAGCAGCAAGAAAACCTCATGTAAATTTCACTCTTGTAGGCATCCTGTGAAGGAGTCACTGTGCAGGAGATTGCAAGTAAGGAAATCCAAATTTGAATGTCAACTGTCTCCCCCACAGTAAGTTTGCGAAGTCCCATTGAATTTTAGTAAGGTTGTATAAGTTTGTGCTGGTTAAGGAACTGATGGCTTAAAGTTTACTTATTGCACTTCCTAGCTTAGGCAATAGCTGCACATAAAAAACACTCCTTGTATGCCAGCTTAATTAGAAGTGACTCATTTAATGGATGCAGTGTAATTAATGTCTATTATGCCATGCAAAGATCTTATTTCAACAAGCCAGATAGATTTTTCTTTCTCCTATAACTGTAACAGCCTGATTGCATTTGATCAATGTAATAAATGGTACAGTTGTGTTATATAACTTGCAGGCCTTCACTGGGAACCCTAATTGCCTATTTACTAGTGCTCAATGCATCAGGCTTGGACATCCTTGACCACAGCCTTCAGCGTGACATCTCAGCGGAGGTTTACGTGTTCTAGTCTCAGGCTATTTTTCCGTGTAAGTTCTGAATTCAGGTGATTCTTCAAAGAGAGAGAAAAGAATAGTGAAAGCTTACAGTGTATCAAGTCCATTCAGTCTTCCACGTAGAAGGGGAACAAAATCACTTATTTACATATTATTTACAAAAGTAACCTTGGCTTCAAAATCACTCATTTTTGTCAATGTCAAATATAAGGAAAACCACAATGTGATGAGTCCAAATTCCTGTTGGGCTTAAAAGCTAGCTTGAATAAACAACTCACAAATATGGAAGTTTTAGAGGTAGGAGCTAGAAATCCTCTTTTGAATCCTGAATTATAGATTTCTCTCCAAACCTGAGAATAATGCTATAGTTTAAACATATGCTGTAACAAATTCAGAATTGGCCCTCGGTTAGGTTTGATTCTATTCTAATTTAAACTAAGGAAGGAACAGCTCTTTTCAAGAAATTTCATTGACATAAAAATAGTAAACCCAGAAAAAATCAGATCTTGCTGTCTCCCAGTATTTTACCTCAATTCAATGGATTCAGAAGTATTTCTGGCAGAGTTGAAATGTGAAATTAGAATAACATGAGGAACTCCTTATTTTCAGATATGAAGACAAATGAAATTGTGTAATTCATGCAAATCATAAACCACCTCTAAAGTCTAGAAGATTTGACAATGAAGAAAGTGAGGATATTAATGAATAATATGTCTGAGCAGAACAGAGTATAAAATGAACATGTATCAAGGTTATAAATAATAAATAATAAAGTCAACACAAGTGTTATCTTTAGAACTAGGATAAAAAGGAAAATATTGAAACAGTCATATAAACATACATAATGTGGAAAAGAAGGTACCTCAAGTTGCATATGCTGTGACAGCTCAGATTCAGATAGCACAAATGACACTTAATTGTATTAATTTTCAACAATATGATGTTTTCCAGTATTTAAGGACAGCTACTTTACAGAACTTTGATAGGATGTTCTTGTAGGCATTTCCATCTTTATATTGTTCATATTAGATATGCTCAATTTATTCTCTCTAGGTATATTAGAAAGCATTTATCCTTAATATGCATAAGAAGAACTTTTTGATCTTTTTTATGGCTCATAATAATAATCTCCAATGTCATGGTTCTCCCTGTAGACTAAAACAAAAGCCTCAAGATTTGAATTAATCAAGGGTTTCAATGTTCTTGTTCTCACCAATATCTGAGACTTTTTACTTCCTTATAATTTTTTACTTCCTTTAATAAAGTAGAATCAGAACCAGAATGGCCGCTAAAAACACTGCCAACAATTGCAATTTAATTATAACCACAGTCTTTGCTAAATAGCCTATTCACATTTGCTTGGCAATACTAGCAAAATAGGCAGCTCTCCACAGTGCACAAAACCAAGTGGCTTCAAATCTGATAATAAAATTTATTGGTAAGGAAGCTTCTTATCTCTGCATGAACATGACATCCATTCAATTGACTTATCAATCTACTTTCCCCTAGAGATAACAGAAGAATGTATACAGACTATAACAGAAACAGATTTGGCCTTTTGAGTATGTAGGCTCTTGCTAATACAAATTATGATGGTTTGCTGGGGAAAGGACTGGGAATAGGGCGTCACCTGACTATTTCAGTCAAACCTGTTAAAGGATGTTACGAACAAAAGAGGAATCCACTAGAATGTGTACAGTCTTGTTTTATATAGTGCCATAACTGTATCAGTTGAGTTTAGATACTCAGCTTATTTTGTGTCTTTATTTCTCACATAAATGCACATACTTAATGCTACAGCTATAACTCACTGTGTAGCAGAGATCCCATCAGAATTGAAATCTCAGTGCCAGTCACCTGCTTCATTTATTTCTTGCTGTGAGCCTAATGAGAAAACAGCCAGACCTACCCTGAGAAACTGAGAGGAGAAATATCACTTTTCCAGAGGTACCAGGAAATTCAAACTGTTCTGAACATGGGAGACAGTAAGAGCAGTTGAACTATCAAAAATATCATTGTGAAATAAATAATCATCTCATTCTCAGTGTGATGGGCTTAGATTGTGCATGTCAGAGCCACAGGAAGAAAAAAAGGGAATTGGGCAAAAACTTACTCAAAACCTTGTGAAGTGAATTAAAGTTTATCTAATGGTCTCAACGGAAATTCCATTGCAACCCTTTTATTCACACCTTCCCTTGTGAGCAAAATTCTCTCAGAATAAAGTACACCCTCAAGGTTTTTTACTAACTCCTAAACATGTGGCAGAATTGCTATCCAAGAGATAAATAGCACCATGGACGATCATTTTGTGAAGAATCTGTGGTATCAAACATCACTTTTATGTAGGGAGGTGGACATTAAGATAATGGCAAGCTTTGGTTGAAGCACAAAAGTGAGGCAGCAGTTCTCATTGCTCAGTGGATGTGTGTTCCCTTTGTTTGGATATTTCTTTGGTTTGTGCAATCAGTAGAAATCATTGTGGGAAGAGGTAGTTGCAAAATTATTTTATAATAATAAAAACTAATTTATAATCATAATAACAGTCCAGTTAAAATCATAATCATAAGAACTAACTTATAATAATAAAAAATTGGATAATGTTTACTTATAGCTTTTGTAGAGCACTTGAATGTTAGTAAAAGTTTTAACAATTTTTGATCAGAATGCAGCTTCTTTTGGTCAAGCACAAAATACCACAAGATAAAAAAGTGGCCTATATTCTTGTGGTGAAGCCATTTTCATACTGTCACAGAAGATTAGTGATAAACTGCTCTGTGTTTATGAGTAGTTATTCTTGGTTAATTCAGATACTCTAGGATTGTTTGGAAGGTTTTATTCTGAAAAAGCATCGCCATATGCTTTTTACAAATACATTATTAAAAGCTCTCTAATGGTTCCCCACATAGGCCAAAAAACTGGATCATAACAGAACTCTCTGAATATAGACAATATTAAAGAAATGCTTTCTGATCCAAATCTGGGGAAGTGCAGAGAAAAAATAAAATTAGGATATGCTGTACTTTTGACTGTTAACAAAGTACTGAGATTTTCAATACTTAGTTGCAGTTAGTGTAGATTATCTTTGTGTGTCCCTTCCAACTGAAATCTGTTCTGTTCTATTCCTACTGGTATATGTGAATATTGGTTTAACATGGGAGGCACTCAGACACTAGAGAGACTGGTGGCAGCATGAGGTGCCAAGACAACAATTGTAGCACAGTTGATTTCAGAGATTCTTGGAGAAAGCATTTTTCATATCCTGTCAGTGTCGTTGTTCCCATGTCAGCAGTATTAAGATTGAGCTTGATCAAAGGCCATCCTGTTGAATAATGTAAAAACACAAAGAAGGACTTTTAGTCCTACAGAAGAACATTAGCAGTAAGAGCTGTCCGATTAGATAGCATGTAGAAGTTCAGTGATTTTATTATTAATTTTAATGAGCAAATAACATGGCAAATAATAAAAGTAATTTGATTGTATTTGCCAGAAAATTATCTTAAAAAAAAAAAGAGTAACGACTGGTTGTTCAACTGCAGGGAGAAAGGAGTACCTCTGAGCATGGGAATCCTCACGAAAACAACATTCATCCTGGCATTGCTCCCAGGCAGAGCAAGCTGTGTAACTCATCAGGTTTGTAATATAAAAATGATTATGCTTTGCTGCTATAAGCCCAGTGGGTAATAAAATACCTGTATTTCTCCTCCCCTACCTGCAGCTTCATCTCTCCTAATACAAAACATTGCGTTTTTCCTGTTGTGCCCAAATCTTATGACTCTGTAACAACAGGCACTGAACCAGCTTGGCTACTGGCATTAAACCCAGTTTTAAGATGGTTTTTTGTCTGATTGTTTTCATGCTCACTTACCCTATGGTGGGTATAGATGTAGGTCATTCTATCTGTGCTGTGTCAGTGACCACGTTTTGCAAACCCTTGCGTTTGGCACCAAGGGTCCCTGTATATGTACAAAGATTCCTCTTCTCTACAGGACCAGGACACAATTAATATAAGATACAATTAATCTCTTTACAGAGAGAAGAGGCTGTGTTGTGCAGATATGGACTTAAATGCCTAGTTTCTAAGGGAAATTTATATCTCTTGCCCTTGCTAGGTTTAAGAGGTAGGAAATTGCACAAAGGCTGGAGAAAGGGAAAAGGAAAACTTGGCCTTAATTACTCTGTGGCCATTTATAATTTCTTTTCTACATAGTTTTTTTTGTCCCACAGGGGCTGCAGCTTCTAACCCATTGCCTAAGATGAGGAAGTACTGAGTGACACTCGATCAGGTTAGAATGACCAAGCCACAGGGAGGGATAAGGATTTTTGCACTTGCATCACACAGGAGAAAAGGAGACAACATTTTTGTTTCACTTTCACACACTATAAGATGTCAGGCTGTACTTCATTTTAGGATATTCAGTGACAGAATTGAATGCAGAAGTAATGATGCCTCAGTGGGAGATGTACCTCAGTGAAGGATGAATAAAAACTGACTGGAGACACCAGGGTATATGTAAGAGAGAGCCCAGACTGTAGGTGTGGGTATGCAGAGATGAAGAAGGGGATGAGAGGTTTTCTGTCTTCCCAGATGCATTATGTAACACTAGGATATCCTAGGATATACCAAATAAAAAAGTATCTTCTTGTACCACTAGCATTGCTTGGCATTTATGCAGCTGCCATGTGCCTCTCCCTTCAGCATCTGAAAAAAATGAAAAGGTTTCTGAGAAGACAAGTCAAAGGCATGCCTTGGGTGCAAAACAGGTTTTCTCCTCTACCCTCAAATGTGAAGGAGTCAGGTAATCTCCATGTGAGGTTTGCCATGATTTTTGTCAAATATCTGCTATCTTTAGTGTGTACTTTGCCTAATTTCCAAAATACTAAACATGAAAGAATGATGAGAAAAACAAACTTGGCTGCTTTCTTGCCAGATATCTCAATGCTTTTGGGTTTTTCCCCACTATCATTTTGATAGGAACCAGATTGTACAGGTATTAATGTAGTTTAGCAGGCAGAGGCATGACAACCAGGCTTGCAGAACTGTATGTGCTCACACAATGTATAGTCTGGATACTCCTTTCAGCATACTTAAGTTTAGCTGTGTTTTACTGCCATTAATTCTTTACTGTTTCCTACCATGGTGACATGAAAGTCACATCCCCAGAGAGAGGGTTTGAAAGAATTGTTTAAAAAGTGACAGTCTTCAAGTAGGCATGAGGAAATTTTAATTTTTCTTCTCTGGCAGTTTCCACCCAAGAACATGAATAAATTTCTTGAGTTTTACCTCAGGTATTATGGTACCTAAGGCAGGAAGACCTCATGGTCCTTCTCTCCTTGCACACAGTGGTACTGACTTTCAGCCCAGATCTAGTGTTGAGCATTTCTGTGCACTGCAATCCCACTTGGAGCAGGTCCCAGGAGGAGCACACTTCTCTCCACTGCCTGCTTCTTCAGCCACATGCTGAGCAGTTGGGAGCCCTTTCCCCCCACGCTTAGCAGGGGTGAGCTTATAAAACTGAGGTCCAGAAACTGGAGTCTTAATGCCAGGTTTCCCCAAAGGCCATCTGCTTCACTATGCGCTTTTGCAATGCTGTCCCTGATGTCTCCAGAAAACATTGTGATAAACATATACAAAAGGAGCTTGTTATTTCACACATGAAAGTCATCACAAATGGTGTCTGGTTTTCAATTTTTTTGTTATCTTGCTGTAGATATATTGTGAGAAAAAACTTTCTTCAAGCATTCACATTAAATCCATCTCTTAAAGGAAAATAGCTCATTTATCCTGCACAAGATAGAGGCATATAGAGAACAACAGCATTCTGCCTTTTGAGGCATCTCGTATTTTTTGACAGCCTTAGCCCACAGTCTTTGATTAGATAAAGGCCTTAATATTACATTACAGCAGAATTACCTACATTATGGCAGCTGCTTGTTGCAATTGTGTTGACATGACTGGCTTCTTGTGGGAATGTATTTTGGCCTTTCTAATCTCTTTAGCATCAGCAGCAGGACATTTTATTTGCAATTGATTTTTAAATTTAGGAGTAATTGAAGTTTAAGTGCGGTTACCTTCTTGCAACAGGGACAGGTTGATACTGTTTAAATCCTAATTATGCACTGATTAAAAGTGATTGCATTGCCAAAGTGAGCAAGGGCTACAATTTATTTCATTCTTAAAGGCTCAGCATAGAGAATTAATTGTATTTCCAGGAAAACAGATCAACATAAAGAGGAAGCAATTAAGAGTTCATTGTTGAATCATAAATTTCCTAGTAATTTTTGGAAGACAGACAAGATAGACTTAACTTTGAAAGCAGATCTTGTAGACAATGAGGATTAGTCATTTAATAGTTTCAGTATTTGATGATAGAAGCTTTACCTCCCATCGCTCATAATAAGTTTTACTAAAACGGGTAAGGCAGAAATGGGCTTATTTTCACATAAACTAGTCTTGTAGTGATCTGGTGTTTGCTTTGTTTTCAAATTTAATAATGAAATGACAGCCTGCAAGTTGTTCTCATGTAATAAGTAGGATTAACAAAACCAGTTGCACTTTTCCTATGAGCAGGAATCATTTTATAAGCACCATAAAAAATAAGAAAGTGGGAGAGAAACCAGAACAGAAAAATACACTTCTACAACAGTGATAGGGCAAAACCTGGAGCCTGAACAGGTTAGAGCTGGGAGTTCTGGATCTGAGTTTTGTGACTGTCAAAGGCAATTATATGAGACCTGTCTAAATGATTCCATATTTTGGGAAACACTTAGTACAGACCTGTTCCTGTGTATCGTATTACATTTATTATTTATTTAGATCATTTATTTATGTTTGTACAGTGGACTCTGCTGTCGCATCTGATTTCTCATTGATGGAATATCAGCATTCTCAATTAAGTGCAAAGGCAACACATGCCAGAATCATGGTGGAAGTTTAAATGTTTTTTTTTCATCCTGGCTGTAGAGTTTTCTTTCTTTCTCTATAGAAACCAGTGGACTCCTGAATTCATACCACTCTGTTATTAGCAGAGGAAATTTCAGTAACGGACAACAGAAATAGCAGACAGAAGTTACCACTGTGCACTGGCTCAACTCAATGCTGTTTAGACAAGTACCTCACATCACTGCTGCAATGCTAATGCTGGTCCCCCAGGAGACAGAGAGTTCCATTTCTTTTATCAGACTTTGGGAAATCTCCCAGTATTTCAGTCATAGTAGTGCAGAGAACAGTGTCGTCACTGTGTGAGGCTTCACTACGTTGACAATTAGTGGTAAACCACCTCAATATTACCCAGAACTTCAGGAAGACACAAACACAGTTCATTCACAGGTTCCTTCTTCAAGGATGTTAAGTTGTATGAGGTGATTCCAATCTGTAGAGCAACTTTTCACTGGGAGACCACTGTGGTATAGGAGCTGTATGAATTCTGTAGTCTTCTTCACATCACTTTAATGATGGATATGGCCAGTTCACTCAGTCCTTTCCCATTTTTGTGACCACAGAGAAAGACACCAGTTCACATGAAGATTAAGTTTGTTTTAAGCCTGGCTCCTTATGAAAGCAAGGCTCACACATTACCCTGTGTGTCACCTAATGACTTTTGAACCCTTTCAGCCAATGTCTCCCCAGGGAAGCAGAGGAGCTGAGTTGCCAAAATAATTTAATTTCTACACAGTTTGCCAGTTCAATTAAAAACAGCAGCCCAAATTTCATCAACACCATTTTTTCTGCTATAAGGAAAAAAAACCAGAAAAACAGCACAGGAGAATTTTACAATTGCATAAGAAGAATGTAGAAAATCTAGGTTTTATTCCCTTGTGATCCATTCACTGGGAGATGCACTTCCTTAACAAAGCAGACATACAGAAACTTGTATTCTTTTTATCTTAGACTTGTCTATTGGTAGTGAAATCCAGTATCAGGGTTCAAGTCAAAAGAAAAATTCTTGATTAAGAATTAGGGAAAGGCTTGACTCACAGTAATAATGTGAAAAGCAGTCATCAAAAAGTGTGTAGTTTAAGTGGAAAAATTAGATTTACTGGGGTGAGTGAACAGCAAATCCACTGAAATAAAAGCTGATCCAAAAACTCAACAGTTAAATAACACTTCAAGTAGTCCTTCAAGAAGCCACTGTTACTTTGGGTGATTCTGTTGAAGTCAATGTTTTGTCTTCAGACTTATACTGGTAGTATTGGAGTGAAACCACAGGTAATTCTGAATTCTGGTCATGAGTTTAGGCAGCAATTTCTGTCTCCTTAGTGACATTCAATTGTGGCTGAAACATAAACAACTTCCATGTCTCTACTCAATACATGTTTACTGTCCCTAGTAGAATGATTTTTCCCAAACCTTTCTTCAAGCACAATGATCACCTAGGGAACTCAGTGCAGTCCATCCTGGGCATTGGCTCAGGATATTACAAAATAAAAATGACTTTGCTATAATTCCTTTTATGTGCACTGGTCTCTCAATTACATGATTTATAGGACCTTTTGGGTTCAATTTCTGCATTTGAGAAGATGCAGCAAAAGAGCAAGTCTAACACAGGGTGGCGTGTAAGCCTAAATTTCTTTAGGGAATGCTGTTCCAGAGGCCACTGAAATAAGCAGACATTTTTTGAACTGTCTTCAAGGCAATTTGTGTCAGGCTCCGAGGACATTTGCAGATTTCAGAGTACTGAATTAGAATTATGGAATTGTTAGTGTGTAATATATGCATAATAATATAATCGTGGTTAGAATTCAATATTGGAGTTTGCCTTATGCAGAAGTCATAAAAATGTGCTACTCCTGGGATTTAATGTAGAGTTAATATAAAAAAAACCCAGAGCTAATGTTTTTCTGTGCTTCAAGAATTAAGAGGTTTCTAAGACTAATCAAAACCTTTCACACACTCTTTTTTCCCATGTTGCAAGTGGATCAAAAGTTTGAAAATATACCCCTGAAGTTGTTATGTTTGCCTGAATATTTTAGACTTTATAAATAAGACCTTTACTTTGTAAGCAACTTCTTTATGGAAAAAAAATCCATTTCCCATAAAGGATTCACAAGAAAAGCTGTATGTTCAGAATGTACTTTCTATTTATTTCACTCACATGGTTGTCTGACTGACTTCCTTTTCAGGAAGGAGGATAACTGAGAACATATGCTTGGTTATTCAATATTTTCTTTAACTTCTTGAATTTCAGTAATATGTAGATAAACTTGACTCAGCCTAACCTAAGGATGGATAAAGACTTTTGATACAGCTGGGAAACTTTCCACAGCTTCAGAGCTAGCAGAATGTAACAACGGAGCTGTTTTCCACATCTCTTTCTGAATTAGCTTTTTCCCCTGACTTGTACTTGGAATATTATGAAGTATCCATCAAACATGGCTATATTAAAGAGAATGGTCTGAGGTCAGGGTACAGCCCAATATCATTTTGTGAGGAAGCAGTTTCTCTTTACATTGTGGGCACTGACCTGGTGGAGGTGTTCAGCCTGATGCCCTTTTGCAATCATCCTTCTTATTCAACAGCCTTTTTTTCTGTTTGGAGAATCTGTTTCTTGTTAAAATGTTTGAGTAACCAAGTGTAGCCTCCTTGAATATTGCCACTCACCCATCAAGTGTTTGCAGAACACTTGTAGGTTTCCCAAGACTTTCCTGAATTGATGGTGGTCTCCCATGATTTCCAGGAAAAATCCATATAACCATAAGAAGTCAGATTCGGATTTACAAGGACAGAGTCCACCAACAATTTTGAAATATGAATACACATTACCAAGCTGCAGGGAAAATAAAACTGAACCAGCTTTTTCCTTTGACAGTATGAGAGAACACTCTAATCAGCCAATTCAGATATTTTTTTATCTAAACCCATATGGGATTAAGTCAGAAAGACAAGGTCCTGTTCTACATTTTTAGCATTGCAGGATAGTAGGTCTTTTATACAGAGGAATCCAAAGGCAGGGTTTGTCTCAGATGTTTTTAAATCTCTTATCTACTGCAGATTTTTACTATCACTGTACAACCCAGCTAAACTGAATGTATTAACCATTTATTTTTCACTTTTGAGCTGCTTGTAAATGTAATGACTATTCATCTTCTTTCAATTTTATTTTCCTTTTTCTTTTGGTCAAAAAAAAAAAAGTTGTGATCCACTCAAAATGCTTCTTAGGAATTGTTATATCTTACACAGACTGGTTTTCTGCCACAGGTGAATTTCGTCTCCAATCCTGCAGGTGAATTTAATCCCAAATCAAATCCCTACAACCAGTTGTGAGGAATTCGAACCAGTATAAAAGTCTTGTAGTAAACCTAGTCTTTTTGTGGTTGAGCCATTACATTTAGGTGCTGTGATCAGTGCAGAGTACTTAGGGACTAATTTCTTACGGAGGAGCAGTCTGAGCAAAAATCATTTCTGGTTCTGCAAGCAAAGGTAAGAGCTATGATGAGGCTCCATAATATACTATGGAATTAGCTTTTTAATGGTAGCTTTTTCTTAATACTTTCAGTGTTTTACTGGATGTTCTTAAAAAGATTTAATCCTGAGCCTTTTGAACGACAGTGATACCAATCTACAATGTAGAAAAGTCTCTGGGTGCTTCTTTTTAGGCAATGCGTTCTCTTAAGCAGGCTTGTGGCTAGTTGTCTGAAATTAAAACTATGTGTTCAAAGGCTGTACTAGATAATGAATACCACTTAATGCAAACAAGAGACTCAATCAGTGTCTTGGAGACAGTCTTCCTCTTAGTATTTTCTGAAAAGAGCCTAGGTTTGGAAATCTTGTTATTCTTTAATTTTGGGATTTGTGTTCAGAGCTATCTATTAACATACTTTCTTCCTGAAGTCAGCACAAAACCTTCCATAGTTCTTAGTTTCCTTACATGCCTGACTATTGACGTAAACTCAGAAAGAAGAAGAAACCAGAGTACAGTGTGTTTCACAGCAGAACGGAGCTTGGGAAAGGAAGCTTAGATAGCCACTTACTTGCTAAATCTAGCAGCAAATAAAATGAAGAATTCCAGCCCTATAATCTTTAATTAAAACTTGGCAAATTGTTGGATATTTTTTAATTTTATTTCCCTATCATTTTAGCAATGCAAGAAGCAGAACATTTTAATGATAAAAATGGCTTAATAATGCAGATCTCATAGGACCTATTATTTTTAGACTGGTTTTTATTACTATATCTATAAAAGAGGCAGCTCAAATATTTTGATACCTTAACCTTTAAATTAATACAGAAATAAAAACATGTGATTTTGTTTCAAACCCTTTATGAAGAATGGGTAAGCTTAGGAATAACAGTGCTTCTGGACTTCAACATCAGCTTCTGAGACCACGCTTTGGAATGAAGTTTCAGTCGAAATAAACAGGCAAAATTCCTTGCATGCTTACATACATGTATAACACTATCACAGAGAAAGTCAGAGCAGTAAGGTTATGAACTGAAATTAATTTCTTAATCAGAGGGTAAAACTGGACTCTTTATTACTGCTGTTAAATGTCTGATCAAAGGATGATAACATGCTAATTATTGTAGAAATATACTAAACACAAATCAGTTGCTCTTTCAGCTCTTAATCTTCAATAGGAGGGGTCAGAAAGAGACAAAGGGAAACTACAGAGACAGAATGCCATTTGACCATGGCCAGAGAATAGGTCAGCTGTCAACCTTGGGTGCAGGTTTCAATCTTGTGACTGTTTCCTCTTACTTTTTTTCTCCCTCCTATTTCATGACTTTATGTAGGCTTTACTGACTAGACACAGTTAAACGAAAAAGCCTCATTCTCTTTGTTACTCTTAGGATGTCCATGTGCAATTCCTACCGTGTACAAGACGGTGCTTCCCCTATTTTGGACTGCATAGACCTTTCTGCTATTTGGATGCACAGGGATGTGATCAAGCATGTTGTTTCTAGCTTATATCACTCTCCCAGTCCTGGTAGATCTTCAAGAATAACTATCTCCTCTTGGCTTTGCAACACAGAGTCACCTACCAAACACCTTCTCATGAAACCTGGGGCTCTTCTTGGCTTGCTTTGATCACACTGTAACTTTCTTAATAGACAACCCAACAAATTGCAGATGGCTTATTCTTTAGAAATTGTATCACTTTGCTGGTTAGATTTAATTTCTTTTGCTTAGGTTGATTTAGAAAGAGAACATTAAGTCCCTTATCTGCATGGAGATTATAAGGAAGATAAGCCCTCTAGTACTATGGGAAAATTTAAAATGTTAGTGAATCACCAGTTTCTTAAACAAGAAAGTGTAAAGCACTTTCAACCAGTCCTGTACTTTGGGGTTTCTGCACAGAGCAAAGTGACAGTGAGTCCCAAGGGTGGCATCAGTGGAACACATAAATAACCCAGCTGCTCTTATTTAAAGGAGACATTCCAGCCCAATTAAGCCTTTGTAATAATGTCAGATAAATTGGTCCCTTTTGTGAAAGAAACTGGATTTCTGTCCTTATTTTTAGTCTGTTATTGAAGTTGCCACACTAAGTACTTAAAATTAATGAGAAGGGCAGAGTATTGTGTTATGTGAACCAATGGTTTCACTTCATGTCTATTCTTATGTTATTTTCTTGGGTTTGAAGTGCTGACAGTTGTTGTTGTTTGTTTACTGAAGGTTCTGGGTTCTTCTGTTCATAGCAAGGTGTCCAGGCTGAAGCAAATCCATACATTCCCTGGGCATATAGTGAAGGACCCTCCACGATGGTATCTTCTCTCCTCAAACAGACAATCTCAGAGGCATATAGTTTGAAAGGTTGTTTTGGCAGACACAACTGGCTGTAATAAGCGTTTTGGGTACTGGAGATGGTATTCTTTCTTTCCCAAAAGAAGAGTAGGAGAGAGCTAATTTGGTTCTCTAAATCACTTTTGGGAAAGACTTAGTGTTGAACAATGCAGGCTGGGAGGGGAAAATGCTTAGCAACACTGACAAATCTCGAACAAAAAAACAAGAATTGTTTTCACAGAAATTTTTTTAAACAATTCCAAATTGGAGGACTTTCTTTCCTCTCCACATCCCCTAAGTAATAACATTACAACTGACAACCTGAGAGGCAAATTTACTTTCTCCTTTTTTTTTTTAATTAGGAAACACCATTAAAAAAGACACATTAAAATGTGAACTTACAGAACTCTTGATCTGTGTGTGTGCTATTCTATATCATAAAAAGAGGCAGCTCACCTGTAAAGGTGGCACCTCTGTTGTAAATTTGTTCTGTTATATCCTGCAAAGGTTATTATTCAGCTTATCCAATCTGTCTTCATTCATAAATCTGTGATTTGTATTATGTGAAAAGTGAATATGAAGTGACTGAATTCCTGTCTATTTTGTGAAAAGATCAAATTCCTTGCTCTAGTGCTGAGGTGAGCATCAGTTAGAATTATTTTTTATTTGTGAAATGAGTTAACTCTGAAGATCAATGGACAAATGTCCTTCCCAGCAAAAGCCACTATTAAAATTTGTGCTTTTGGTAGGGAATATGTGTAAAAGATCAGTGATTAATTTTGCAGGAATGCCTCTGTGCTATTCTAAGTTTCCCCTCCACATGGGGTGTTCTGAGCTGGTTGACCTATTGAGTCCTAAAGACCTTTCACACAGCTAAAGTCACAATGGAGCCAGTCAATTGACACAAAGGTCAGAAGATGCCATTAAAGCTGGAATTGGTTAGGAATGTCTTAGTGTGCTGGGGGTTTTGTAAGAAAATGTTTTGTGTTGTTTTTGGTCTGTTTCCCAACTTGACCTTAGATGGAGTTTCTCACTGAAACACAAGCGATTGTAAAATCATAGAATGGTTTTGGTTGGAAGGGACCTTAAGGATCTAGTTTTAATCCCTGGCAATGAGCAAGGCTGCCTCCTACTAGACCTGGTTTCTCAAAACCCTATCCAACCTGGTCTTAAACATATCCAAGGATGGACCATCCAAAACTCCTCTGGAAAACCTGTACCAGTGCCTCATCACCATTATAGTTAAGAATGTCTTCTTAATATCTAATCTAAATTTACTGTCTTTCCATTTAAAGCCATTGCCCCTTGTCCTACATGCATAGCAAAAACCATCTGCAATTTATTACCTGGAAGGATTTTAGTGTCATAACTCCTAGTATCACATAACTTTTAAAAACAAAATATATGAAGTGCCAGAACAAAACACTGTTGGCATCAGACAATCTATTGCTTCTATAGGTTGTCATTTATTATAGGAAATATTCTTTTGATTCCTGGCATCTCAGAGGCAAAACTCGGTGTTAAGAAACCACCTGTAGAATGAGTCTGGGAGAGAACAAAGATTGGGACACAAATCAGTTTAATTATGGCATTGCACTTAGAAAGCAGTTTGTAACTGTTTATGTTGCCTCTGTGTCTGAAGTGAGGATGGTCCTAGGTAGATGCTTCCAGATGATCATTTTGATTTCTACTAGCTTGAGGAAAAAGTAGTGCTACTTAGAAATCTTCATTCCTCTCCCCTGGCTGCAGTAGCATAGAGATTTCCACAAAGTGATCTGTTGTCGTTAAATTTGACTGTGATGTTTAATGGTGTGGCTTTACAACTCGCTTTTTCAGAATCACACTAATCACTTTAAGTATTCAGGGGTGCACCAAGTTGAAACCAGGTCTTTTTGCCTGGAAATAGCTGTGACCTCTACCAAAATTTGTGGTAAGGAAAATTAACTCATCCAGTTACACTAATTCTTGTCTAATTTTTTTCTTGACCAGCTCATCTGGAAGATTTGTAGTGCAGAATGGTTCTAAGGACATGATGAATCCATTAGCCCTTCAGTAAGTAAAGGTAAGGTTTCTTGATACCAAGAAATCCTTTTCAGAACTAATTTTTTGTAACTTTTACAGAACCTATATTTCTGTACTGTTGCATCCTGGTAACTTTGGAATGACCTCCTTTCCTTTGCCTTGGGGTAAATGAATTTAATCCCATTGTTTGTGTTTTTCATAGCAGTCACAGTAAGTACATCCTATCATGTGGTGTTCAAGATCTCAGGAGACTTCATTCTATCTGAATGCTTTCCATTGAACACCAAAAGTCAGAGGGAAAACATCCCTCTTTGGCAGAGCTCTGTAGATATAGAGCAGTAAGAATGTGTTTCTATTGCAAATAGAGCAGAATATCTTGATTCAAAGCGCTGCTTTTGTACCTGAAGCTTAGCTCTGTGCAGGATGTGCTAGTGGCAGGGTAATTGTGAGATTGAAAGAGGGAGAACCAGAGGCTGAGGAGCAACCCTTCATCACTGAAAACGTGAAGTGGAAGGTTTCCTAATAACTTTTTAAAGTAGCATCTTAAAATAGATAGAATCCACATATTTGTAAACACCAAGAAAATTTCTGTGGGTTTGTTATTGGTAATTTAATGCTGGCTGCCTCTTCAAAGAGGCAACCCTGGAAGCCCTATGATTATATGAACTTTCTTTCATGAAAACCCCCGCTAAATTCCCAGCCCCTATGTCTGCAGTGAAAAGCTGAAAGATTCCTCAAAGTTCAGAAAACACATGTTCTAAATTTTCTATAGCTAAAGTTAACTACAGTGAAGGAAAGTCTGGCTTGGGGACTTTTAAGCAGAGTAGGCAAAATAAATACAAGTAAAATTACTGACCTGCTTTTCCAGATGAGGAGAAATAAGATAAGGAGACTAAGCTACTTGCTTTAATTATTTCTCCTTGAAGCCAGGCAAGTTTCTTGACTGCAGGGTTCCCTTCTATCACATTGTGAGAGCAGGTGTTTAGCAGAGACAGCCCCAGCACCCCACTGCTCCATCAGCCACTCTTTTCTTGGCTCTTTCAGTGTTGGCTGGAGCCTCTTTACCTGCTTCTGTAGCTTCTATTGTATAGCTCATGTTGGAGGGAAGAGATGACTAGGATGTAACTTCTGAAAAGTTACTCTTCAGCAGAAGAATTATAAAGGGAGTTGTTTGGGGATATTTGAGAATTAACAGGCTGCCAAGCATTCTTCAATCAATAAGTTGAAGTTATTGGGACTCTTGTTTTCATTGGATACAGGTCTTTGATAGTCTGGTTATAGTTTGATTAACACAGCTGGACTTGGCTGCTTTGTCTGCATCCCTCTCTTGCTCTACCTCCTGCCCATCTCTTTTGAGCAGCTTACCACTGGTTTTGTGTTTCTTTGCTTCTCTTTAATGCAAAGGTTCCTAATGAGCATTCATTTACTATCTTCTGAATTTTTATGCCCAGAATCAGACTGTCCCACAAAATATTATTTAAAACTTTGTTCTCTGGGGAAAAAAACCACAGCTATCTTCTTTTTTTTTTTTTTTAATATTTGCTGTTATATGCATAGAAATAATTTCTTGCTTGCTATATTCACTATAACTCTGAGTAGAAAGAGCATTCAGTTAGCTTTTGTTAAGAGATGAATGTGTTGGTTATGACAAAACTGAGAATTCTCTGTGTTTTTTCTCAAGTATTTTCTGATTTATTCTCTCTGCTTTCTCCCTCACCCAGAGCAAAGGGCAAAAGTCCACAATTTGACAGAAAGGGAACTTCAGTGAAAATGTTCACCTGCTCCAAACATTTTTTTTCCTGTGTTATTACTTTTTAATACTTACCCTTTAGCATGCCTCCTTCTGTACTTTGACATTTAGCTTTAATCTGTGTGTAGCCATAAACATCACCTCTATGCTTAGATTTGGAGTCTGCCCTAATGCCCTTAAATGAGCTTGCAGAGGTGAAGTACATCGGAGGAACATGACAATGACATTACTTAAGAACAGGTGGTAAAAACCAAACATCATCACAAGGATTTTATTTCTATTTCAAACACTAAGATCTAAGCCAAAACCCCCTTCACATGAACCCAAGAGAGATTTAAACTGGAAAGACATTCAATTCATACAGATATCTTTTTGTTGCAATTAGGCAGGAAGAGATCTACATAGCAGCTGTAAATGTCAAGAGTCTGTTTGGCTTTTCATTCCCAGGGGTGTTGTGATGAACACCAGAGAATTATTTGAATTTCACTCTGATCAGTTAACTTCCATCTTGATCCTCTCTAGCAGACAAAAATTGGAAAAGTAAAACTAGAATTTATCTCAAGAGCTTATCTAGTGCACGTACCCCTGTTGTCAGACAGGATCAGATGTGTCTGTGGCACTACAGCTTGATGCTCATCTGTTTTGCTCTGAAAGACTCTAAAATTAGCAGTTTCACTGAGGACTTTAAAAAGCATTAACTTCTTTCTTTTTTTTTTTTTTAATAATATATTGAGTACTTGGAGATCAGCATTATGTTCCTTAAACTTTTGTTTGATCTTTGCTTTTATCCAACTGCTCTACGTGAGTAGGTCTCCTGGGATATGGATGGTTTAGGCATCACTTCTAAGTACTCCTCTAATAGATGTACTTGAGGATTTTGTTTTAAAACCATTTTGAAGCTTTAGCTTTGCTTTTGTTAACAGGTACAAACCACAGTTTGGAACATGTCTTGACTTTTTCCCACTAAATAGATGTTTGTTTTTTTTTTGACCAACATTTACTTGATCCTAGATATTTATCTTTGCACATAGATAAATAAAATGGAACATAAGACCAAAAGGACTGCGGTGGCTATTTAGCACAACCCTCTCTAAATAACATGGTTTTGGAACTTCTTTCAGTGAATCTTTTTGTGTGAAAATTATTCTTTTCTTACATAAGTTAGTGTTATCAAAGCCAACAAAATATGATTGAAATTGTTTTACAAGTGGGAAGAGGGGAGAATCACGTAATAGATTAGATTGGAAAAGACCTCCAAGATCATTGAGTCCAACTATTAATCCAGCACTGCCAGGTCCACCACCAAACCATGTCCATAAGCGCCATATGCCTCTTAAATACCTCCAGGGCGGTTCACTACACCAGTTTCCTGGGCAACCTATTCCAGGGGTGACAACCCTTTCAGTGAAGAAATTCTTCCTAATATCAGATCTAAGCCCCCTCTGGTGCAGCCATGGACCGTTTTTAATTGTCCTGTTGAATGTAATGGATACTGGCCTCCAAACAAGTTACTATTTTAAACTTCTCTTTGTATTCTCATGGGTTCAAGTTCTATCCAGAAAGACCATGAAACTGAATGTGTTTTGCTGGTGAAACCACTAAATCCTAGAAATCCTAACAGGAATTTTACATTAATAGGATGATTACAAAATAAACTATATTGGACTGAATATGTCTAGAGAAGGCTTAATAAGGTATAATCAACTTCAGCTTTTAATCTGATCTGGGAAATATGGCATTGAAATACTTTTTTTTTTTAATAACTGTGAAGTTACACATACACTAAGCTGAAGACACACAAGCGGTTTCACGAGCTACTGTAGTATTTCTTAAATGTTGACATGCAAGTGGATTTAAAGGACTTTAATACTTTACTTAGTTCTAGGTTATTTCATGTACAAGGAGACTTTAGTCTTCACTATAGCCCACTATTTTCTTCTGTTCATACTCCTCACAAAAAGTCTTCTGTGCAAAACTTCAGAGATTTCATGAAATCTGAGTCTTCTTTTGGTGCTAATCTTTCCCTGGATAGGACCTTTTGTTTTGATTAGTCTTGCTTTGTCCTTTCTTTCTCATGGGGTCTCACTGGCAGGAATAGTGCTGGGGTCAAGGAAATGCCTTTTGGAGAGGAAGGGTCAGAGGCTGTGTTCAGGTACAGTGTCAAAGAACACTTTCACTCGAAATGTCATATGCTTTGTCCCAGATAATGGGATGCTTCACAGAAAAATGGCCATAATGGTGCTTTTATGTATACGCACATGTGCGTGCACACGTGCTTAGTATAGGAGACTGATGTGTGAACTCCTTTAAATTAAGGAAGTCAAGGGCTTCAGGAGAGCCTTCAGAAGAAATCTGTTACACACTTTGCAGTCTAATTGTAATTACATCAGGAATGCCCTTTGTACAGCTGTACTAGTCTTTCTGATGATTAAAAAATGCTACTTACCAGGGTTTTTTTTTTCTTTCAAGTGTTCCCTCCTGCAGAGATCAACCATCTACTGCCTGAGGAAAGGGAAAAGAAGATGTACTGTTAGGCTGATAAATGCTTTTGTCATATTTAATTGGGATTATTCATTTAACCCCTTTCATTTCCCCTGCAGAGGTTAATCACTAATGCACACAAAAAATGGGCCTAAAACAGGACCTGGGCAGAAAATGCAAAATATCTTAGAATTACAGTAGTTAAGGAGCAGCTTGATTTATCATCTACATTCTCTCCACAGTGCTTAAAGGGCTTTTCTTGAAAATTACGTTAAACAAAAGCAGCCGGAGAGCTGTCTTATTCAACATGTATAATTAAGGTTCTCTTCAGGGTTTGCTTTGGTTTTCGTTGTTGGCTTTTTCCCCTTCATTCCTTAGTCTTTCAAATCTATTTTTTCCTTGAAGAATACTTCCTGCACTGAAAGACAACTTCTGCTGCACATCATTAAGAAAACATTTATTTCCCTCCATAACGGGAAGAACTTGAAAACCTCAATCCTGAAATATTCTTTTCATGCATTTTTATGATATTTCCAAGCTATACCATATCCCTATTATTTTCCCCTTTACTATTATCTAATGCATCACTTGTATCCTAAGCAGAGATTTTTAGTTAGATCTCTGTTATGGTATTCATGCCTTTTAATATTTTTTTTTTGGTGGTGTGGGTTTGGTTTTATTCTTAGGACAATAGACATAGATATTTAAAAGTATTCTTTCAGAGTATGATTGAGTGTTGTGCCATGGTAAATTCTGAGCACCACGGTACAAGAAAGATATCCAAGTTTCATGGTTTTGGGCTAGAATCATCTAAGTCTCTGCTTTTGAGCTTGGTATGGTAGCTCAGGTTCAGCACGTTGAAAGAACCGTGGATCATGACCCAGGAGGTGCAGGTGAACAGAGTGCAATGCCTGTAGTGAAGCTCAATGCATTGCTTTATCAACTTCTGCTTCTGCTTCCACGAGGTCTCAGAGCATGGTGTCATTTCCACAACCTCTTCTCCAAACCTTACAGTTCTTTCTGAAAAAGTGCTTCTGACCATGTTCAACCCAAGCTGATAAGCAGTGATGCTATTCATTATTCACTTCTTGATGTTTCTGAATCTCTCCTGAGATGGCATCTGGAAATATGTCCCTTCTCAGCACAGATGCTATCTTTCCTCAACAATTCCGTTACCCTTGCTGCTCCTGTGATTTATTGCTTATTCATGTTGGTTCTGAAGTAGTCAGATGCTGTTTGTTTATTGAATAGTAAATAGAAGTTTCACAACAAACTAGTCTTTTCCAAGTAACATGAAAGATACGCTACATTCCTGATATGCAGCATCTTTGTTACCAGTCTCTCCTTGGAGTGAAATAATTCCAAGTCCCCCCATGGTCCATTGTTGAGCACCACTGATCTCATATGCTTTGCACATAGAGCTTGACATTCTGGACACCTGCCATGGTATTGATTGCTTCCATAATTCATTTGTTTTTATGAATGAGATCACTGTTTTGCTGCCAAAGGAATTGAGTGAATGATAAACCTGGAACTGATGTTTAAGTAATATTTTTAAGATCTGAACTCCTCCCATCCAATGGGTAACTTATTTCCTTTGCTTTGCTGATTCTCAAGAAACTCTTGAGTAGTAAAATATTGCTTATTTTCTTGTATATTAAATAAGTCTTTTAAAGAGTTTCATTGTGTTATGAGCTTCATTATGTTACTCAGAGTTTGTGGTGTATTATCAGAAATGCAAGGGTGATCCCTGTATAATAAATTCTAAATATCCTTTCAAAAGTCAAGATGAAGATTATCTAAAGGAAGCTATTAAGTATGAACAGATCAATTTTTGTTAACTCTCAGTATGAAGTCAAGAAAACAATGATAAAACTCTTCTGATTTCTGTAGTAATCATTTTGTCTCTGGACAGGGTAGCTTACAGGTGACAGGTTTTTTTCAGAAAGCTTTTTGCCATCTACTTTGGGGAAAATGAACCATACATTTTAATAAAAGTGCTGATAAATTCAACCTCCAGAGTACAGATACTTCTCAGTTCCAGTAAGGCTGGTAGGAGGACCACAGCATTGTGGCTTGATGGCTGGCAGTGCTCTCTAGACTGGCCTGTCTGTGTACCTGCAGGCAGTAGGGTCTGATCTAATACACAGCTACAATGAACACAGGGACTCAACCCAGTGACTGACAAAACCCCTCTGAATCCTACATCCCATCTGAATCAAGTGCTTTAAAAACTACCTTTGGATTATATCTGTTGGTGGTGACTGACCTACCTTTAAACCAGTGGAAAGCAAGTATTCCTTCTCAGTCCTTTAGTGAGATGCTTCTGTAACTCGTTATATTCATTCTTTTTTTTCCTTAAGTGTGTTTGCAAATCACTTCACATCTCAATACTCAAAATACTGGGGTTTGCTAAACAAGCAGGAATTCTGTATTGACTTGCAAAGCTGTAGATATAATGTTACTGTCTGGAATTCAAGCTTTGGGATATTTACCATTGTGCTTGAAGTCATAAGCTACTTATCTCCAGGGGACAGAAAATAACAACATTTTCTTCTGAGTCATTACACTTCATAATTGAAGACCTACATGCTAAGTAAAGTTTTTTTCCCTGGAAGCAAAAGCAATTCCTGCAGGCAATATATAAGGCTAAATAGGCAATGTGTCTCATTCCACTTACTCTAATGGCTCTCTGACGGAATTTTCTTAGATTTTACCATATGCTGAGTGGATTATGAATGAGGTTTAAATCGTGGAGTAGAAAATGCCAAGCAAAACAGGAAATCTGTTTAGAAGGACTCAAAAATAAATAATTGTTGGGAAATATTTTTCCATACAAAATCTTTAAAAAAATTTAAACTATATAATTTTAAAAATCAAACCAGAAAAAAAGATAAATTCTCCAAGTTTAGAGGTTGGTTACATTGGGGGGGTGTATTTAATTGGCTGTATTTAGTTATATGAAGAAGGAAGGAAAATATCTATTAGTTTTGATTACAGTTATTTGTGAACCAAACCAAAATATAAAATTATCCTGTATCAGTCCATGTAACATTGGGGTTGATTGGAGTCTTTTGGTGAGGTGGTGGTTTTTGGGGGTTTTTTTGTTTGGGTTTTTGTTTGTTTGTTTTTAAGTTGTTTTAGGAGGCACCCTATTAAGAGTTGCTACAAATATTTAAAGAATACTGAATCCTCTAAGAACAGAGGAGAACTCTTCAGAGAGTATGAAGTCTCCTAACCATTTTTATCAAGGTAGAGTCCTCAAGTAAAACAATCTCAAGCCAGAAACATAGCATTCAGTAAGATTTCAATTACAAATTCAGTGTTTAAAGATCTAACTTCCCATTAGACAGTAATTCTAAAGAGGAAACTAATGAACTGGAACTAGTGGGGTAGGGGAAGAACTATATAGCACCCAGAACACTTACCAGTCCAGATAATGTGAGAATATGCCTGTGTACTATGGAAATAATGTACAAAATATTTTCCTTAGAAAACAAACACAGGTTCCAAAAAATAAGTGGCTGCCCAGTCAATAAAGTTCCTGATCATGTTGTGGTGTAGGAATTGTTTAAGCCTTTACAAACTTAGTTGTATACCTATCATAGGAATGAGCAGCAATGGACATGTGTTTAAGTGAATCCTCTGCTCTTTACATGGTTTTAACTGCATTATGTAGGGGTTATACTTCTGTCTTTGCTTATAAAAACTACATTTCCAGAGTCTAAATGGCATCTTCCTTTCTCTGAGTGAAAGATTGATTCAGACTCTGTTCACTCTGGTCTTGCCTTGTGCAGCAAATCAAGGTCTGGACAATTGAGCAGACTGCAGACCTTAGAAGTGGGATAAAACAAAAGCAGGCTGCCTTTCTGGAAATGTTCCTGTTTTATCCAACACCTAGACATGGTCCAGTACAGAACAGTGAAAAAGAGCAGTTATTCCAACCATTCTTCTCTAGATCCAGATGACTTACAACCACAGGACTTGATTTTACTTTAGATTCCTCTCAAAGTTGAGTAAGATGCCCTGTGATACTGAGTGACAATGTTTAGGACTGGATTGTGAGTCTTGTACTAAACTGTTTTGCCTTATCTGAGCGACTGGTTACACTGGGTTGTGTGAGGGCTGTCTTGGCAGCAGGTATCAACTTGGTTCACTTTGACAGCTAAACAAAGTAAGTTGATCTCCACACAGCCTGGCATGATCAAGCACCATTAACAAGGTCAATGCAGCTCTGGGGCAGAGGCTTCCTGCACAGTCTGCTAGCTTCTTCCCAAAGCCAAGGAAAATAAATGCTCTCTTTGCTCATCTGACCTGCATCCTTCTGCTGTGTCATGAATCATCACAGCAAGAGATCCCCTTATGCAGAAGAGATTCTGTTCTTGAAGTTTTTAAAGCCCACATAGAGAGAGAGTGACTGTCCCTTTGCTATACTCCTGTTTTTCCTATGAGGAGGAGAACAGGCAGGGGATGAAGTACACTAACTGGACCCAGCCAGTCAGCTGATGTGACAATAAGCAACCCTGGGGGAAGAGGGATCCCTGGCACTGATGCCTTGCAGTGTGTCAGTGTGCAGGAGCACGGGATGGAGAAAAGAAAACATGGGGACAGGAGAAGAAGCAGAGCTTAAACTGGGAAGGCAAAATAAATCTTTTCTGAGAGGATGAGAAAAAGAAAAGGAAACTAAGCCTTCAGGGTGTTCTGTTTATACCAACATACACACAAGAGTGTTACTGATCTGGACTTAGGGAGAAATATCCACTTAATTATTATAGACCCACAATAAAGCCCTGAGCAGTTAATGGTCAGAAGTAGCCCAGTCTCCTACTTGTTTTTGATCCACTCTTTTCTCTTGCCTGTGTCTTGCAAAACACCCTGCAACTAGTCAGCAGCCATAAATTTTATTGCATATACTGTGTGAGTTGAGGCCAGCACCTACCTGAGTCAGTTGAAAAACTCTCTTTCACTTCTGTGGATGCTGGATCTGACTTTGAAAGAGTGGCATTTTAAAAACAACAAAGAGATTAAGAGTCTGTGAGCTAATTAGACATGTTGGCACATGTTCTGTTTCATCCATCTGCCATTCTTCAGACAGCTATGTGGCTAGGAACAATATTTCTTGACATTCTTATGGTAGATACCATATGGTTTCAGAAGAATTTCATAGGGCTATGAGTTTAAAATTGCTCTAATATTGTTGTTATGTCTGATTTCACATTAACTGCTTCATGTCTTACCTGTGATTTTATTTTTCTTTACAAATTCAGCAGTGGGTTGGTTTTAATTAGCTTGTGCATTTCAAAATAGCTAGCCAAAAAGTTATGAATCCAATGTCTGAATTAATACCCTGAGGGAGGAAAAAAGTGGGGAATATGATGATGACATAAGTCATGTAATGCTAGAAAAAGGCTGAAGCTATTTTGGATTCTTATCTTCCTTTCCTCTTTAGATATCTGCTCCAGTTAGGAAACACTACATTTATTTACTTAGTTTAAGTTTGCAGAACAGAATGCCGTTACATGCATCATAGGCCCGTTCATAGTAATTATTGGAATATGCACATTTAGAAAATAATAATAGCAGAGTCTGAACATGGAAATGCATATGAATTTGGTTATGGGAGTTACATTTAAGATCTCTCTTATCAATCCTTTTCCTCAAGCAAGAGATGCAGGTAACTACTGAAAAATTTTAATATAACTGTATCAAAACTCTTAGTTAAATCAAGCTGTGATTAGGTTATTTCACCAGTGCTAAAGAAACAAAGCCAGACAGTAGTGTGATTAAATGGGATTCTTACAGTGATTAAAAGCTTTTTTAATTCCTTTTTTGACTCTTACAAAAAAAAAAATTCCTGAGTCAAATATGTTCTTGGAGGAAGTCCAACTTAAGTGCAAGTTGATTCAAGGGAGGCCTCTTCGCGTGGCTCTGCATGAGCCACTTGCAATTACTACAAGTTATCTGATTTGTTCCAAGCTGTGAATCTTTGCTGAGACACTTTATCTTTCAAGCCTCAGTTTCCACACTGAGCTTTGTCTAATTGTGAGTGATGTTGAGCTCCAGCCTGTTTTTCTAGAAAACCCCAGAAATCTAAATCAGTGCATTTTTCAGCACAACTGGGACAGCCCAGAGAGCATCCCATTGCTTCAGTTTTTTTATCACTGATCAATCAGGGTGTAGTTCTGTGAAGTCATTTATCTTCAGGTAAGCCATTTCAAGGAGTGACAAAAGGAAGAAAGAAGGTAGAAACTAGGCTATGGGTATGCCTAAGAAAATCTGCAGCTTCCTAGAAATGCAAATGCAGCCCTGCCATTGAGTCCGGTACTTAAGGAGGAAGGAGCCTCATTATGGTTTGAGGCTGGTTGTTTCTGTGGATAGATGGGATGCTAGTAGATGCGTAAAAAGCTCCTGGAGGAAGGCCTGATGCTTGGGAGGGAGAAGAAAGACTCTTAGCTGCGGTCCTCCTCATATAGAGGCCAGAAGGAAAGGATGCAGTGGTGGGGAATGAGAGGCTTTGTATGGGCTTGTGAAGGGATGCAGTGTGAGGAGAAGGGCACAGGCAGTTACCTCAAGGCATGAAAGGGATGCTTTTGTCCTGTATCATCAGGATGAGAGCTTGAGGGAAGTGTGGAGCCTGTTGTCTCAGCATTGCTGTGTCCACATCCTATGGGTGAAGGCTCTTCCGAAGTGAAAAACTCCATAAGCGGCTCAATGGTAATGTCAAATGATAGCAGCAATGTAAGCCTGCCTGATGGTAACATCCTGTGCTGCCATGGGAGGTTGCTAATTTAGACAACCACCATGATAAGGGCTACTGCAAGGTTTCCAAGCTGCAGGAAGTCCTGTGCTGAAGGTTTATAAGTGCTAGGAGCTCAAAAGGAGAACAAAACAGAACTTTCTTTATTTCTGCTGAGTTGCCCAGGGAAGGAAGCTGTCCAGGGGCTTAACCTGTCCTGAAAAACATTTTGACATCTTTTGTTGTCAACGAAAAGGGAGACTTGTTCATTGAGACCTTTTGATACCTCATGGTGGGATCTATGCCACATGTATCAATTATCATGCCACTTGCATCAGTAAGAACTGTAAATGATCACTACTCTCTGTATAGGTGTTGCAGGTGCTGGCTGCAGCTGTCCTGGAGGATCATTCTCCAGAGAAGAGGAAAACATCAGTCCTTTTTGGGTTGGGGTTTTTTTGTTGTTGTTTTTTTGTTTGTTTCTTTTTGTTTTGTGGAGGTTTTTTGTTTGTTTGTTTTTGGGGTTTTTTTGTGCAGGAAGCAGAATGCTTTGCAATCAAGTGTGCATACTGGTCTAGTCCATACCGTGAGTGTGATCCAGGCAGGTGCTGAGTTTCATAATAATGGGTTATGTTAGGTTGAAAGAATTAGTAAAACTCATCAGCAAAGCTGGTATTCTGGCTTTCTGAGCCCATCACCAACTTTCCATGTAGTTCTGCAATGCCTCCTGTGACAAGGGGCTTTCATAAACTATACAGTACTGTCAGGGAAAGTTGCATGGGTCTGCCCTTATCTTGGATTAAGCCCTAATCATGAGCTCCTTAACATATGTGCTGCTTGCACCAAAGTATGCAATACTCTGATCGTCTCTCTGCCTCAGCTTTGAAACTCTTTATTTTCTTCCTTTCCACACCCTCCCCATCCTCCCCCGCCTCGTTTTATGAGCAGGGCTTTCTAGACGGTAATGTATTTGGGCTGCTGCCTCTCAAGGAGAGGTAAACAGAGGGAAGAAATTGCCCTTAGGCAGCTAGCAGAGCTTTTCCTCTCAGTCAGAAGGCTTTAGAAGACCTTTCCTACTGAGCTGATAGGCTTTTAAGTGGAAACCAAGGGTCATTTATGAATAGACTTCTCTAGCGATTACACAGGGAGAAGAGAGTGTCATGTAGAGACTCTCATTTGCTTCTCTGTCAGTTTATTGGCTGGAATTGACTTTGTGGAATAACTTCTACCCTAGTTACATCATTTACAGATAGAAGAAAAACAGCAGAAAAGCAAGGCAAAATTAAATACTTCCTCTTAATGATGGATACTAGCAGGGATTCTTAATAGATGCAGACGTTTTCCCTTAAAATCTATGCATTTCATATGATAAGGGATTAAAATATTTCCTTTTTGTTTTCAGTCAGAAAATCAAGTTTTCTGAAATTCTCTCCATGATCACTGAATGTACTACATAACATTTATTTCCTGTGCCTGATAATTCACATCTTGGAAGTCAGATAATGAATCATAGCAAACTCTCCTGAGGAGAATTTTCTGTTGCTTTGGGTGTTTGGGTTTGTTTTGTTTGATAGCTTGTTTTGGTGGTTTTTACTCAATAGAACTTAAAGTACCTGTCAAAAGTACACAACATATTTTTTTATTGTAAAGTGGACAACTGAAGCTGAAACCAGATGGTAATGATTTGTCCAAAAAAAGTGCAATAAAGAATGCTAAGGCATAGAAGTGGAGTCCAGTGGACTGCGGGCCTGAGCAGCTAAAATAAATGATGCTCTTCTTGCTTCACAGTTCTGCGTTACCCAGGAATTGTCAGCGATATTGAAACTTGTACCACCTTTTTTGCTTAGCTTTCAATAAAGGCAGTGGCAGATGTCTGCTACAGAAGGACAGATTTAGACAAGTAACAAAAGAAACAAAGTAACTGAGTGAAAACGTTGCTTTTAAGCAGCTCTACCTGTAAAGAATCTGCATATTACTCAGAAATCAAGTACCTGTTTATGGACTCTAGTGAAATCCTTAATAGTATCCCTGCAGTTTGTAATCCCTTTCTTCTATAAAGGGGAAAAAGAACCCATATCCTCTTATTCAGTCCTTCACCTGAACCACAGGTAATGACATAAATCATAGGTCATAAAGAACCTGCAGAACATAGAGTTCTGAAGTCTAAAAAATAAGAGCCATCAATTTTTGTCCTGTTTCTCTTTTATTGAGATAAACAGATTTAATATGGCAAAAGCTTGTCATCTTTAAAGATATGTGGTTCTCTGAGGAGGATTTCAGAGACAAACAATCCAGACATAGCAGTTTTTTCTTTATCAGCATATTAATCTGATTTTAAGAATGTATGCTTCAAAATTCAGATTAAAATTTCTATTTCAAATTCAAGTATTTCTGATGACTTCTTCTGTGTTTGAACTTCCACATTCAAAACAATACTATTTCAGCTGTTGAGCCAATGTAACTTTTCATGTTTCATCTATATATGTCTAAAGGCATCTGAACTTATTTTTTTTGGCACACAGTGTTGCAATTGTCTTCCATTTAATCTTGCTGGAAGAGATGCTGAGATTTTTCTCTTCTAGATGTGGCTTTTATGTCTGTTTATGTCCTGTATTAAAAAAAAAAAACAAAACCAAAACAAAACAATTTTATGATACAATTAACACTAAATTACTTGCTTATCTTTCTGTCAATCTCTGTACAAAAATTATTTTTCTCAAAAGTTCCACAAAGACTATAGTGAAAGATGAATTTTGAATATGTACTTATCTAAATGTATTATTTTACTGAATGTTTATTATCAGCAAAAAAAAAAAAATCACCAGGTTTTGCCTTTGACTCCCAGGAGACTGGATGTTTGCTCAGTACTTCAGGAATAGAAAAAACAAACAGAAAACCAAAACAAGGCAGATGTAAATGATCTTGGTTGCAAGTGCCCAGACAACCATCTAACCATAGACTCTAATATCTCTTAATCATGGTTTTATATTAATTTCAGTTCAGCAATACTATAAGGTTTTGCTGCATGACAGCTGTTTGGACATTTATGTTTTAAAATATGGCACTAGTCTCATTCCAGTGTTTGTTATGGTGTATATTGGTCTACAACCCAGATCACCCCTAACTGACGCATATCAGATTATGAAGCTAATATTCATTGGACAATATAGAGAGTGTTGTTGCTGCTGTCCTGGATATATTTGTTCTATTTGAAACAAATCTTTTCTGAAAAGTCTATAAAGCTAATATCACATGTCCTCAAGAGGCCACCTCAGTTATGACCTGTGAAATGAAAAATACTTGTGCAACCTCAAGGAGAAGTCAAAGATATGTTTAGTCAATTATGTGTTTCAAGGGGAGGCTGGTCAGGATGCCCAAGGGTCTGGTACACTGTCCATTCAATCTGCTTTTTTTTTTTCCTGGGAATTTATCAGTACTTATGCTATTTAGAAATATCTGAAAGAACAGTGAAAAAATATCAATCAGTAGAAACAACCTTGAAGGCCTGATCTGCTGAAGCTGATGAGTTTTGACTACTCTTGTTGCAACGGATACTACCTTTAGATCAGACAATCAATCATTTTTCTTTATCAATCCTCTATTTCCAGGATTGTGATTGAAATTTGATAATTTCTATTGATTGTTCTTTCATTAAAGGAAATAGGAGACAGGTACCTCTGTCCTCTGTGTCCTGGGCTGAGTCTCAATCTCTGCCTCTGAATGATCAGCCTGCCAAGAATTAGTGGGCTCTGTCAGCCATTAGTTTTCTGACTGTTCAGCATAACTAATCCATAGCACTTTCTTCCATGTTACCATATTTTATTCTATTTTCTCAAAAAAGGACTTCTGTCTGTCCCATAGGCCATGTACACTTACTCCATGTTCCTCCAATCTAACAGTTATTCTTAATAGGCTTCTGAAAAAGCAAACTGTTGTGAACATTGTAAAGCAATGATTACATAGTGCCAAACCTAAATCAGTGCTTTAAGCAGACAGGGGTTTTTTATCTGTCATTTGGGCAATCTTGACCTAGACTACGCTAAATACAAATGTAAATTACCAAAAAGGTAATGTAAGGAGCTATGATAGAAGTCAGGAAATGCAAGAACTAGCAGTTGTTCTCAAACCAGGTATAATTTCCTTTTAGTATGTGCATAAATATATGTATGTATATCTTTATATAGGGCAAAAATCTGTCTTTCCCTACAATTAAAGAGGTTCTTCCTAGAAAGGCAGAGCAGTTCTTTTCTGTCCACAGCAGAAGCTGATTGTGTTGGCATACTTATAAGAGCCTTCTCAAAGTGCAGAGGGCAGCTGGAGTTGAGAGCCAATTTAGGAGTGTTTAGCTCCATGAGCTTAAAACTTTCAAATTATGATAAAAACACTACTTAGTGCTGTGAGCTGCATAGCTCAGCAGGGAGCTGTGAGGTGTCATAGTTTGGATTGCAAGAAGTGAATGGCAGTTTTTCTTAAGCTTGAAAATGTGTTGATAAAGCATGTCAGGGGCAAGAAAAGTTTCTGTGAGTGTATCTCTACCCATGTTGCTTTACCTATGCGTGTGTCACTGCAGAGGTCACTAGAGGTGCTGATTTGACAGCTGCAATACCAGAACACACTGAGTACCTGCTGAACATGCCCAGACCTGACAACTACAGGACAGGTTTCAGTGTGCCTGAAAGGGCTATTGTCCAGCTCAGTCTTTCTGCCCAACTAGAGTCAGACTTTCACAGGCCCCTCACTCCCTTTCAGGCACTCAGTAGCTTTGTGTCTGATGTGCCAAAAGCTTCAGAGAAACCAGCTTCTGACTTTACCAAAATGAACTCTGCCTATGAGATCCATGAGTCCTGCTGTTGGATACGTTATTGACATGGACAGTTTTTGCCACTGTTGGTGGTGATTTGACTGATGTGAACACTTGGTTGCAAAAAGCAAAACTGAAAGGAGCAGATGAGTTTAATTAAAGCTACGGTCCAGCCAAAGTAGCCTTCTGAGTGTAGCTGTGTTGAGGTAGAGGTGACTGAAAGCTGGACCACAACAGCTTGTCAGAACTATATCAATTTTAGTTTCCTTTTCACTGTCCAGTTTCAACTGCAGGGAACAAAGCTGCTGCTGTTTCATAAATACTGTGCACTGAATCAGTTACCATATAGAACTTCCCTTACCCCCAAATGATTTCTTTGCTATATTTTCATATGCTCTTAGTAGAAAAGGACTAAACTGGTAAAAAACCAGCCACATAGTGGAAAACATTTCTGGAATACTTGCTTCTTGTAGTTTGTGTCAGTAACTGGTAAAATATCCATAACGGTTTTAGATAAGAGAAAACTTTTAAGATTTTTTTACAGAACTATGAAGAGGCTTGAAATCTGATGGTTTTCCCCTTAGTGAGTGTGAAAAGCAAAGCTTATTGCCTCAATGCAGATTAATTCTCTGAAGTCAGGGAAACTTCTTTCATGAGATCAGTTTTCTACCAATCCTAATCACAGACTAAAAACTCTGCATCCTAAGAAAATATTGATAGTTTTTGAATTGTTAAAATAAAAGTATGAGCCTGATCCTGAAGAATGACATATTCCTAAAGCTACGCAGAACAGACTTTAAGAGGGCTAATGTTAAACATGAGGAATCCAGCTTATCTCAGTGTTTCTGAAAAGCCCTGCTATCAGCAATGTATTTAGATTTAGAAGATTAATTCTTAGTTGTTATGCTACCTTCCTAGTCTACATTTGCTATGGGACAGACAGAACTTTGTCATCTTGATAATACAATCACTGCCATGGTTGTGGCATTACAACAAGTAGTGGATGTAAAATATATGAAGAAGGGTTAGATTTGACACATATCCAGATAGATTACAATCTAATCCATTTTGCAGAATAGGATCTCGTGGAAGTAAAAATTAAGAAACTAAAATATAAGTCACTGAGCTTGTGCACTATAAGTTTTTCCTTTAAAAAAAGGCAGTTAATTGTATAATTTGAAAAGTTTGGGCTGTCATAGACTATATATAAAAGTAATCATATAATTGAAATATTTCCAGAGAGTACCACAACTAACAATAAATATAAAATTTCTTAGGCTAGATTCTTAGAGGGCTGCAGGTTTTTGAAACCACACAGTTTTAGGATGCTTTTTGGCCTTAGCATTGCCAGCCAATGAAAATTTATCTCTGTCTGTCAGAGACACCCAACAGTACATAACATGAGAGAGTTCCTGAGGGCAGTGGGGAGAACTGTATTGTCCTGGCAGAAATCTTCTGTGGCATAAGGGTAGGAAAGTCACAGGAACAGAAATGTGCAGAAAGCCAGCCTCTTGCAGAGCGTAGAGCTGGATTTTACCTGCCCTGCAGTTGGGTGTTCTGTTTAAGGGCACCGTTTCCAGATGCAATGTACCTGTGCCTGGTAACGGTTAGTTCACAGATTGATTGGTTACTACTTTCCTATTAGGAGAGAATGGACTATTTGATATACTATTTGACAAATATGGCAACTAATTCTGAATATTAAAGGAGCTTTCCAGAGCTGGAGATGTTTCAAAGATACTTACATTTCTCCTCTGTAATTAAATGTCGCTAGTTCAAACAGGAGAAACAGATGTTATTTTTGGGGTGGCTTATGTGATGGTTAATATCTTCCAAATGACTCACAAGATATTACAAGGTGTTGGAGGCAAGGAAAGCCATTCCTCCTGCAGTCTCTCCAGCTGGTTCATCTTTACGATCCACGTTAAACTGTCTCCCCAGTCTTCCGGCACTCAGAATTAAGCACAGTTTTTCCACAGAAAGGCTGTCCCAGCAGACAGTTTCTTGTCAAAATGAATAACACCTGCCAACCTCACAGGAGTGTTATACAGATAATTCCCGGATATACCAAGGAAAGGGAATTTTGGTATTTTAAAGTTAAGCCAAATCTGATGGTTGCAGTATCCATTCCCTGCTGAGTGTTGTGGCTGGTACTAAATCTTGTTGCTGTGGCTTTAGTGGTTTTAGCAGTTCAGAAATAGGTCAGCTGTGGCTTCCTGAGCTGCAGATGTGCCAGTGTAGATTTTCTTTGTCTTTTTAACTTTATTTCTGAGGTTCAGAGTGATACAAGGACCCCGTAAAAATTTGCGTGGAAACCCAGCTCATAATTCCTCTCACCCTGAATGAGGTCTTCCTTTGAAACAACACATGGTAACAAACACAGCCTAAAAATTTAATTCTCTCTGTTGCTGAGGAAACTTGTTCAAAGAGTCTCATGGAATTACAACTATGAGGAGAAAACTTGTGAACACAAATTAGTTCTTCTAAGTTCTTCTAAGAGTGCTGGTAAAGGAATGATTCAAGCCAGAGTTCAGGTTGACCTGAAATTTCAGACATGAAAATAAAGCTCAACCACAGTGACAGATGTTTTGGAAAGGACTTGGGCTAGGTTTTTCAGCATTTTCATATTGCATTTGTTCAGAAAAGCCACAAAGGAATACCTCCAGTACTACAGGAGGGGGGAAAGATGGGAAAACTTATAAAGTTTTGAGTGTTTTCTAACTGCAGCATGCATCCTCTTTGCAAGTCCAAGTTTTGATAATTAATTAGCAAATAAAATTATTTGTGAGGAAAAGAGAAACTAGTATGAGAGAAAATCCCAGTAGAACTCACTGTAAATATTACTTCTCAAAGCAGTTCATCAGCTCCTCTGAAAAAATCTCACTTGTATAAATAAAAGGTTCAAAGACAGTGAACTAGAGAAAAACTTGACAGATACTAGCACATTGTGTGAAATGGCAGCTGCGCTCTGTGTTAAGAGCAGTGCAGTGTGTGAGGGTAGGCTAGGACAGGGTTATCCACTGCTAATTAATAGAGAGGGGGGAGATAAATGGGCAGCTGTCTTTCAGTATCCCACACTCCACTTGCTGACATCAGAAAAGATGCTGCTATTTTTCACACCCTAGGCCGGACATATCTGCAAGAGATGATAATTTAAAATCTTAACAAGGGCCCATCATTTTAATTTCCTCCTTTTTTGTCTTTCTAAGACAGAATTGAACAAGATTTCGGTAAGTGATCCTTGTTTTAAAAGAATTATTCCTTCTGAAATCCCTTCTGACATCAGGTAACCTAAAGGGCTCCATGACATAAGCAAAGTCTCTCAGAAAGACCACTTCTTCAGGCCCCTCATACAACATCATCTAATGGTCCACATTACAGGACATCCACAATTCAGCAGGATTTATCAGTTGCTTAACCATGGTTGTATTCTCTTCTGATTACAGAAGCTTTTTTTATAGGTATAAACAAGAAATTCCCTTACCTACTTTTTTTACCTTGAGATGCAAAGCTGGCTGAGAAGCCTGGTGAACCTCAAGTTGTTTCTCAAGAACCCATAAATATATTAGGCTACACAGCTGTGAGTAGTGAGAACTGTGCAGTTGTGAGAACAAATAGCCATGTAAATCATCTTCAGCAGTGCCCAAACCCAGCTGTCAAGGGAATAGTAAGGCTAGGGGAGGTATAAAGATTACAAAAGATATGCTAGAAACAGGAAGAATATTTGAGAGAAATTCTATATTTTCAACTCCAAGCCTTCCTGAGTCAGATGTGATGTTTTCAGTAATCCTCAATGGGTTTCTTTTTCTGTGAACTTGTCCAGTTCCCCTCCAATCCACTGTTTGCAACTTGTTATTTTGGAATAAAAAAGTTGGACTTGTGTGCTTTACCTGAGAACTGAGCTTATCTGGGGAAACATACAAAAAAAAGGAGATGAGTCTGACTGATGGAAAGCTGGTTTCTCTGCTGATTCCCAGGAAACCAATTTAAAGTTTGTAAGCACTGGTGATATATAAGTCAATAGATATAACATCTGATAGATTGAAGGAGAACAAATCATGATCCCTCAAACACTTGAACACCAAGGGGAAGTAAAATAGTTTCTCAGTACATGTACTACATTGCACGACATCTGCCTAGTTGTTAATGCTCAGTTGCTTTTGGTCTTCCCCTGCCATTCGTAAGATAAAATTCTTGCTTGAGAGAGAATTGTAATGATAAATTAATATTAAACACATATAATGTACTCATCTGCTGTAAGAGCGCATGGGTGAATAACAAATGTTGACTTTTTCCTGAAGGGAACCCATGGGCATTAAGTTGTCAGCAGTCACATGGAAGTCTATATCTATCTATCATGGAGACCAAAGAACACAGAGGTAGAAATAAAAGTGTTATCTGTTTAAATACTTTTTTTGCCTCTGATGATAGCTGTGACTCATACTTAAATAATAAAATATTCCTTTAAAATATCTGTAAAGGCTTGGACAGGAGATACCATGTTTGTGGAACTTACTACATGTTTATGGGATTGTCCCATAAACATTGGCATATCAGCAGATTCCTACAACTCTAGAAAGTCCTATCAAATCCACTGGGATATAAATTACCACCTAGAAGTCATGGTTGCTGAGATATTATTGTTGCTATTATTTTTGTTATTAATATGATTTCACAGAACTATCAACCGTTTCTGAGCCTTGCTGATTCACTTCATGCCAATCTAATTGTTTTCTGAAAGAAATCTTAGTCTGCACAACCAATCAGTAAAGAAAAAGGGCTGATTAACTCCTATTTGTTTAATAACAATATTCTGCACTCAAAGATGACTTTACAGTAACAATTTTGAGGACACCTTCCCAATAAAGTGATTTTTTGTTTGTTTGTTTTGTTGTTACAGAAGGGTGCAAATTCCATCTCTCAAAGATGAGTAGTAGTCTGGCCCGTAAATGTGATGCATACCCAAAACTATAAAATCAGCATGTACTCAGAAATTATCCTCTCACAGAGGGAATTTGTTTATGCTTCTCAAAACTACACTTCCATCTTGGAGATAGCCTCCAGAGGATATCAAATACACAATATCAGCCTTTTTATGCCTTTTATGATGATTTCCAAGTGTAATTGGTGCTCATTAACATTAAACTTGCTGTAAAAGTGTACTTAAAGTGCATCATGAATCGGTAGGAGAGTTTGCTGAGTTTTTATTCTTTTATAGTTCCTATGTGGCACAAAAAGATAGAAGAGAAAATAATATAAGGGGTCAAGAGGCCTGGGGGTTCTTCTATTTCACAGGCTTGCAGAGCACATTCAAAGAGGAGCTATTGATGGTAGCAATATAGAATTGAAAAAAAATTTTATGACTCCTTGTACTGTCTCAGGCAAGAAGACATAAATCAGCAGCAAGGTCATAGCAGTAGATCAGGAAACAGGTCACTCCAACATAAGGCAGGATTGAGTCCTGGTGTGGCCAAGGACATGCTTTGATACTGCTGCTTTTCCTTAACGTGAGTACTTCACTCTATCAGTGGCATTGACAGTAGCACACACAACAACAGCAATCCTATACACCTTCAAGGTACAGTTTCTCCCTCTTTCCCCTTCCTGTTTCCTTTCTTCCAGCTGGTTCATGATCATCCACTAGTGACACAGGAAAACAGGAAGGCAGGCGTAGGCCCTGCTAGGATGAACGTCTCTTCCACCTTGCTTGTTTCTTTTAGTTATTTCTTCCTTATGTTATGTATTGTCCTTTCTGTCTTTCTTTTCCTCTCTTCTTTCTTTTTAAAAGCAAAGTAAACATCAAAACCCAACTCTTGCAACTGGATTTAGCCCATCTGAATCTAACATTAATTAACATTCCACCATTTCTCAGTGGAATTTCACCTGAGTCCACAAGTTTGCCTATGTGGGACCACCTGAGGCCTCTGATCTGAGTAATTTCAGGTCTCTTTATAGCCTCTGAACTATATAGTTTCCTAATTCTCACCAGAAAAAAATGCTACCCCCTCCTTTCCCTTTTGCACTAAGTTAACATGACCTGTGTCATTCTATCTCCTTTCTAATGCAGTTTTTATGGGGTAGTTCTATTATTTTGCTTTCATAATGTTAATTAATGTCATGTACTTTGACAGGAATTCTAAGTCTAGTTAACCTGTCTAGATTGTTGTGTGCAACTTATTATTGATTCAAGCCCTTTGCTAGACCTTGAGAAAATACTAGACAATTAGTGAGTGGAGTGTGGTCTTTCTAAAAGCCATTTTCTTCAAAGGCCTTAGAGGGGTAAGACCTTATTCTCTTTTCTGCATTTCTCAATCTGTAGTTGCCAAGGAGGAAAAAAAAAGTATATTAAAAATACATATTCCCATTTTTACCACTGAAAAGAAATACACTGTTGTCATAAGGACAAGAAAAAGGTAGAGCTCTGCACAGGCTACAAGGGAACAATCTGTGGAAGAGACATTAGGGATACTTCACCTGCTTCCAGCCATTACTTCCCCGGACTCTTCAGGGCATATCATGCAGAGTTATAAAGGAGAGCTGTCCTGGCTTCTTGATGTCTCCTTGGTTCCCCACCAGTGAGAAGCACAATGTTCATACTGATCTCTCCAGGCTTGGTTGTCATTTCTAGGACTTTGTCTGTAGCTTAAAGGTATTCCATGGTGAGGTTTCTTTAAACAACCTCTTCTATTTCCCTAGTGAGGGTTATCTCCTTCCCAAAGTACAGTGCATGGATGCAGCCTGTCTATAAAGAAAACAAAATACATCTACCAATTTATGTTGGTACCATCCCGAGCCCATGCAAGTGTAATCACCTGACTTGTGGTCATGTCTGAACTGTTTTCACACCTGTTACAAATGTCTAGATATAGCACAGGTAGAGCTCCATACCGTCTTTCCATAATGTGTAGTGCTCAGCAAATAGCCATTTGCATGTCTGGAGAGAGAAGAGCGTGTGCACCTTCCAGGACAAAATACAGTTGGTTTAAACCCTAGTGAAATCAGTTTATTTTAACTTGTTTTACTGTTCTCCAAGACACAATAGAAGTGTTTGGCTAGTTAGTAAGACCTGCAGGTGCCTGGGGGGGGGGAAAAAAACACAAACAAAAGCAAACACAAAAAAACCCCCAAAACCAACAAGGCAAAACAATCCACTCATCTTCTAGTTGGTGTTCCAGACCAAAGATGTTTTAGTTCAGTCTCAGATATTTTCTGCCTTGTGCTAGGTTGCTCAACCCATCTTAAAGCATCCTTAACATTAAGCTAAATTATGCTGTTTGACTTTACAGTGAAAGCATTTTTGCAGTCACCCACAGCTTAGAAACTGGTGAGGAAGTTGTCTCATAGTGACTGCAAGAGTTCAGGACAGGCTTCTGAGTCCCGAAGAATGTCTGTGCATCCATCACAGTACTCAGAGTTCAACAAGGCTTTGTTGAAAAGGATTTTAACTCAGTCATTTGTCTTTATTGTGGAGGGGTCAGGAGCCTTCACACAGTTCTTTACAGGTGTGAGGTGGGTTCAACAGCCATTGCTTCCCTGCTGTGACGTTGTGTCTGGTTCAAAAGGATGCACAGGCTTAGCACACACTGATTTCTTAAATGGTACTGTAAATTTGATGTGATGGCTGGGGTGATGTATGAACATATTCAAACCATAGCACTTTAGCAGCTGGCATGGCAGTGTGGAAATGCTTCTCACCCTGGAAGAGTGGAACAGAGAGTGACTGGACTGTGCCATCAGGAATTACTTACTGGGTAGGAAGGCACTCAGATAGCAGAGAGCTGAAGGGTAGGATGAGAGACTCTGCATGAGAGAGACTACGATCTGAGAGAAAAATGAGGTTGTCACAATAAATTGTTATCCCTGGGTGTCTGAATTAACTCCTCATTGAAACAAATGGTGCAGTTCACTCAAGAGTTATTGTCCAGCTCTCCGCAGATACACAAAAAACATTACACCTTTTATCTCCAGCTCACACTGAGAGGCTTGTCTTCACCATGGTTAGCCTTAGGCAGTTTCTTTTTTTAAGGAAAGAGAGTAAAAAATGGAGTTTCACAAGATTGAGAGTTGTGTCAGCACTGCCCACCACTGTTATGTTCCTCACCAGCCCATGCCTTGCTTATACGTACCAGTGGACAGCAGAGAGCAGTTTTGGTTTTCCTGATAGATGAGAAATCGGGTAAATACCTGCACTAGATGTCAGCTTACAATTCTTCATGACTGCCTAGAACTTCAATAAAAATCTTCTCATCCATCCCCAGAGATACAGAACAATACAGTTGTGAATGATTGGTATTTAGCCTGCTACAATACTCAGGCTCAGTACCAGCCTTTGAAGTAGGTTAAATGAAATAACCACATTTTAAGTGCAGTTAGGTCAGTGAATTTTTTTTGCTCGTTGTGATTGTGTCATTGGTTTTCAATGAAGCAGGTAGGGCACCCCATGAAAGCCAGTGCACATCAGGCATTCACCTAAAACTCTTTGTCCTTCAAATTTCAATTTACCTTGTTGACAGTGGCATATAACAAGTTAGTGTTCTTAAGAAACAGAACCATTTGATTATACACTTGGGTATAGACACGTCTGTTTGTTGCGAAGATACTGTGTTTGTATTAGACAAATATGAAGGAAAGCAGCGTTATCTGCAGCTTTTCGTCTAGACTCCTAGATGTCATGGAAAGTTTGGTTGTAGTCAGGGGTGTTTTGATTTTAAACCATCTGGTGATTTGTGAAACTGATAGAACAATATTTTTTTCTCCTTGAAAATATTCTAAAATCATGGTTTCTGTGGTGTTTTTACATATTTCTTTGTATTTCTCCCCCTAACTTTTTAAAAAACAAAAGCAAACCAGGTAACATTTGAAATTAAAAAGAACAAAACAAAAAACTTCCATCAAGCAGAGGTTTTATTTATTTATTAGGAAAATTTCTATGGTATTTAAAGTCAAATTTCAGTAAAAGGGCAGTTTCAAAGGATATTTTTTATCACTTTCAATCAAGTCATCTTTGGGAGAAAGTTGTTACCAGAAGTCGGCTACCTGTGTCCTGGGAGATATTTTTTTAATATATATAAGGTGCAATGGAGCTCTGACCCATTTAAAACACATAGATGTGCTGTGCCTGTGCTGAAAAGATAGGAAAAGAAAAAGTGAACATATAGACTATGTTCACATAGACAGCATCTGCTGTATTCATTCATCATCGCACTTGTAAGCTTCAACACCTGGGCTTGCTTTTAAACAAAAAAACCTATACTTATTCCTCTCTTTGTATCAGTCAGTTACAAAAACTTCCCTGTTCTCTTTTTCCCCCCCACTTTTTCTGTTTGTTTTTTTGGGGTTTTTTTTTGTCTTTTTCTGCCTACCTCTGTCCAAATAATTTCTCCTTTAAGTTAACAGCCTAACACATTTCTTGCCTCATAAGAGTCAGACATGCAAGACAACAGAGTGCCATGAGGATACCTAATACAGGGGAGTGTATTCTGACAGCACCCTTCATTTGCACAGTGCAAACCCTATTGGGATTGTTTGATACAGTGCTGTTCTAAGAATAATTTAAGATTCAAGCAATAACTGAAAATCAAACCATCCTGAATTCCCTAAATATATCAAAGGACTTGTTTCAGGCAAATATGAGATCATACAGGGAAATGAAGGTGAAGAACTGGAAGGACAGGGAAAATTCTCTTTCCTGTTCACTAAGGAACAGATTTGCTTTACAAACCAAATCTGTTTAAACCTCCTTTCAAATAGTGAAACCATAGAGTCACTTGACTTGTCATTATAAGGATAATTTATGAAGAGCTTTGTGGTAAATATGTCTTTGTAAATCATTGCAGTCATTTTAGGAAAAGAAATAGCTCACTCTTTCCATAGAACCAGGAAGGTCCCTCAGACACAGCTGGACCTTCATGCTATTGTAGGTATCTATCAATTGGGTGTTTTAATTAATTCCTGTCTCTGCTTCAACCATCACTGAGAATTCAATTGATAGCTAAAAGGCAGTAGTTCTTCAGCTTATTTTCAGGACTTAACTTTATAAAACTAATTTTTTTCTTTTCCTCTCTAATTACTCTAAGACTTTGGTGCATACCTACTTACATGAGGTAAAATTAGGGTTCCTATAAAAGGAAATCTAAAAGCTTGCATCTAGGAATAATGTAATCTAATGCACTGCAGTAATGTTTTTGTAAACAGTGTCAAATATTATGGGATATTTACTTTTGGAAAGAAAGCCAGAAAAGAGGTCAAATGGTACTTTGTCAGGACAGTCAAGCTGTTCCAGAAATAGATAAGCATGTATTCTCTATTACAAATGCAAAGTTGTACTCTTTGGAAAGAGAAAGAAAAAAAAAGTCAAAGAAAGGTTATTTAACTATACCTTTCATTTTGGATAAAAGTCCTACACTGTCTGGTTCTCATGAACAAATTCTTTATCATCAAATCCGCTGGGCTGATCAGGTTTTCTGTGGTAAATGTAAAATAATAATTTCAGGGGTAAATGAGTAAATGGATATGAAGAAGAACTTCTTTACTGGAACAGGCTGCCCAGAAAGTCTCATCCTCTGAAGATATCCAAAAACCCTCCTGGATGTGATCCTGTGCAATCTGCTCTGGGGGAACCTGCTTTAGCAGTGGAATTGAACCAGGTGATCTTCAGAGGTCCCTTCCAACCCCAACTATTCTGTGATTGAGTAAATTCTGGATTAGCTTTCCAATTTACTCCCCAAATCATGCAATAGGAGCTTGACGAGAAAGTGAAGATCCTGTAATATATTTTTTATTCAGTTTATTTAAATGAGTAAGAGTGATATCAAGTCTCTTTATAGGTTTATTCATCTGACATCAGTTTAGTAATTGCTATGATAGTAGAACACTGCCATGGATGAAAAATAGGGAGATGTGTGTTGTAAGCTAAATACAAATAAGCTTGAAATGTACTGATGAAGGTGTTCTAGTTCAAACAGAAATTAATTCAGACTTTTTACATTGTCCTGTATTGCAGATAGACTGGATGATCACCCCCTACCTTCTGGCTTCTTAATGTAAGAATCTGCTAACTAACTCTACCTTGGGTAATTATGAATACATTGAATGTTTTAAATTCATGTCAAAACCCATTAGTGCAATAGCAGGTGTCTAAATCTATCTTTTCATTTTCATTTTTCACACAGATAAATACATGTTTGTTACATGTAAGATTTTAAGAAGACAGAACTTGCAGAAAGCCACAGCTTTCCCATTAGTAGTGTGAAATTTCATCATACCTGCACATAGAACGCATCTCTCTCAATCCTGCTGCCTGTACCTTTAGGAGGTGGTGTTACATTCCCATACTCATTAAGACTTCCACACCTTAATCCATATGACTTGGACATACAGGAAAACAGTTGTGGAAACAACACTTTATGTAGGGTTTGCCAACTGTCCTTTGAGAGCTGGGGCCTTTGACCCATTGATTGATGTGAATTACAGCTGTCAGACACATGTGATCCCATGGCATTGCTGATCTGGTTTCATCCTCCAGCAGAGACTTGATGGAGGAAGGCTGGGTGTTCCCTTAGCTGCATCCCTGCTCACCAGCCTGCCAGCTTCCCATCATAGTTTTCTCTCCAACTAATAGGACTTCTTACTATTCTCCACATCTAGGCAGTTTGCATAATCCCAGTCTGCCTTCCTACTTTGATCTATCCCTGATGAGTGCTAATTACCTGTAGAAGTGATATCTGATGTCAGCTACTGATGGGTGAGGGAAGCTGTGCAAGTCTTACATGCCTCTCATTTTGGATAATTTGCACTGTGTGCAATCTAAGATATTCAGAATCAAGACCCAATCTTGCATTAATTTCAGCATGTGAGGAGATGATTTTTTCCTCCCATGGTAAAGCGTATGACAGGAACAGGAGTAAAAACTGGGGGAAGGGGAAGAGACACAAATTTTCCCTCACATCAAAGGGCGGATTATTTTTGAATATGTGTTTAAGACATTTTTCACAGTAGCTGCAGTTATTTTTGAGAAATCCTCTGTATCTCCAGGAGTTTGCTTGACTCAGAACAGCTGAAAAAGTGTTGGCAGCATGTAGGTTTTGATCCACTTCTCTCACTAGTGAGACTATCCTCTCCCCGTGAAATGCTGAACCAACGTGCTCTTGCTCATGGTGAATGACTAACAAGTTGAGTAAGAGAATGATGTTGTCTCTCCTCCTTTCACTTCCCATTTATGAAATATTGGATATATAAATAAACAAAATTATCCATTTTTAAAAATCTTTTTCTTATGAACCTTCTAGGTGGAGGCTTGTAAATTGATTGCTGACTTCCACAGAAAGATTGAGACTGAGCAACATGAGAAGAGTTTATGAAAATATACTGAGCTTCATCTGTTTTGTTTTCATTAACCCTCACTAATATTTGAGCTGGTAAAAAAGAGGAAATTGAGATTCCTGTAAATGAAATGAATAGATTTTTTTTATCCTTTATGGAGACACTTTTGTTTGTTTGGATGTAGGGAGAAATAAGCATAATAGGAATGTTCTTTTACTTCCAAGATTAAAGCTAATCGTCTCTACCACTGCAGCAGAGACATGTAAGGTTAGGAAAAGAAATCATACCATTATCTAACAAATAATTCTCCGAGTAAAACAACTAGTTTTGAACCCTGAGTTTGCCAAATGTCAACAAAACCCAGACAGGTGACTTGAAAAATCTCATTTTAACAAGCTCAATTTAAAGAGCTCAGCCAGTTTTTGTCAGGTATATATTTATTGGTCTATGCCAGCAAATGCAGATTTCTAGGTTTTCAGATTAACAAAAGCAGTGTTTATCTCTCTTTTGATTTAGAGACAATAACTGTAACATCAAAAATCAAGCAATAAATTTCTGCAGGATAGGGCTAGTGAAAAGAAATCTCTGATTTTAGCTACCGCCTTTGTCCTCACCATAAAGCTACTAATTCTCTCATCCCAGTGCATGAGTTCTGTAACTGAAATTCACTATCAGCAGAAGCATGTCTCATAGCAAATTTATCACCCTGTTGGTGCAGCCAAGTACAAAATCAGGCTGATTACCTGTCTTTGTGTCATTTGTTATCTCTTGTCAGTTCAGTGCAATGTATTGCCTTAGTCATGATTTGTGCAAATCACGTGTAAGAAAAGCATTTTGTAGATCACGTTGCAAAAATGGTGAGCTACCAAAACTAACTCAAGCCAGAAGGTAAATCAGGCAACAGTGTCACCTGTGCTGGCAGATCCAGCTGCTTCAGCCAAAGAAAGAGGGAGAGAGAAAGAGGCATGATCTCTCCCAGGACAAATAGACACCCTCCTGGCCTCACTTCCTCTTCCACACCTGACCTCCACCAAAACCCTGGCGGCTTCTCCCAGGTTTTCTCAAGTCTCTGAAATCCCTCAAGCTTGCTCTGAGGACTAACCTGATAGATAATTATATAAGAACAAAGTGAACATTTATTCATAAACTACAGTGGAATTACGTAATGCATCTTTACTCCAGCAAATGTTTCCTCTCTGGGATTAATCCTATTATCGATTGCATTAAAGGAATTAATTATTTCTACTCTTTTTTAGGTAACACTTTAGAATGAATTTGATGTCTCTTTCTTGCATCAGTAACAACCATTAAATAGGACGGTATCTTTTAGTTGCTGAATATTCTGCTTTCAGCTCAGTCACATTTTAGGACATCTGTAAGCACATGCCCGAGTGTTTTTCTCAGATGAGAACCAGTGGTTAGAATTTCACAGGTTTGATGCTTTAGGACCCTAATACTTCACTGAAGAGAAAGACTTAATGGAACAATTGCTTTCTGGATAAGATACTTTACCATTCATAATTATTTTTCTCATATTTTAAATGTGTGTCAAATAACTAAACTTTAATCAATTGCAGCGATGGTAAAAATCTATTAATATATATTTAAAGGTGACTGAATGGGATAAACTTACCAAAATGTCCCTAAATTATTTTTCTTTTGTTTATGAATAATGAAATTATTTAAGTTACCTTTGACAAGCTTCTAAACTAGTATCTGGATCATGAATATACAAGTGGACAGCAAAAATGCAAACTAGAAGTCTGTCTTTGAAACAAATGACCTTAATGTTTGTGGATCATCACAACATGTTTATGCAAGTCCTTTCTCCTATAACATGGAATCAACCTAGTGAACCTTCAGCTTCCAATTTCAAAGTTAAAAAAGTTCAGGGATATTCCAATTTCATTTCGCTCTCAAGGATTAGAAGAAGTGAATGGGAGACAGATGGATGCAGTATGTGAAATAGAGAATCTAATAAAAACTAATCCCACATTTGGGAAATAATGACAGCTGGGTTTGTGGCACCGATGTCTTTTCAGCCTCTACAAGTTGGAAAGTTCCCCTAAATTCTTTCAGTTTATCTTTTTTTAATTCATTCCTGAAAATCTGGGTTCTATTCTCAGGAGATCAAAAAGCCCAGATTTAGTTGTCCCCTTGAGCACTGGCTTTAACAGGCTGCAAGACCACCCCCTTCAAGCCACCCCTGTTCATGTCTCAAAGCCTCCAACAATACCCAATGTGCTCCCAGCTACAAAGAAACTACCCCCTTGTCCCAGGGATGGCAAACCATTGGTGCTATCAGAGATCTGTTCTGGCACCAGCCACTTGTATTTACTCCAAATTTTTAGCCACGAATTTAGTCTAGACATCACAGAGGTCCACTATTACTAATTTTGGGCACAGACTCTCTGTTTCGTATTACCTATAGGGATATATGCAAAGAGATACTAGGAGAAAACAGCAATGCAGGATGCAAAAGGGGTTGATAGCACTGACTTTTCAGAGGTGAGGCATTTTTGCATCAGGTTCCAATGGGGATTTTATTAATTGACTTCCACTGACTTTAATTGTCATTTCTGGGCAGTGTCTGAGAATCTGGCCTTGCTCTACTCTGTAGCATTTCTCATAAGATTGCTTGATTTCAAATTTAACAGTTCAGTGAAAAATCATCTCAGGAAATCATATTCCCTATTCTTTCTGAATTTCTGCATATGAACCTCACTGTCATTCTCTTAAAAGATTTATCACAAAAGAGAGTTTATGCTAAGTTCCATCCTTTATAAATATTCTATACAGTAAATTAGTATATAAAAGCAAATATGCCAACTGCATTAAAAATTAACCTTTTCCCAGTGCTGCTTCATGTATCCTTCTAGTTAGTGATATTTTTTTTAAAATGATGTTTTAAAACTAAGAGCTTTATCCAATTTAGTATAAGTTCTACCACGGATCATTTTCCATAATACAGAGCAGTGTCACATATGAATAGTATGTACTATACTGGCCAAAAAGCAAAGAGAAAGTTTATTCTCACTAATTTTAAAAAGATTTTATCTGCTGTCTGTCCAAATACTTACTGAGTATTGGAAGGCTACACAGCTTTTGTTCATTTATGTTGATCACACACACTCAAACAAGTTTTGTTAGCTCTGTTTTTCTATTTCTGCCTCCCTCACCACCAGGGTAAGTGAAGAATGAGAATTAGGGGTCAAATTTTATGATGTTAGGTCTAGTCTAAATAACACTGAATTTGATGGAAAATGTTTCTTGACTTCAAAGATTATTATACTGGGCTCTATTATATAAAACGTCTGTGATGGACCTGGGAAATTAACCTACTTCCACATGAAACCCTGCTCAATTTCTTAAACACTCATAAAATAATTAAAGCACTACCACTATTATATGTCTTCATTACAATGGTTGAGAAGAGCAAATATTACGGTCATAATTCTCAAATGAGTAGAAGTTTTCCTGTCTAAAATAAAATGCCTTCTAAGAAAGACCCCGGATGCTTGTAGTTTTGACTTCCTTGCCTTCAGTCCTTAGCCAATTATTAATTAAGATCCTTTTTCTATGTGGTCACTTAGCTTAATATCAGTTTGTGTGAACAGAACATGCCATTCATTAATCCTGCAGTAACAGCTGGTGTGTAACCCTGAGTTCTTCAGCCACGTGGAAACGTTCAACTGACTATGACAAAACAGCATCCTTCATTGAAAATGGTTGCAAATGTTTCACTATTGTATAGCTATCAATCAAGCACAGTTGAATGTGAGCTAATAAACATGTCACTTTCTTTATGCTGCCTGCATGGATTAACAATAATAGCTGAGAAGGCAGGAATGGTGATTCCACGACTTTCCTGTGCAGCCTGTTGCAATGCCTTGGGAGGGACCTTAAGAGTAGGAAGGATAGTACAAGGATGAGTTACCATGGCTCACCTGCAATGACTGACCCCAACACATGGTCAGCATAGGGACTTAGCACACAGCTAGCAATAAGTTAAGATGGCAAAGTATGAAGAACTAAGGGAGCACAACTGTTGAATTTTGCAGAAAAGCTCACTTTGGGGTGGTATATGCTCTAATACTTCCACACACAGGCAAAAACAATAAACTCTGACGACTTCCCATCACTTAAGCTTTACCTCCCGTTCCTATAGACAACTGTCATGCATCTTTTTGTTCCAGGAGTCCAGAGAGGGGCATAGTAATTTTCCAGGCTCTCTCAATGCAGAGCCAATTGTAACCCTTCTGGGTTATTGCTAGTGAGGGGGTAGGACCCCAAATATTCCACATCCCAATTACACTCACACTTCTTATTTCTTCCCGTATTAAAAGGCCCAAGGACTTTTCAATCAATGTGTTAGCTTGCTTTCTATCTCTAGATTTTCTCTGGCGGGCATCAATGCTGTGATGTATTGTATACCTTGGTCTGTCAGACTGATTTGTGTGACTCTGAAAGCCCTGGAAATCTTAAAAATAAGAAGTTAAAACACTGTCTTCATTGGAGTAATAGAGATTAAAATGAGGTGCTGACAAATTCATCAGCTCTCCTGTAGGTGAGACAATCATACAGGAGCAAACTGAAAAAAAACCAAAAACCAAAAAACAAACAAATAAGCAGATTCACCAGCCTTTCATGAGGGCAAAGAACAAAGTATTTGGCATGCTGATTGACTCTCTATCAATCTGCTTTCTATGTGCCTACCAAATCAGTGTAAATATTGGCCTCCTGCTAACAGACAAACAGTGGGTCAATGCTGAAAAAGAGATTATATTGGTTTTGAGGTCAAAATTGAACATCCTTATTTTTCTGGCTGCAAAAAGGTCACAGAGGTCAAACAGCAATTATCACACTGCTTTCAGCAACTGAGATTGGAGAAAGGGGTGGGGGAGATAGTCCATAGTGATTCAAAGTAGGGTTGGTTCTGAATGCTAACACTATAACTAAGCACACCTTAATTTTGAGGAAATTTGGGTTGTACCAAACAGGTTTTTTCTGCCTCAAGAGCAGCTCAACACTGTCTATCCAGCTAGCTCATTTATAAGCTGAAGCAGAAGAAGGAGCAGTGGTACACAAAAACACAATACTCTTGGGATACTTTGTTGAAAAAGTTCACTCACATGGGGAGGAAGCTTGCCAACTCCTCCCCTCTCTCCCTTCTTCCTTGAGCATATTAATATTTTATCACTTCTCATTTACTGGGTGACCTGGTTCATATGTTTTTGACACACTAGAAATGAAACTTTCCTCACTGGAACAGGAACAGCTTTAGAGGAGTCTGCTAGCGGCCAGAAAAGGAGCCTTAGTCTGTGATGGGGGAAGGATGACACTAGTGAAGAAAAAACAGTGTGAATAATTCATGCAGCACATTCAGATGTCATGTGGATCCTGAACTAGCCTGAACACAGTATTTGCTTTACATTCATAATGTTTCATTAGCCACTAAAGAGATGAACAAGGCAAAGTCATTAAGCTTGGTGTAAAGTTGTTTTAACACCACTTGTTGGTTGTATTACCATGCAAAGACAGTGACTACAAAGGACCTTGGTTTCTTCTATGAGAGTTTCCTTTCAAAATCACTTCTCACCCAGGGGAATAGTTACTGGAGAGCGACTTCAACTTCCCATGCCCAGCTCATAAAATATGAGTATCTGCAGGTGAGCATCTGAGTCGCTGCGAAAGAAAGCTCAAGAAATTCTTTTCAGGTAAATGCTAACCAACCCTCATTGCATGCCACAACAGTTAAGTTCAGACTGAATCAAGCTAGAGAGACCAATAGAGTCCTAACACGACCACTGATGCCTAAAAAAAAGAGTTTTTGCTAAAAGGTGCAACTTAGCCAAGTCCAACCAGCCAGAACCCCATTGCGCAGGTGTACTGAGCCTAGACATGAGGAGTTGAGCCCTCTCAGATCCTAATGGTTCCTGCTACTCAAAGAGAAAGCCTGGAAGGAAGATTTTGGCTGAAAAAAAAAATCCATCTAAACTTTGGATAAAAATTTCCCCACACGATTTTGACTCACTCATCCTTGTTGAAACTAGGTGAACATTTTAATCTGGAACGTTTTGTGGCCTTTGCAAAGAATATATTTGTAAATATCTGTGGCTTTTTGCCATTCCTACAGACCTTATCCTGCCTCTGCTTAGCTGTTAGCATATCACCCAGGTTTTATATGACTGTTTTAATATTCAACTGACACAACACCCTTATCACAGGATACATTAGTCCTTGTTCTGTCTCTCACTGTCTCTGAAATGAAAACGCTGTTTTGTCTTGTTTTAAGGAGATAAATGACACAGGTTTGCATGAGTTGTAGAGTCAGCTGAATTAATTTTCAAGGAATTGGGTGCTGCATTAAGTAGCACATGTTAAAGAGGATCTCTGATTTTTGAAGTTTACTGTAAAGTGAAATGGACAGGGGAGGCTTACACATTTGACAAAACAGATCCAAGGGCTTTTTCGGCCATAGGTTACACTTGACACAATGCTCTTCCTGATATTTTTTTCTTTCTTCCTGTTGGCTGAAGTGAAGAGGAGGTTGATAAGGCTCTTACTGCCTCTGAGGCAATGAACCTGGTGGTTTTAGCTCGTCATAGAAAATTATCACTGCAGTTGCAGAGGTTGTGAGTTCAGGCTCTGTGGATGATTCAACCCAAAGCAAATTGTCATGTGAGCCAACCTTATAACCTGAGTGGGTTGTAAAGTGGACTGGAACAGGGCCTGGTTATTTACTCTCTTGTATAGCCTACCATTAAATATGAAAAATTTCCTGAAATGTCATGCCAGTTCCTGTGACTATTTTGCAGCATTGCTGCAAGATTAACTGTGTAAAACGTAAGGCAATTGTGCCCAAAAAATACACACATAAAACGTTTTCCAAGAAGAGAAGTAAATAATGTGTTCAGATCCATGCTCAGCTCCACTTTAACATTAGATAGCATAACTAGACCAAGGGTTTGAAGGTGTCTGACCTGATTCAAACTTATGATTGTAAGAGAGTGATTCACTCCAGTGAGCATACAAAGGGCAAACTGTTGTATAGAGAGAAGGGAAGCATGGTCAACACACACACAAAGGAAAGCTATGAGCTCTTATAGAATCACATAGATTGGAAAACACCTTAAAGATCATCTCATTCCAACCCCCCTACCATGGGCAGGGACACTTTCCACTAGGTGCTCAAAGCTCCATACAACTTGGCCTTGAACACTTCTAGGAATGGGGCATCCACAGCTTTTCTTTCATGTAATATATTTCATTCCCATAAATCTCAAATAGCTTAATGAAGGAAGACAATACCACTAGTCACATTTTTCAAGTGGATAAACTGAAGCTATAATTTCATATGAGCTAGTATTCCTGGTTGTCAGGGACAATCCCAGGGTGGTTATGTGTTTCTAAAGAGTTTATACAGAAGATGGTGGAAGATATAGGGCAATGGCATCACCTCAGGGACACGGAAACAGAAATCCAGGTGGCGTGTGAGTCATGACAGGGATAGAGACATGGGGTTTGGAGAGAAGGTGTGGGCAGAAATGGTGTACTGAATTGACCAAAGCTAATTCAAATCCATATAACATCATTTCAATTTTTATATGAATGTTTGGGTGTCTTCTCACTGAACCCTTATAGGTAAGAGCACAGTTTTGTTACAAAGGCAATGTCCAGGCTGTCAAGGGTACTGTTGCCTACTGAAATCATCTACAGATTAACTTTGTGGCCACCCTACCAAAATTTATACCTTCTGGAAATTTGCCTCAGAAAAAAGTCAGTGATTCTCTTGAATTTCATTGCTCTTATGTATAGTTCAAGGAGTTGCTTAGACAGGAGTACAGTCTCTCACATTAACTTCAGACCCAGCCACCTCCCACCTGAAACCAATGGTAAATTTCCATAAATTTTAAATAGAAACCAGAACTATGCTCAAGTAAAAGACATCTGCTTTAATATTACATAAATAGTATATACAGCTCCATTAGACCTGTTGGTGAGAAAAACCCCAAACCAATATAGGAGGAGGAAATCATGTTGAATCTAAAGCAATTGCAGTTGCTCTTCATGCACTGAAGTAAGAGGCAGTAAGGTATTTTGGAACAAGTAGGTTTGTTTTTCCAATTTTTTGTTGGGAGAGAAATCTTAATGGAAACCATACACCAGGAGTAACTATACTTTACTTATATTTGGGAGTGAAAAACAGCGATGTATATCAACTGCCTTTTCAAATGATCATGCCCTCCGAAGTCTGGAGTTTATTTTAGACATGGTAGAAAATTCACTGGAGGGATTTATGTGACACCTGAGAAGACAGAAAAATGGGTGAATGGAAAAAATGCAAAATACAAACAGTGCAGCAATTTTATGGGCAAAGTCTGTTGCCTGCTCTTTGATATCTGGGTTTTTTTCCAAGATTACTTGACTGCTTACAGATTCTTAAATGTCTGATTTTTATTCGCTGTTATTGCCATGAGCACTGCAGAAGGAACTACTTCTTTTTTGTCCCAGATACTTTAGCTGATATTAGACTTTCTAGATTTAAAATTGAAATTGCAGGAGGGGTCAAGTACGGTCATTTATATATATATATATATATATATACATATATATATATATGTATATATACTGTTCTCATGGTCCTGTGGTTCAATATCCACCTTTTTTCTGGCATACTGACTCCAAATTATTAAAATAAATATAACTAATTTCAAAATCTAGTCTCTGAAAACATCTGTGATTATCCATATAGAAGCAGATCTTACATCTCTTGACCATGGACAAATGGTACCAAACACTCTCCTGATAGATGCCCTCCTGCCCCACAGATCTTCCCTATTTTCCCACATCTCTTGGAAAACACCTTCTTTATGATTGTGCTTTGAAGTGCTATATCAGAGACAAAAAGCCATGTAACTCTCCACTGCCAAGATGGCAGATTCTGCTTCCTTTCCTAGCACAGTCCTAAATGCAGATGAGCACTCACTGCAGCAATGGCTGCAGAGAAAACTTTACTGACTCTTGTTCTAAACCATAGGGATACATTAACAGTGTAGATCCAACAAAATCAGCAAATGTGTGATTGTGCTTGCCATAACTGAGCAATTCAGGGAACTCTTCAAGTAACAGGAGTGGTTTAAGAGAAGACCTCAGCTTAGTATGAAGATAGCCAAACCACCTGTGTGTTAATGAGCTGGGTACTAGAATAAATATAAGGACTAATGCTGATACTCAACAGATTTATTCAGAACTTTTACTTCAGTAATGAAATTTTGCCATGTGAAAGCTGTGAGAAAAGCCCTTTTCCACCAATCTGCTCGGTAAAACCCTCATCAGTTTTACTAAGTGAGATCAATAATTCTGATTTCCATGATGTATCCACCTACTCCAGTTCCTCCTTTCAAGCAGTGGCCAATAGAAGATGCCTTTTGGAAAACATTAAACAAGATGACTGTATGATGATCCTTTTCCCAAAGTGCTCTCTTGGCCTCCAGGAAATTGTGGTTGAGAGATTTTCTGTGCCAGAGGTATATTTCTGCATTTAATAACTCTCCATGGGCTCGTCAGCATTGCCAGAGTTTACTCATGACTCCCAAGAAGACTTAGAATATACTCTCACATGGGTATTTTGAGACATAACCACACAGTACACTCAATTGACTGTAATAATAAGTTAGCACCCTTCAGGGAGTGCACTTCCTGCTTCCAACAAACAAGAAGAGGGAGGAAATATAATCTGAATTTCATCACATCAATCATCCATGTGTGCTCTGTGTTGTTTTCAGCAGCAGGAATAGCCATCGTATTGCTGTCTGACTGTCCAGGTCTGCTGTGGTTTCACCAGTCACTGTTAGGACTGTGACAAATTGCCTTGCACAAACACCACTGTGTTTGGCCAAGCAAGGTGTTTCTAAGATGAGGGCTATGAGACAGACAGGTGGAAAGCAAGGGATGTGTCCTGGTTTTGACCTGGAGTTAGTAATGAAATATCATTCTGGGAAGGAGCACTGTAATCTCTCTGAAATGTTCGTATTTAACTGATTTAGTAACTGAAGAGGGGTGGAATTCTAAACAAATTATATATAAAGTTATTTTTTAAATTTGACCACAAGGTCGATAAGAAAGTTGTTTGTTCATGAGGCAGCACAAAATCAGCAATATCAAATAAATAATGGCAATTAGAGGTAAGTCATGCAAAAGTGAGTCCAAGAGAAATAAGATATTGATGCTTCTCTGTTGACATTTACCAGCACTTCATTTTCCCTCTAACATCTGTTTCCGAGTGAGACATCATTTCAAAGCAATTCATTCAGGGTGGATGAAATATTTGGTTATTATAACACTTGTTTTGCTTACTCTTCAGTGATAGCTGTCATCCATTGCGATCTGCCTATCTGTACTCTTTTTCTTCATTAGTAAGAAGTATTTGAATTACTGCGAGGATATTCACTGAAGATTTAACAAGGTAATTTGATTGTGCTGTATATTGACTTGACAGTTGTTCAAAGTCAGACAAGCCTTCTCAGGGATAAGAGAAGTAGTCTGTCCAGTCTTTCTATGTCTTACTTACAACACTCCCTTCACAAAGCTGCTCATGCCGCCAAAGATGCAGATCCTTAGATAACCCTGGTCTTACAGCTAAAGAGATGAAAGAGAGAAGGTTCTTGAACAAAGATCAATACAGCCAGGGGGAACACTATAATTCACCCAGAGCAGCTTTCTTCTTCTTTGATTCCAAGTCAGTTCTGTTATTTTAGTAGCTTGGGGATATAAGTCTTTTTCTCTCTGGTATTTTTATATAATTCTGCAACACTTCTTAAAAGAAAAATATGCCACATGCATCTGCTAAAGGATTTTTATCCATTTAAATTTCCGTAATTCACATACTTTTTCTCATGTTTGAATGATATGCAATATAGAATTGTATTCATTATAACTTTTGTAACGGTAATGAGCAGGTTTTGAATGATGGAGGCATTGAAAGCTTTTTAAGAAAGCAACAGATGTAGTCATATGCTTTAAGAAAAATCCAATTTCTTTGGTTCAACTCAAAATCAGAAAACAAAAACCAGAATATTTTATCCTTTTTTGAGCCTTTGAAGTTTCATTGAAAAAAAAAATTCAGAGTGAAGCACAAAGAACAGGATGAACAGTTAAATAACAATCTGGAATTTTAATTTTACTTGCATCTAAATAAATGGAAAAAAATTTTATTTAGTTTTGATTGAAATGTGTCTCTGACACAAGAACAATTTTTGTCTTGCAGAGAGATCTATCCATAATACCTATATTTGTTTATCAAATATATCTTCCTTTTTATGCTTGTACTTTAGCCTATGCAAACAGACTCACGGGCTGAGCGCAACAAAAATGTGCATGAATTCAGGTCAGCAGCTCATCAGGACAGCAGTGTAACCGTGGTCACATCCTCTGCTTTGTGGTTTGCAGTGTGAGGAGCAGCAAAGATATCTGCAGCTGAGGAGGGATTTAGGAGCACAGGTTGAGAGCAACTGCTGCTTATTCTCTGGCTGACAGTAGGAACATCAAATTCAAGTCTACTCCTTGCAGCCAGAGCCAAGTGCCCTTCATCCGTTCCCCTTTCTTTACATGGCAGCCCTGGCTTAACCAAGATTTGGATCACCATTTTCAGGGTAGCAAGTTTCAGCTCTAGAGTCTGAGAAACCTTGAGCTAGTGGTGTTAAAGCCTTCTCACTGCTGGAATTGCTCTGTAGATCCTGTGCATGAATTGTAATTTTTTACTATTAACAAACATTTGGATGCTGTTATCTATTTTCATCAGGCTATCAAATGATTTTTTTCTCTTCTGTTTAGCAGTGTGCATTTACCATGAATATTCACATATGCAACTGCAAGTCACTCATCCTTTAATTCCTGTGAAATACACGCAACAGGAACTGCATACCCAGCTTCCTTGGGAAAGCTTCAAGGTTTATACTGTGACACAAAGTGTCAAAGTGAAAGGTAGTCTTCCATGAGAACCCCAGCTAAGTGAATACCAGTATCCCAAGTAGAAAAGACTGCATGTAATTATCAAGCTTATATTCCTTCCAGCCAGAGAAAAAGCTCTCTTAGAAAGATTACATGATTGCTTCACAGTTTAAAGTTATAAGGAGCTATGTGTTCAGTAATAAACCTGTAGCATCTGTGGCAATTGCCCTTCCCTTCCCCCCTCCAAATATGCTGACTTCTACTAACTAATCATATCAAACCAAGGTTAGACAGATTCATTTTCTAAGAGCAAAGAAAAACATGAAACAGAAATCAAAAAGAGTACAAAAGGTGCTATCAAGAAATTACCTTCTCAAAAATCCATGCTTTTTCTCTTGAAAGAAGCTTATTATACTTGCTGTTCTTCTAAGGCATGTAACACATTAATCTTCAAATCCCCATATGAAAGATGAAAATGGGCAATAATACTTTAGGTGTCACTTCAGGATACTAATTTTCTTTTAAACTGCTCAGGAAAAGCAGATCTGATCAAATAGAAGAATAGACAAGAGCAAACAAATAAAGAAAAACATTAATAAAGGTCTCTAGTTTACAATACACTGTGTAATAAATAGTGAAGACTAAAAAAAAATAATATTGGGTGGGTATTTAGACTTTCACACAAAAATGTTTTTAGAAAGTTTATTCTGATCTAATACATGAAAAGTTCAGAGACAATCCAGTGTCCTTAGGATATGTATCTCTAAGAAACAAAACTTGTGTAAGGAAAACAAGATTTGAAGCACACAGTTGTCTCTTAGATGCTTTTGATCTGTCTGAGACTTTGGGCTTCTTACCAACAAACTTTGCTTTCCACTCATATCTCACTCTTCAGCAGCCAAGTGTGTTTTGTAGGTTGTTACTATAAGAGGGAATCTAATTCTACAACATCATCTTGGCATGTGAATATGAAAAGACAACTGTTCCAAGCTTTCCCAGATCTTATTTTGTCCTAGTAGAATGAAATTTACCCATTTGGAACTTGTCTTTAGACTTAGTAGCTGACAGATATTTAAACATTTTAAAAAGTAGAAAAGACCTGGCTTATTAAATAATTGCAAATACTCCCACTGGCTTTAATGATCTTTGAATTGAGCTGTAATTTTTGCTAGAGATTAAAAGCTTGATCATATCTAGTTGGAAATAGATGAAATTTCTTGCAGCACAGAGTGAAGATTCTTAATTTCTACATTTGAAAAGATGTTCAAATGTGAACACTTCAAATTAGAAGGCATTTTTAAAAATATAATGGGCAGGAAAGAAAAGTATATGCTGTCAATCAACATTGCTCTGTCGAAAGGAGGTCTTGTTACATAAAACCTAATTTGTTCTTTGAAAGGATGCATGACTGGATGATAAAGGTGTCTCTCAAGTTGTGATATTCTTGGAATAAGGTATTGGTACAGCTAAACCTGTCAGGGGTGTGGGAAAGAATTAATCATCCTTTTATTTCACCCAGTTGTACTTGTTATTAATACATGATGTTACTTTTTTAAGTGTTTGAAATAGAATTGTCTTCAGGTCTGATTAGACATCAAAATCTATGAAGAATACCATATATGGACAAAGAAGTGACTGACAAATCCTAAAAGAGATCTATCAATAGGTAATAATTAGCATAAAGGGGTGGTTCTTAGGGTGATTCTTCCTCAGAATTATGCTGTTGTGGATGTTTCATAAAGGAGATCAGGGAAATGAAAAGTCATTTTTAAGTGCGGATAAAGCCTGTTAAACAAAGATAAGGGCAAGATTATTATGCAGAGGGACATAGCATCATCTGGTTATCATCTGGCCTATTCAAATAACTTCAAAAAACTCTTCTACAGAATGATATGTTATGATATTATGGAAAATGGGGTTCCCAAAAAAGGGTTTAGGAATCATATTCAAGAAATTAATGAATGTGACTGCTCAAGATCATGGGAAGTCTCTCTAAGAATTTCACAAATGCTTCTTGAACTATGTAGGTTATAGTTGAAGGTGATGAAAAAAAAAAACCACTTCACTTCTTGAAATCCAGTTCTCCTTTTCCATTATTCTTGGCTTATCTAACAGAGGAATAAAGAGCAATAAGCGGTGAATGAATTTAGGATTTGTAAACTCACTTTTTACAGTATGCTGAGTTAAATCCTGCAATACCTTTCTTAAAGAAAGTGGATCTATGTTGTGTAAAAGACCCCCAAATCAAACCTATCCTGACCTGTAGATCCAGATCACATAGCAAAGCATTTCATGGAGATACAACCTCAAGTTTCAGAAGCAACTACAATGTCCTGCCTAGAGGGATTATATCAGAGCTGCATTTTCTACAGTCAGAGTGTAGAAAACTGCAGTGGAAGTCTGCTTAATCTGGAAAAGTTATGAAGCCAGGTATAGTCTAGTGATAAATAAGTAACAATGTTTGCTTAAGTCATGGAGGTAACTAATCACCTAATTAACTGTCTAGAGCCATGGTGACCTCTCTACTTCTTGAGGACTCCAGATCAAATTATGAGCCTGAAACTAATTTATTGGGCAGTGCTAAAACCTCTGGCATATGTCTGAGTGGGAAGACTTGGCTAGTTTACCCTTATGTCTGTAAAAATATGGAATTCATGGAATTCTTCTGACCATCAGTTCCCAGCAGGGATTCACTCATGTTTCACAATCTGACCCGTTCAGGTCAGGAGGAGCAGGGCACGGTGAGCTTGGAGCACATCACTCCATGGTGGAGGCAGTGCAGGAGGCATGATACTGGTTTCTACTTGTCATCTCATGAGGAATTTCATCTTCCTGTAAATTGCTGAGAGTTATGCAAAGCACTTGAACACATGGACGCAGCTCACAGACATGGATAGGAAACCTTAACTTTTTTTAGCTGTCATTAAAAATAAAATTCAAAATTTTGAAAAGCAAGAAATAGTTTGGATTCAGATGAGGGAAAAGTGAATATTTTTTTCTCACTCCTGTAGAATAAAAATAAATAAATTAAAGAAATAAAAAACACACCCCACACACCAAAATGCCAAACCAACCTGTTTATCAGTTCTGTGCTCATTTTATGGCAAAAGAAATCACATTTTTCTCATGAAAATGTATCCTATGTCCAAAATAGAGGAACTATGAACAGAATTTTTCCTCCAGCCCAAGTAGTGATTCATCTAAGAGATAAAGCCAAATAAGTTTAAGAGTAGGGGGTTTTTTCTCTCCATATGTGCTTATGTATGTAAAAAGGAAGGCATACATACACAGTTTCTTTGCAAGCTATGTAGTCATACCCAAAACAGGTATTCTGAGCGCCTGCAAGGATGTTCTCTGGCTTCCCATGAAGTTCCAGAGGCTTTAGGATGTATTCAGCAGAAGCTACTCTTTACCCATAAAAATTCAGGTACTACCACTCCTGTACTTGAGAGCAACGCAGCCTTTTAGTAGCAACGTTAAACACAATACAGACAGGTACATTGTAATTGCTTCTGCTGGGAGAGGGAGCTTTATTTCATCTGGAAGCTTTCGGCTGATGGCTACACTCGCCGACACTTAATCATCCTTTTACCTCTGTGATGAGTTACAGCAGGTAGAAGTCTTTAGATAGTAGATATCTCAAGCAAAGTTTGCATGTATTTGGCATCATCCAGTGGTACTACATACCTGTGAGGCTTTTTAATTTCAGCTGCAAATGGCATGGCAAGATAAAACCAGCTACGTTCCTTCTTTTAGTGGGAATGATATCTTACCCTGCTGTAGTACCTCCTCTACTGTTGTCTCACATATGCTGAGAAATCCAGCAGATTCCACAGCAGTTTTATAATTTGTCTTCTGAAAATGTCATCTAGAAGCTGTGGGATCAGTCGTGCTCAAGATGAAATGTACTCTCAACAGCATGGAAAGAGCTTGAAGCTAAAATTTCTTGTTTATGGCTTGACCTTAGAAAATGCTGACATCCTGTGTCTGTTCATTTTGACTGATAAATAAGTAACTAGTTGGGATAGCCCAAAGTTCTGAATGAAAAAGTGTACTGGCAGGAACATCCATGGAAACTATTTATTTAAGAAAGTATAAAAAAACCCAAAAACAAACCAACCAACCAAACAAACAAAAAAAACCCCCAAAACACAAAAAACATTTGCCAAGAGGGAATTTTAAGTATATTGTCCTCAAAATCTGGATTGTATTCGAACAAATAATGAGCAGATACATACTGTATAACTTAGTACCACTCAGAGCAATAAAACTTCCTTTCTGCAATATGCCAAAAGTTTTTATAAAGGGATCTATCAAGCAGAAATTATTCACATGGATAAATCTGAGAAGTCATCAAACTGATCCTAAGGATGGGAAAAAAAAAATGCTGCGAAAAGTACAGATACCTTAGTCATTATCAGAGGTTATTCAGCCTCCAAAGATTTATTTGTTGGTTTTGCTCTGGATGGTACAAATGTTATTTCTGGAAAATTAATTTGTTTCTTAATCATTGTTTGAGAGACTCAGGTAGTGATGGCAGATACCTGAGATCTTGCAGATCTGCAGAGAGCTTTTATTGTCACAATTACAATATCTGATCCTATTATTTCTAAAATGAGTTACTGAATTAACAAACTACACAGTGAATGAAGGCTCAAACATCAACATTCAGCCTATAACATGGACAGCCAAATTTGTTGTTAACAGTCAACTCAAATATTCATTGAAAAATGTACCCTGTTTTGGTCTGGCAGATGAACAGAGCTTGGGATATATCAAACAAGCCTCTTAAGTTAACTTGTTTGCCACCATTTCCCATTAGTAATTCCAAAACGGTTGAACAGAAGGCAGGACAATTGTCTCAACCAGTACAAAGACACAACAGGCTGATATATGCATTGAACATGAGAGGGAGAAACCCAATTCACACATACTGCTGCAGAGCTCTCCTGGATATCAACACTGCAATACACAGCAGAAGGCTGTGTAGGAGGAATTTTCTTCAAATCTACACTCCCTCTGGGCCTCACGTATTTTAGGGCTCTATCAAATGAATTTGGGAATGAACAGCTGTGATTTTTCATTCAGGTAGGGACAGACGGATAAATTAGCCTGGATGGGATGCTCCCACTTTTCATAAACCTGACACATCTCCTGGTCAGGGAAAGAAGCTCTGACAAAACCTCCCAGCTACAAAATAGGCCTGGTAGTGACTTGTGAGGGATTAGGGTAAAACTGAGAAAGACCATTACTCAGTCTCCTAGGTCAGTAGCCAGATGCTTCTTCATCTAACTGTGCTTTGGCATCTGGGCTGCTCATCCCCAAGATGTAGTTTTAACTGAGTAGCATCCCAGGTGAAGGCTTGGGAGTAAATGAACTTACTCTGCAAAATTCAAAAGGTGCAGAAGTAGTTCTTTGTACCTCACAGACCTCTTATTCCATATTCTTTTTCTATTCCCGCTGGCTCTGACCCTGTTTTGCTTTCTTGTGGTGGACAGAAAGAGTTGGCAGTTTTTACCTCCAGCTCTTCTCTTCTGCATGAAAGCCATGACTTCATTTTGTTTATTTTTCCAGTTTTTTCATGTGTTGCCTGTAGACTCAAGCATGCACAGAGATGCAGCATTCTCAGCAAGGAGTTCTACAGCACATCACTGAATTGTTCCACCCTGCCAACTTTCCTCCAATTTTCACCTTCTCTTCCCACATCTTCTTAGTGGATCACACCCAACAAATAGCTGCTGCTCACCTCACTGTGGCTACAGTCATCATTCAAGCTGTGCTCGGTGGTGGGGTACAGCAAAGTCTCCTCTAATTAACAGAGACAAACAAGGACTACTTTGTAATGTGAAGATATGCAAGGCCAAGTTAGATACAAGAAAACAACTAAGCAACTGGTTTTTTGCCAAAAACCTTTTGTGAAGTGCCAAGAACTGTGGAGCATTGAAACTTTACCGCCATTCTCTTTCTGTGAGGAACATTGGCTTTGACCTGCCTTTTCCAATATTAACATAATTCTATGTGTGCGTGTCATTAAAATGCACAACAAAAAGAACTGCTTCGCTGCCCATTGTCCCTTGCTGGGAAGGAACAAATTGAACAATCCAATGCCATATGCTTGTCACTTTGCTTCATGCACTGCTGGAATGTTTTCAGATACTCTGGTGCCTTCAATTAGGATCTCTGTATAAATGATTTTTTTGGACAGAACTGTGACATCTAAAGTTAAGTATGAATTATATCAAGCCAAGCAAATGTGACATCCATTAGAATAAGCATGTAGCAACCTTCAACAAATATATGTGTTTTGTGGAGTGCTTTCATCTGGCTAAATTGCAGATGACTGGCTAAGGTATGCCTTGATTCTTGATAGTGATGCTATTCATGCTATCTGAGTACCCATAATTGGGAAGTGACTTTTTTAGATATAATGTATATCCTCCTCTGACACAAATGGCACATACAATACTCTTAAGTGGTCTTGCTGAAATGGAGTGGACTGCTGACAACTGACAAGATCAAATGGAAGTGTCTGAGACTGGTCAAAATCTGGAAGAAATTTTGTGAGAAAAAAAAAGTTTCCAATTTCAAAATTCTTTTTCTTCTGAAGGATTTGTACCTATATCACTTATAAGAATAATTTTTCATTGTTCTTGCTTTCAGAATTTTTTCTGAACGCTTTATGTAATGGTTTAAGGGCATTTTCCAATTATGCCAATTGTGTCAAATGAAGTATTTAATTTAAAACATCTCCTTAATTTGTTTCTTGTCAGATGTCATTGCATTCTTCTAAAAGAAAAAAAAAGAAAAAAATCCATCCTTTCATTTCAAAACTCTCCAATCAGCATTATGACATCTTGAAAATCTCTAATCCATTTCACGGGGATTAGGACCAGAACAAGCATTTTTACAGTCGACTTCCTCAATGTGCCCGAGTTAATTGTAATCCTTTCCCGAACCAGAAGGTGGCAAGCACTCTCAAAGTATGAGCTGGATCGAAACAAGACAGGCTACCTTCTGAGGAGAAACTTCAGCCATCATTGTCTTCAACTCAGCCATGGGTTTCCCAGCCGGTGATGTGTGTTTTACAGCGTCCAGTAAATCACAGCAGGGCAGGACTAAAAAGGGAAGTGTGGAAGAGATTTAAACGTATCTTCTATTGTAATTTAAGCAAAGAACTCTGAGACGAAAGTAGAAAATAATTAGGTAGGAAGTAAAGCTGACCGGAAAAAAATGAAATTTCCTCCCCTTGTAAAGGAAGGGCTCCATAGAGATTGGGCTGGCTGCCAAGTGCGGCCAAAGAGGAGCCATGGAGTACCTTGAGCTAAACTAGCCCCACAGTAAATATAGATTAATCTTACAGAATACTAAATAAGGTTTGTGTGGATTTTCCCAGAAAGAAACTAGCCCCAAACCTTATTTAATGATTTTCACTGTTTTTCCGCAAAAGCTGCACACTCTTTCTGCTAATCTGTCAGTCTTAGAAAATGGAGCAATTTGTGCGTGAAAACAACAATAGTGGAAAGCTAATGTGTTCTGGGGTGCCAAGGTGGAGGCATTGTTAGGAAATTGCCTCCCCATCATGTTCTTCTCAAGTATTTTAGTTAAATTTCAGTCTGTAACTTAGCCGGGGGAAGAGGTCATCCAGGACATACTACAGAGGAGTACCTGAATGGTGAATTAATACACTTTGAGAAGTCTGTTATACAAGGAAGCCAATAGACCCTCCATGTTAGTATTGCTTATGTCATGACTTAATTTTAGCACTTGGCCTAAAGGCTTTGTGTCAGTAGGATTATTTTTCTGATAGCCTTTTTTAAAAACTATAATGTTTAATGAATTAGTGGATAAGAAAGTTTTCAAATAAAGGACATAATTTCTGAGCTTCTTTTTCAAATCCTGAAGGCCTCAAAGCATGAGAAGCCAACGCAGTCTTCAGATGCCCATGAGAGTTGACAGGAGCTGATGACTTGAAAGCAGTGAGGACACAATCCTCTTTGACATTAATCCTGGGCTGGAAGCAAGAGACAGATCCTGATGTTGTTCGTGTCCTTAATTATACATTGCAACAGTGCATGTGGTTGCAGTGCTGAGAAATCAAATTCATCCATACCACTCCATGCCAGGTACTTAGTGTAAAGGTGATCTCTGCCCCTTCCACTTCCCCATGGAAGCGTGAGGAAAAAAAAGGATGGAAGAAGATGTCAGAGAGGTGGGAGGATAATATCTCTATCCTCATGGCAGGCCACAGCCCCAGCTTTCCCTTCTCTTGACTGCATTTAATACTGGGGAAAGAGTGTCATTTGAGCTTTTTCAAAGGTATTACAATAAAGATACAAATTCAATCACAGCAGATGTAAATGGATTTCAGAAAAGACAGTGATCCCATATGAATTCAAGCTGTACTCAGAACAAACACACAGAAGTCTATGTAGAATTTGCCATCTTTATGGGACCCAGGCATGCCTGTCTTGTACCTTTAACCACCAAACATGTCCAGAAACAAAAACTGGCCCATTTCACCAACATGTTTCACATGAAGGGCCCCACTGCAAGTGGCTTCATAGCTCTGAGCATCTTCTCCTCACGGCTCTGCCAGCGGAGACCTGCTTTGCCCTGGAAAATAAAAATGATAGCATATTTCCCCCCTCATCCTCAGGTTACCTTGCCCCAAGCTGTAAGCCCAGTGCTGTTTGCACTTGAGACTCTGAGCTCATCAGTGAAAAGCCCTGTGTTTACTGAGCCTCTCTTTCAAGGGAGCTCAGAGTCCAAAGTCCTGCTGCTCCCTGCAAAATTCACGCTGACCTAGGGAACTGGTAATGAATCCACCGGCTGAAGGAGGAAGGGAGTGGGATAACATCGAACATAATGCCAAGGGATAAAGAGCAGTCACAGAGGAAAGCTGATACGTAAAGAGGAAGTTTGAGGCAAATAGGTTTTAATTAGAGTAGCATTCAGCCCTTTAGATATTTGCTGAATACTAAGCCAGATTTAATAAGGCATTTCCTTGCCAACCATTGCATACATTAAGGATTGTACAGAATGAGGAAAGATATCCTGAGGGAATCTTAAGAAGAAGAGACCTCAATCAGAGTTTAAAAGGTCAACTGTATCTTTTACCCTGCTTACAAGTATCCACCAGGGCAGAAGAATGTTATTGCCCACTTGTGCAGCTTCTGCTCACTTCTGCCAGCTCATCTTGTTATTCCATTTTTAGTAGAGGTCATTGCAAAATAGCATACCTGAATAAGTGCTGCCTTATTCAAAGCAAGGACCAGAAAAGACAAGAACTAGAGTAAGGAGCTATTTAAATTGGACCTGTAAATGATACGTCTTGCAAAAATCAGGGTGAGGCTGAAAAGTGAAATTTGCAAAGATTTCCTGATGTTTTTAGGGAAAGATATCCTACTCTTTTCTCCTGGTACTGATATCTGTCCTGCTCTTTCACATCTACAAAAATGGACTAATGCTCAGTGCCTGGTGCTTTTATTTTAGAAGTACTGTGTTACCCACATGGTGCAGCTCAGCACTATGCTGGTACCATACAGAGCAACACCTACCCAAGCAAAAGACACTAACTTTTCCTTCTGAAGGGATGGTAAATCCTGAGCAATGCACTGGAGGACTTGTCCATGATACAGGGAGCTTGCTGTGTGGAAAAACAAAGCAGAACTGTACATCCAATATCAGGTTAGGGGGACCTAGGCAAACCTTCTCAGATGGGTAGAAATTTCACCTAAAAATGGGTTTCCAGAGCAACTGAAGGTGTTTGGTTGAATGTGTCCTGTGACGTGTATTAGGGGTGAGGAATGGTAGGAAGGAACAATGGGCAGGGACATGATCACATCCTATATCAGCTTTCTCAGACTGGAACTTCTCTCTTTTATTTCTTTGCCATCTAAATGGCATTTTTATCCCATTAAAAATTAAGATAGATTTTAATATTAAAATAACTGTTTAAAAAAGTAAAAACAGAATAGGTTCACCCAGATTAAAAATGCATACATGCACTTTTTTTTTTCCTTTGCTCCATTTCTCTAAATTCTTCCAGATCAACACAAACAAAATTCCTCCTCTGACTCTTCAGTCTTCTGACTCTTTTACAGGAACTTTTCTTATTTAGCCCTATGTTTATGCTTAAAGATGCATCTGACCCTTTTTCAAAGTGTTAGTACCACAATACAGGCTGACACTGTACTGGGACTTTTCTGAGACTGTACACTATAACCTTCATACCTTCAAGCATCCTCTGCCTTAGATTTTTCAAAGAATAAAGAAATATCTATGGTTATTTTATGAGGTCAAAACCAGTCCTTCTTAGGTGTCTTTGAAAGCTGACTATATTCTATCTCTGACTGCTGAAAATGGTGGATTTTCTTTTGATATTTTCAGGCAAGAGATAGAAAACTAAAAGAAACGGGAGAGGAATATAAACCTTAATGTGCATAAAAATGGGGCAGGGAGTGAATGCAAGGAAAATTCACACTCTGGTTGGCCTCTCCTCCTCTGTAGCCCAGGCTGAAACTGTCCCTGTGACTACTGTCTTTGGCAGCTGTTCAGTGAATCGCAGCTGAAGACGCTTTTGTGAACCTATGGGAATCAAACATGCCTAGTTTCTCATAGCTCTGCTTGATATAGTCTCATCTTTATTTAATGCTCTTTTTCCCTGTCTGTGACTTGGTACAGCTCTCCTCTGTAATTGCCATTAAGATGCGCAGGCGAGAAGCATCGTGTGCTTGGGAGAAGAGCAAACCTCTCCACCTCCCTGTCATCCTGGATAGGTGTGAGATTCCGACTGGAACCAAGCCACAAGAAGACAGTCAGAAGTGGCCTGAGATTCTACTGAGAAGGGAGGGGCTGCAGCATTTGAGGCAGTTGCTGCTTATTTCTAGTTCTTGCTCCAAGAGAAGGCACAATCCAACCATGGCACTGAGAAGTCAATGAAAATTCTTGAGTTTCCAAAACCCAAGGAAATCCTGAGGTACAGGACAACAGCCTGTCAGGGAGTTTTTCAGAACAAAGAGGCTCAAAGTCGTGGTCTCTCCAGACTCTGGGCCCAAGTTTTCCCCTCTCCAGCTCATGTCCGTTTGGAAAACTTGTGTAATCCCTTACTCTAATACCATCTTACTACTCGAGTTGCTGTTCAGGCAGAATCAATATTGCATTGCGTTCTCATTAACTCTTGGGTGAAATGTACATGCTTCTGGCTCCAGTAAGAAAATGGATGCTAGTTCCCTGTTCTACAGATGTCCCTATTTGTCACTACCTTCTCAAGTATGACCCTGGAAGTTGGACTTCATTACAGCAAAATCCCCAGTCCAGGGGGAAATTAACCAAAAAAGGATTTATTTCTTTTTTTTTCAGAAGCAAACAAGCAAACAACAACAAAATGCATCTTGGCAATATAATTGAAAGAAACTCATCACTTTTAATGAAAGTTAAAGTGATTGTATTCTAAGCAAGTTAATTATATCACTGTATTATTTCTGCCTGACAGATTAATTTCATTTATAGTCAGTGGGGAGGTAACCCACACTAGAAGTCCATTGCAAAGCTTTTCATTGATTTTTAATGGGCTTTGAGTTGGATCTTTGGCCAATTTTGCCTTTATGCCTCTATAGTGCTGAGCCATGAAAAAACCAGAGACTTTAGTCCAATGTTTAGTGCATTTTTTTCAGAAGGAAAATGATCTGCAGTGATGGGTATTAATACTGTAGAGTGAAATAATTCCCCTTCTGACAAAACCAAAATAGCAAAAGGTGTAATAATGACCTGCTGAAACAGGTTTTCATAGGAAAAAGTAGTTTTCTTTCTTGCTCAAAATCCAATTTTAATACTTTTGTCTGCAAAAGGTCCTTTTTTCACTATTTTTTCCACTTAAAAATCATTATAAAAGCTTTGACAGAGAGTAAAGAGTAGTGTCTTCATAACTAAGTGCTAATTTTCACTTTTAAAATAGCATTCCCTCCATTGGTGTCACATAAAAGTGATGATGTTACTTTCAAAGAAAGCATCTTGTCCATCATTTTCTGACTATTTTTCAGCTTTTTACCTGTTATGGAATTGTTCTACAATTAAAGAAAATAGGAAAAGTTTAATTTACTCATTTATTTCCCCAAGGAAAAAAAGCCTTATTTTCTACAGAAAAGTTTGAATGGAGATCTTTTCTTCTAAAATCTCTTTGGGGCATGTTTTTCTTCTCTGCTGAGTATTAGATGCAAACTTTTTCATCTTCTTCATAAAGCATTGAATCAAACATCTTCCCAGTTGAATAATGGGGGCAATGTGTGTGCTGGCTGTCATTCTTCATGGCCCTCATGATGGTTGTAATCAAGGGTGTAGTCTTGAGACAGTCAGCTCCATCTGTGCTCTTCTGGTCAGATATTCAGTTCTTCAGCTGCTCAGTAAGACCTGAGATACTTTCTGATTAAATCAGAGCTGTTTAATCTACAGGGGTTTATACAATATTTGCTTTTGACATCTACATCCAGAGACCATATGTCATAAAAACGTGTAAGGTAGTAATGAACACTAGAGAGAGAATTATCCATACACAGAGATGGGATTTGAGGAAAAGCTGTCCTGGGATGTTCAAAATAGTAAACTTGCACTTCAAAGTTCATTTTGGGTTTCTTAAATACTCAAGTATGGGAATTTTCCTGATCCTCTTTCTTTCTCATGGAAAGTGTAAAAAGCAGGAAGTTTCCTGTTTGTGTTTGTGGAGTTCCTGAAAGTATAAAAAATAAAATTCTGCAGTTTCCATAACAGGAGATAATGGTTCATAGAGCTGAACCTCTGGTCTAAACCCCTCAGAATTTTAGGCTCCAGCCTCAAATGCATCTGTGTGATTCTTTACATGTTTAGAGAAAGCAATATCAAATATCATGCAGCTTAAATGTTCACTGACTGAAAGATGCTCAGGCTCAACAAGGTTTAAAGTTCTCTGTCCTGCTATAAAAAGTTCTGCAGTACCTCAGAGTTTTCTGTGATGAGGGTTTGTCCTATTGTTGCCATTCTAACTTTCTATTCCACCTGTTTATCCTGGTCTGTCTCAGCAGGTCACTGAGTGGGGCCTACTCCCTGTCCCAGAAGTGGCTGCAAGTCAGCGGCTGGTATTTAAGTGCAAAATACACAACTACAAGGGATATGCTCTCACTGGAATTTCAAATCCATTCATTCCACACCTTGTTTTCCTATTTTTATTTTATACTGAAGAGAATCAAGGTTGAATCCATTTATCATTCCAAGGTGTTGGCTCAGAGACGCAGGAGCATCTGTTTTCTTGTACTGGATCTGCTGCAAGAGAAGTCTCATGAGAATAGGTACCTCAGGAGACTGAGAAACTCAAAGGCAGACTAGTCTGTAAAATGACAGGCAGCAAAAACACCCTTGAGGTGTTCTAGAGGCATCTGGATCTGGCACTGGGTGATATGCTTTAGTAGTTTAAGAATTACAATGATAGTGCTGGGTTGATGGCTGGACTTGGTGATCTTGAAGACCTCTTCCAATCTTGACAAATCTATGATTCCCTGAAAAGGTACAGTGGAGTAGACCATTGAAAGAAAAGTCTGTGCAGCTCCTGATGTGTCCAAGAAGGCTCCTTCAGGCTCTGTGAGATGAGGACTGGGGAAGACCTCAAACCATGTCAGGTCCCATAGCCTATGGTCTCTGGAGAATCAAATAAGTCACTGTGTACAATGAGAGCCACCAGAGTGTGTGTCTTGCACATGCTGTGAAACTGTGAGTATAGTCCTCACTGTGGCCAAAATCATTTTACCCCACTATTCACGTGGGATTACAGTGCTGCCCATGATTTAATCCCCACAACTAGGCAGCCACAGTAGTTACAGGACAGTCAGATAGCCAGAAGAGAGCCACAGTGAACTATTAAGTATTTCTTCTACAGCATGATCATATTCATCTTACTCATAAGATATGGCTAATTTTTCACATGGGAGCAAAGAAAATGTGTTCATTTGTTTACAACATTTATAAGGTTTTATGGATGTGTTCCATATTCAATATTTTTTATGTCTGAACTCCCCCTCACATGGGTAATTTCACAGGACTTCAGTGCTTTTATGGTGGTGTAGAAAAAGGAGTATATCAGTGTGGTGCCTAGTCTGGAAAAGAGAAGAATGTGGGGAAGGAGGTGCTGCATGATAGAGGTCTATTAAATCTTGTGTGACACATGAAAGGTTTGCCTTTGGCAAAACACAGACTAGGAGGTGTTTATAGTTTCTTAACAGGAAGCTGGTTTAAAACAAAGCAAGGAATATACTTCACACAACTCAAAATTATGGATGTCCTTGCTGCAGGATAAGCTTTAGTGGGCGCTAAAATTTTATGACTTCAAACTGGAGAAATGCATAGAAAAAATATCCCTTGGAAGCTATGGTCATCCACTCCCACCCCACAAATATGTACTTAAAACGTCTGAAAGTTGGGAAAGCAGCTTTACCAAAGTTGTAGAAATATATATACGTTTGTCTTGCTATTGTATTCTTCCATAGAAACAGCATCCTGGATGGAGGAAAGTTGCCCTTATCCTGCAGGACTTTATATTCTGCATTTATCCAGCATTGCAAGCTTGAAATTTTTAGAGACATCTACTTCTATAAATCAAGTTGTAAAATGAGGTTCTCAGTAGACATGTGGCTTTCACTGTTAGTTGTGAAGTTAATTTGCCAAAATCTAATAGCTCTGTCTCCAGTGCCAACCATTATTTTCAGATAACAAATGTGATATCAGCAATTTTGATATCCTTTTAATGTGTTTTCTTTTAAGACAATGCTAAGTGGAGAATTGCTTAATGATCCAAAGTGCAACAAATTTTAACTACCAAAAATGAGCTTGTAATGCTTGTTAATATATTCGATGCATTATCACTTGTCAGGAACATACCACAGAGGCAGAGAAAGCGAGGCACCCTGTTTTCTTTACAGAGGTATTGCTCTATTTTTTGCAAGGAAATGCAGTACCGAAAGGAGACAAAGTATAATTCAAGGTAGAGTCCTCCTGTGAGAATGCACAGGTGACCTTAGAGAGGGTGATGTTTTCCCTGAGATGGGAGTTAACCAGCTAACCTTAAGGGACAACCATCAGTAAATGGGTAGCTGGTCCAAATGTGCCTGCTACTCAAAGGTATAGCCACTGTTGAGATTGTAAGACCCAAAAATCTCAGAAATCTGTGGAGAGCCCCAATGATTTTCATAGGCTTTACATCAGAAGTTTCCCTTCGAACACCACCATATTTTTCTCTAAAAATGAAGAAATTTTTCAACTATAGCTTTTTCTTCTGTTTTCCCTTTTGATGAATATGAAACTATGATACCACTCAAGCAAATCAGCCACTCAGGGATCCTTCATGTTGTGTAATTACTGTCATCTCAAAATAGGTGATATCCAGTCTGGGGTGCTCTGAGAAAGTTGTTGTAATTTGAGTGTAACTTAGGGTTCAGATGCAAGAAAGACCTGGTGGGAGTGGATCCTCACTACCTGGCTATGTGTTTACTCCCACCCTGTGGCAGACCCCTCCGAGTGCCCTCAGCTGAGCCTGCTGAGGGAGAGCAGCATTCACATAAAACAGCCCAGTTTGCTCACAGAGAGAGTTATCCCAGCTTGGCTGACACACAACAAAACCATCAGTGACTTGTTTTCTGAGCTCTCAGCTAAATTAGCCACAGTTGTTATTAGCTGAATAATTGAAACTACAGCTCTCAAGATTTTTATTTTGGGGGGATGTTTTTAAAAGTTGCTTACCTAATCTACAAATATGAGTACTTGTCTTTCTGTGATTTTCATTTAAGGAGCTGACATGAAGCCCCATCTTGCCCTCTAAATTATTATGAGATTTCATCCAAAGTGTAAATCACCAGTGACCCCTGATTCAAATACAGATTCCAGACCCAATCCTTTATGATTTTTCTTCATCATGAGAGTCATCCTCCATACACCACTGTAGAGGAAAAGGTATTTGTAATTGCTGCTTTCAGGACAAAAAATAAGCTGAGTAAAACAGTCCCACTGTACAAGATTACAATCACAGATCCAAGTTCACCAGTATTCAGGGAGGAATTGTCATATTATATGACCTGAAAGGAGTTTACTGTAGTTATTGGAAATCAACCATATTGTCAAGAGGTTGTACAGAGTACCTGCAGAGAAAAATAAGTCCAATGTGCTACACAAAAAATAATTACGAAGTCAACCCCTGATTATTTTCATAGAAATTGAAGACTGCTGGTTTATTTCATGGAAAAGCTTCCAGCTAATATAGTTAAAATATCTATGCCTCAGTAGATTTTCAGCATGAATCCACATTGGAGCTAAGACATGACATTTTTCTTCTGTCTGCAAATGATCTCAGGTATGAAGCAACTGGTCAAGCTGAACTCTACAGAGTACTTAGTATAGAGTAGCTATATATATATGCAGTCTTGAAGGCTGTAAAATGGCTCATAACTGAGCTATGGCAGCTTCCAGGTGTGGAGGACTATACCATCAAACAGCCTTGCAGCATTTTTATGTGTGCAGTTTCAGCTGTAGTAAAAATGAGACATCCTCTATTTTCCCATTGTGACCAGCGAACACCAGTGATTTTCCAGGGACTGTTCCTTGCCTCAAACCCTGTCCTACCTCAAAAGGATATCTTTCTCCTGGGATGGAAGTTGCTGACTCCTCCAAGGAAACGCTGCACCTACAACACAGATTTATGAAATTATCCAATTAAAGAGCAGACACAGAGCAATTGTAAAAAGGGAATTAAGGTGGGAAATCATCGAATGTCCTACTGCCCAAGGAATCTCAACATGGAATTGGTGTCAGTACCAGATCTGTGCTTACCACAGTAGGGTTAACTAGATCCCACATAAACTTAAACCTTTCCTCTGTCTTCAAGGATAAAGACCTTCACAGTTTACTTAATAAAGCAGCTGGAAAACCAGCCAACCCAGCTCAAGTCACCGTCTCTTAGCACTTCATTGTGGTGGTGCTGACAACTAATGCAGTGCAGGGATGATAAGGAAGGGACTTCTGTCTCTAGTTAATGTTGGCAGAATCTTGACTATATTGAATTGCACAGGACTAGTGACACACACACATCCAGTGCAAAGGAGTGGAATGCATTGCTATCAGCTGAGCCACTACATGCTATACTAGCTAAGGTAGTATCAGTGATGGATGAAAAAGCCTAACTCAACAATTCCTAAGAATATTTAATCCATGTATTTATTATGAAGGCTTAAACTCTTAGATTCAGCCTTTTATTATGTTTTGAAAATTCTCCGTTTTGAGATTGTAAAGTCACTGCTGCAGAAACTTGATTTGATGCCTTTTAACCATGACTATTTGAATATTTAGATGCCTGATGTTCAGCCCTGGGAGGCTAAGTACTCATGTGGCTTGCTTCTAGTAGTAATGTAATCAAACAATTTTTTTTTAGCCCTGTTTGTGCTCTCAAATCTTGCCAGGGTGGCCTTAGCCCAAAAGAGAATGAGCTGCTTGTTTGTGAGGCACTTTTCCTTTTACTGCATACTCTTGGGAAGACTTGTGTCACTGAAAATTATCAATCCCTGTGGACAAGTTCTCCCCTGGCATTCACTCTCACTGACCTTTCCCTGCACGTGGGAATGATTCCAACCATGCTTTATAAGCAGTGGTCTTTTATCCTTCATCAGAGTTGTCCAAGGGGATTTCTACTTTCTTAATATTCCTCCTGCTCTGTTTTTTGTGGTAATAAAGAGAAGCAAGGAGGGAACAATGACTGTAGAATAAGGAGGAGGAGAGGCAGGTAAACCTCTGGGAGCCATTGTACACAAGGAGGAGATACCACTCTCTGTGTCCAGGGAAAGATAATGAATTTCATTACTTACTTCCTCTAGTAATCTTTGCATTTTGGGACAGATCTTTCCCTACTACAGCCCAGTACTTGACCATAAGCTTAACTTTAAAAACACAGGCAGCTGTAGTCTGAAAACAGTGGGATGTGTTTGCCTACTTTACCACTTTCCTAAAGGCAAATTGTTCCCCTTTTCAGAATCAAACCCTAAAAAAGAGCCTGGGAAAATGAGCCTGGGGTAGAACAACAGAGCAATAGGCTAGAAAGATATAAAACTGTTGTAGAAAGTCATTTCTAGTTAGGAAAATGTGACTTGCAAGACTAATTTGAGGATATATCTGTCATGAGCCAGATAAGATGAGCCAAGACTTTTAAATCAGTCCATCCCTCCTTACTTTGGCTATTAGCAAAGAAAAAGAAACTTTGTGCATAACAGGGAGAATATGATGCTGAGCTAATTGAACGTGCATGCAGAGGGAGCAGCAGATGACAAGGACAGGGTTGGCAGGATGTTGTCAGATTGTTTGATTAGCAATGGGACGGTTCAAAACTCCCTGTCCTACCAGGGACTTGGCACAGATGCTGACACATGACTCAGTCCTCAAGTAGTTGTTCACAGCAATACTGTTTGGGAAATAGTCTGCTTCTCTGAAAACAGGAAAGGAATTAATAAAAACAAAAACAAGGATGTGAAAGAAAGACTACAAGACTTTGTCTATAAATGTTAGGCTCTGGCTCTTCTTTCTTCAAATACCATACAGGCTTCAGATGAAATGAGATATTTGAGGTGGGATAAAAACCAGATAGTCTGAAATTAAATCTAGCAAGAGTAATATGAGGGAGCATTGATGAGTAGGTGTTTTCTTTCCACTTCAGTCGATATCCACCTTATTGTTTTTCTCTGTGTGTCAGTTTAGACCAAACAGCCACAGAAATGAAATGAGGGGAGGAAAAAAAAAAAAAAAAAAGAAAGAAAATGTGGTGGATTTTTAGGGTTTTGGTTTGGGTTTTTTGTGGGGATTTTTTCTATGGAACAAACATTAAGAAAAGCAGTGGTACTATCTTCTAATGCACCAAAGTTGCATCTGTGCTCTAGAGAAGCTAAGAAAAAAAGAGCAGATTTTGGTCATGTGTATATAGGGGTGTGGAGAAAGTCTCAAACACCAAACCTACCTACAGAAGACATATAATAATTGTCTTTGATTACTAACAGCTGGTTTTTCAGTCTAGAGACAAAATATATATGGATTAAGAGCAATTTATTGAGCCATCAAAATCAGTATCTTCAGAAAGAATCGAGATTGTTGATGTTATAGCAAAGATATAATCCAGGTTATGTTGTTCAGACACACAGGTAAATATTGTCATTTGAGTGAAGACAGTTCAGAAAAATTAGAGGATCTATTATCTCCCCCGAGACTTTAAAGATAGCTTGAATTATGAAATAACAACCTAAACACCTCAGAAAAAAGATATACATTAATGTTAATTTTATAAATTTTGTGTAACATATAATAAGCTGACATGAGTCTGGACAGCTCTATTAAAGTCAACAGAGTAGAACTAGCTTTTATCTTGTGACATCTAATACAGAGTGTACATGAAACATATATAAAAATCCTATAGGTATGTGGAAAAATACTGTAATATAGTCAAAAGTCTATAATGGGATTTCATATGTCTGTTTACTTCCTTCCAAACTGTACATGTAACTACGATCTTGTCAGTTTTCCAGCGTGTTCAGATGGATGTAATACTTCTCTCTAACACGTCAGTTTTCTGACTAACCTCTCACAATAATCTATGATACCATTCCCTGACAGCTTACCACTGCTTTACATAAAATATGAAGGTTTTTCTGCAGTCACAAGTTGGATTCATATTCCATAATAAGAGTGTGTGGGAAGTGTATGTAAGCATAGATGTAAGTGTACATATGTGTAAATAGACAGACACACACACAAATCCAAAAGTATCTGCCTGTGAATCATGAGAATTACAATTAGAAAATAGCAAGCAGTGCCAAGCTGAATATTTCTCCTAAACTGAACATCCTTTCTTTTCCAGCTTTGTGGAAGGCTCCTTTGTATTCCGTGACCACAAAATTCTGTGCACCATCAGTGGAGTAACAACATATTGCTGAGAAGTGAACTCCTTGCTTGAAGAGACTTTGCAATTTTTTTAGAAGAGAACTGCCTCCAATTTCAGTCGGATTCATTAATTTACATTGTGATTTTCAAATGACTCATATTTCTTTTAGTAAAACAGACTAAAGAACACAACATCAAATGCCCAAGTAGGTATAGTTTCCTGTTCCAAGTCCCTCTGGAAATCCTGGAAACACAAGAACTGTTCAAAATGTTGTCATCTTTTCATGGCAACATCATTAGCTGAAGTTCCTCTATTTTAGCAGTCCACTGCCTTCACACCTGATTTAGAAGGCAGTGGGTGAAGAGCACATTTGCTTACACACTGCCCAAGCAGCTCAGACTGCCATGTCACACACACACCACGGTCATTTCCCTTTATTTCTTGCATTTTAGGAGTTCTGAGTATAGGTGAAGTACTGTTACAATGCCAAAGAGTAATTGCATTTTAGGTGCTATTTCATGGCAGCAGAGATAATTCAAACCTCAGGTTGATTCCAGGTTTCAAATATCAGAAAGGTGGAGCTGTCTGTTCAAGGGTTCCAAACTTACCTCAAGACTCACACTGGGCAAATGTTAAGTCCAGGGATTTGCCCATAATTAATTTTTTTTAGTGCAGGAAGAATCGACTCATATGGAAAACTACTGTAAAAGAAAATTTGACAAAGATGATGCCACAGTAACTTTTACTCTCCTGAGATGTTAAACCCGTGCAAGACAATTTATGAAATAGATAATGAGTGTTTGAAAAGCAGTGGTTAGTTACACTTTAGATAACAACCTCAATGAGCCAGCTGTCAGGAAAGTGATGGATTCAGCTTCTATTCTATGTTTACCTGCAGAAAACTCTGCTGAGACACAAGTAGGATACTCACATCTCTCTCTAGACAGAAAGTTCATGATAACAGGGGATTTGAAGAGACAGAAGATTGATTTTCATGAAAAGATGAACTAGTCATATTTCTTTTTACTTTTATCACCTAGTTGAACAGTTTAACTTTTGAGGAATGTAAATAAATTTATGTTGAATGCTAAATAAACTTTTTCTTTCTTTTTATCAATTTCCTTTTCTTTCTCTTTTTAATAAGTATTGTTTGGGTTGAGACCATGTTCATAAAGGCAATTCATGCAGGAGTCACAGAGAAAACAGGTGCTGTAAATTTTGAACAGAAGTGCTGAAAAGCAATGCAAAAGAGAGTATGGAAACCAAAATTACCGCTTTTGTCTGAGGGATTCAAGGTATAGAAGTAGTTTGCATGGAACTCCTAAGATGTCTCCTTCCATGTTTCTGGCAGAACTGACACAGGGTAGTGTATACATCCACAGCTGTATTCCCATTAAATCACTGGCAATAAAATGCTCCAGAATGAGACCCAAGTGCTCACATGCAGCACTACAAGGGGGCACCCAAAATGAGAGCTGCATGATCAGTGTCTGCAATGACACAATGTGCACAACTGGGCCTGATTTTCTCCATTCAAAACTGGAGACAGGCAGGTAAAATGGAGCCAATGACTCTAAAAGGAGTCATGACCAACCAGTGCCTTGAAGACCCCTTCTCCTGTGGAAGGAGACCATAATCCCTACTCAGCAGCCATCAGAGGAGCCAGAGGTGGCAGAGAAGGAGTGGAATTTGCCTCATGAGAAAAGCAACTGGATTATAATATAGCCCATATGATGGTTATATATATTGACCAATATCTATTTCTTTAAGGTATTAGTAATATCCAACAGAGGTAGGATAGTACTGACACTCTCATAAATGGCTGATGTGGGGTCATGTGTGGGACAGCATGAAGCTTCATTCCCACAGGTTAAAGGAAGTTGGAGTTAAATTCTAGCAGATGAAGAAATAACTTTGGAGAAAACTACAGCAGCTCAGCTTACTTAACTTAGCAAAATAATATGGTGCAAAACTGAAAGGAAATTTAAGAACCCATCAGAAGAATAAAAATGGGAAGATTTTTGCCTCCATAACCTTCCAATAAAAACTATTAATATGCTTATTATTCAGTATAATGCTTAGCTCCTTAGAATTGATAAGCAGCACTCAGATACTATACGGAGATCCATTAAAGAAAAAAGAACTAACCGCCACATTGTTTCTCCCTTGTACCAAGATCAAGCTTAAGCCTTTCTCTTTCACATACAGGACTAGAAACAGAATACTTTTGAGACTTGGCATCAGTCCCTGTTACGAAGCAGCAGGTGAGATGCAGAATCCTACGCAGTTTGCTTGCATCCTCTCAGTGGTTTCAGCTATCATCAGCTAGTTTCTGCAAATCCCTCCTATACTGTCCTCCTCATGCCTTCAAAGCTTGTTCAATGCCTCACAAGTGGATCATAGAATCATAGAACAGCCTGGGTTGAAAGGGACCTTAAAGATCATCTAGTCCCTTGCCTTGGGCAGGGACAAATTCCACTAGACCAGGTTGCTCAAATCCTCATCCAACAAATGGATGACAACACCTCTTCCATACCACTGCTATGTCAAATAAAATCTGCGTCTCTTCTTCTCCTCTCACAACAAAGTCAGAGTTGCAGAGACTCCCAGTGACAGAGAACAACAATCCAGCCCACTCGTATCACCAGGCCGTTATGCGTCATTGCCGTGCATCATCAAGTGGCGATGTCACCCCCACACATGAAATAATAATGGCCCAACAGATGTGAGAGTCATTGCATTTCTGTATAGAGCTGTTGGAAGACAAACTAACGACACAGAGGAGTAGATTTGTAGGGAAGTAGTTCTGGCAGTTTCTTCAGAGGTTTTGATGTAATCAAAAAGGATTGCTTTTTTGTTTTTATTTCCTTTCGTTTTGTTTTTTAAATACTATTTTTTCTGTTTCAGGGAGGTTTTGTGACAAAGTTTCTAATTTACCTCTCAGCTACCATCAATAAATCAGTACTGGGCTCATAAGTACTTCTAAAAACATCACAGATTTCTCATTAAATTCTTCCCCTATTATGGAAGACATTCGCCTCTTCCAGATAGTCCCTCTGTTTTGTTGTTTTGATATCTTTCTGCCATGCAAAGCTAAAAGAAAAAAATTCTCTTCATCTTTTGCACTCACAAGGACATGTCCCCAGCAAATCCGTGGATGCCAAAATACAATGGGCAGAGCTTGCCACTAACTGTGGTTCATCATGGAAGACAGTCACTGTTAGCATAAGGCTGTGCTTTATTCAATGTTCCCCACAAACACTTTAAGACTACTCTGGTAAAGCCTTGGTAACTTCTAATTAGGGAAGTAAGTCTCATAAAAAATGTTCTTTATAACAACCTATTCAGAGATCTTTATTTCTTAGAATATTGACATTTTGGGATGACATTTGTCTTTATAGGAGATGTTGGACATTAGAAGATGGATTTAAATTGTGAAACATGAAGCTTTTTAAGTTACCATTGCCTCACAATGACACGGTGTAAATCAAATACATGATCAGCCCCATAACTGTACCTTGAACTTGCTACATGATCCCAAGAAATTCAGTTATTTTTCTGTGTTTCATTTTTCTCCCACGGGGAAACAATATTCAGAGAGTAATGCTTGCTCAAACAATTTGCTGTCTGGTCATAAGAATATGAGCATGTATTTTAAGGTGTACATGTTAATCTATATTTACATATGTGGTTATCCATAGCTTTTCTGCTTTCCTGAGCTCTGCTCATGCTCTGCTTTGACTGACTCATGCTGCTTGCTCCCACGTCACACTTCTGCCTGTGCCTAACATCCTCAGGACAGTGCCGTGGGGACACCCAGTACCTATCATACATGGTCCCCCCTGGATCTGTGCTGCAACCCTTACCCAAAATCCACAAATGATGCAGGGAACAAAGGGGAGTGATGCCCTGCCCAGCAGCAGCCTCCACATGGGGCCATGAGGAGGATTTCATGCTGCATCATCTGCCACCACTGGCACCTCATCCAGGGAAAGCCCCTCCCACATATCTATCACCTGGCTGATTTTAATGAGTAAGCTCATATGCTGTGAAGTAAGTGCTAAGAGTTAACATTAGGCTTGCTGATGGGGTAATAAATCACATGCTGATATTTATATCCACGTACATTTTCCTGAAGGTGTTGCACCTCTAGGCCAGTCTGCTCAAAGCTGCAGTGCAAACCAGCAGCAGATTGAAATAATAACCCCAGCACTGCTGTCTTCCAGGCCACCATTCTCCTGAGCTGTATTTCAGCCAGTTAAAATGAATTCTGCAGAGCACAAACAAAATTTATTATGAAACAAGGCAAAGGAGTACTGAGATGCTCCCTCAGGATAGCAGCAAACTCCCTGGGCCCTCGCTATTTTGGTAGTCTTTGCTGTCATAGTGACAAGAAGTGACTTGTAGCCCTTGCACAAGGTATTGGAAACACCAAAACCAACAGTCTTGTGCATTAACAGGGGTGAATTAACACTATCTCAGAGCTGCTCATAGTTCCTCTGAGTGAAATGAGTGTGCTAACAATGATTCACACACTGCTGCTGAAACAATAACTCATCCCAGAAATCCCAGCAGTGCACTATAAAGTAACCTGGGTGTGTAATCATAGCGAGCACCATGCTAACACAGCTGCTGCTCCTCGCAACCATTACATTTCCCTGGGCTCTGTACCATGTTCTTTCTAACAAGGTGGGGTACATCAGCCTTTGGTCAGAGAAGAGTCTGCCTAAAAAAAATTAGCACCTGAGGGTTAACAGGCAGAAGGAGCCCAGCCCCTGTAGTGTAGCTGATGTGACCTGTGACATCTTTGCCTGTCCTGAAAGGCAGAAGCACAGATATTGTATTCTGTAGAATAACATGTATCTTTGTGGCCACAGCAATACGTGGGGGAAAAGTCATAAGCAGGAGTATAGAAGCAGTAAAATTAAGTTAGGGCCTTGGTAAATAGTGGGTGCTGTTCCTGTATGGTTCTGCCAAACATCTCTAGCAGCTCAAAACAAACAGGAACTGTCCAGTGAAGTGCAGTCCTGGTGCCTTCTGAAAGAAACTCCAGGAGATGCTCTAGGGTATTAGCAAGCCTTTATTGCAAAAGGCTTACAAAGTAGGTCATTGTGTGCCACAGAAAACAGTATCTCTAATAAATCCACAGCAACTTTAATTTTGTCTCCATCTTATAGAATAAGTACCAGCATCTATCAACAACTTCAGAGGAATTTACAGGCACTCTCTGCACTGGAAACCAGCCAGTGGGGCCATTTTGAGTTTTGTGATGCCAGAAGGGAAATAACTCAGAAGGATCTTTCTGAGCAGAGTTTTAGTATAGATTCTGGCCTGGCTCAGATCCAGGGCATACAGTGCACCAAGACTGAGTAGGGAGACAATTCATTCATTTGACACTCAAGAGAGATTTCAGCTGGGTTTCATTTATATTTTATTGTGAATGTGTTTTTCCTACCCATTACTCAACTATGCAGCAACAAAAATATTTTTTAAACCCTATGTTCTGTTAGACTGCTCTAAAGTTATGCGTTGTTTTTACCCTTAATAGGTGCCAAACAAAATTCTTTAAGAGATGAAATCACTCTAGATATCGTGTCTTTCTCCAGGTAAGTTATTCATGTAGACATTCCATGTTGCTATGATCAGACAATCATAGCATGTGTGGTACCACAAAATGGCAGCAAGTGAATTATCTTTTTTGAAATTCACAGAATGTGTTAGAGTCTGGATTGGGCAACATATACTGTGCTGCAAACTGCTGTGTAGATATCAGCTAGTAGCATGGCCCATCACTGTCATTTACATAGTCTATGCATAGGCATGCTGGTGTCACCTGCCCCCTTAAACTCTGAAGGTCAAGGAAAAACTTAGGAAATTCGGAATTAAGAATCTAGAGGATCCTTACTGATAATATACATGTAAGTCCACAAGGGATGTCATCTTCTGGGAAGAAGTCTCAGTCTCCTGTCACCCTCAGGGAAGAGCACTAATGCCTTCTTTCTGCTATCAAAGAGGTAATATTGCTTACTCATCCCCAATTCCATAGCACCAAAGGATTCATGAACCTTGAAGTTCCCTCTTTAGCTAGCAGACAGACACACACATCCAGTTCTCGCAAATAGTTCTCTGCAAGATCCCATCTTGCTCCATTAACTCAGTGGAAGCCTATTACTGCTAAAATCTTCATTTAGGTGCCTCATTTAGAAGCTGATACTAGATGGTATGAGTTTACTTCCTTATCATTCCTTATCACAGCAAGTATAAATGTCCTTTTTCAGGTTAGCCGAAATACATCCATCAGGATAATTTTGCAGTGGAAATCATAGAATCATAGAATCAGGGTTGGAAAAGACCTCTGACATCATCAAGTCCAACCCTTGATCCTACACTGTCGTGGTTACTAGACCAAGGCACTGAGTGCCACATCCAGTCTCATCTTAAAAACCTCCAGGGGCGGTGAATCCACCACCTCCCTGGGCAGCCCATTCCAATGTCTGATTAGTCTCTCCATAAAAAATTTCTTCCTAATGTCCAACCTAAACCTCCCTTGGCAGAGCTTAAGACCATGCTCTCTTGTCTTGCTGCTGGTTGCCTGGGAGAAGAGACCAACCCCCACCTGGCTACAACCTCCTTTCAGGTAGTTGTAGAGAGTGATGAGGTCTCCCCTGAGCCTCCTCTTCTCCAGGCTAAACAACCCCAGCTCCCTCAGCCTCTCCTCACAGGACCTGTGCTCCAGACCCTTCAGCAGCCTCATTGCTCTTTTCTGGACCTGCTCCAGCACCTCAATATCCTTCCTGAACTGAGGGGCCCAGAATTGGACACAGTACTCCAGGAGTGGCCTCACCAGCGCTGAGTACAGGGGAAGAATCACTTCCCTGGTCCTGCTGGCCACACTGTTCCTGATCCAGGCCAGGATGCCATTGGCCTTCTTGACCACCTGGGCACACTGCTGGTTCATGTTCATCTTCCTGTCAATCCAGACTCCCAGGTCCCTTTCTGCCTGGCTGCTCTCCAGACAGGCTGCTCTGTGCCCAGCCTGTATCACTGCAGGGAGCTGTTGATGCCAAAGTGCAGGACCTGGCACTTGGCTTTGTTGAACCTCATCTCATTGGAATCAGACCATCTCTCCAGTTTGTCCAGGTCCCTCTGAAGAGCCCTCCTGCCTTCCAGCAGATCAACACTCCCTCACAACTTAGTGTCATCTCCAAATTTTCTACTGGTACACTCAATCCCCTCATCCAGATCATCAACAAAGGTAATAAACAGGACTGAAACCTTCCAGTATATAAAATTAGTAATGGAAAAAATTATTTCCAAGAGATAATTTTATGAAAAGTGAAACAACTTTTTTAATTTATCAAGGATAACAGAGGTAAATTTTAAATCTCAGAAAGGGCACAGACTTGCAGAAAGCAATCCTGGAGAGCAAGTTCTATGTTCTTCCTTCTTTTAGAAAAACCCAGACATGAGAACTGATGTTCTTGAAGGCTGGAATCATTTCCACTCTGTCTATCTGTGCTATTAGCCAACTGGAATGTTGAGGGAAGAGCTGAAAAAGAAGAATTTTATGCAGTCCTCAGCAGAAAAAATTACTTTCAAGAGACACATTTTCCTTTCACTACATATTTTTTTATCACACAGTACATAGAAATCTCTTTTTCTTTTGCAAAAAATTCACTCAAAGTCTTCCAGTGATCTTCAGCCTATACATTTTAGTTCTCATCTCCAGCCTTAATTTTCCCATCATTTTCTTGGCTTCTAAAGTTTGACTGTACAGAACATATTAAAGAATGGGAATGAAAGTTCCTAAGTACCCAGAAAAAACCTCTTCTCTAACTTGACTCTTCCGATCCCTTTTACGGTACTATTAAGAGCGGGACTCTCTTCTGGTGGTTAAAAAACACCTCATATCTTTGATGTTCTGTAGAGTGAGACATGGACATTGTATGTGCTCTCATTAGCAATATTACAGCTTTAGCAGGCCCTCAGCTGTGCACAGAGAAGCCTAAGAGAACAGTGGTCCCCTTCTGACATGTCTCCAGGCAAGGGATTTTGGATAACCCATCTGTACTGTGAAGCAATCCCAAAGTGTTTGCTGGGCCTGTACTAGGACTCCTCCTCTTCAAACTACTTTATTTTCATGGGAAAAATGGTGTGAGCGGAAACCATGCTTTCCTGATGTGGTGCATGTTGGAGTGTCTGGAATATAACAGGATAATTTGCCAAGTTCATGCCTACTGGTCCTTATTTAACCAACATTGCCCAAGCAGTGTCAGTTGATACTGTTGCAATCAAAAATCTGTTCCCACGTCTAATAAGCTGCTATTTCTTAGGGAACCGTAGTGGTCAATGTTTTCTCTTTGCAATATTTCAAACACGGATTTTTTTTTTTTACTGCCAAAGTAGTAAAATTAAATGTATCACTGTTTATACACACACACTTAATAGTGAATGTTCTTCTGTAAATATATACATTAAAAAATGTGTATATATGTATGCATCTATGTATGTACGTGTAAAATCACACACAGAAAGACAGAAAAAATATGAGATTAAAATTTGCAGTTCTGTACTCTGTTCTTGTGGTTTAAGTTAAGTAAATTTTATGAAATTGGTTAGACCTAAAAAACACTACTTTCTAAGAGTGATCTGTTTTCAATGTTAATGCAATTACTCCTCTTCTTTTCCTCTAAGCAAATTCTTTTGCAGTATTGGAAAAAAGAAAGATGAAATCTACAAAATTGGTCCCAGCTGCCTAATCTAACCCATAATAGCAGATGTGTGTGGATCCTTTTGACAGAGGAGGAAGAACTCCATAAAAAGCATCTATGTAAAGGAGAGTCAGTCACCACTGACTCATTTCCAGGGTCCTCCTCTTTTAGATTACTGACAGAGGTGCTATTTATGGATTAAAGCAAGTCCCCATCATTCAGCTACATGGTTCCCCATTCAGGACCCTGCCTGTTTCTCAGCTTGACAGTCTGGACTAGGAGTTACCATTGCTTGGTGTTGGAGCTTATTTTTAAGCTTCACCTGCTTAAAAGATGTGATGTGTATTCAGGAGAAGATAGATTCAGGTTCTTCCTCAGCTGTCAATTTACACTTTCTGTGACTCAGTTTATCGCCTTTTCTCAATGGTATTTGAGATAGTAACTTTGGAGTCAGAACCATGGTTTCTTGGTCCTTTTGGCTACTTCTTCACCAACAGATGGTAAGAAAATCAACCCCCAAACCCTTAGGGAAGTCATGAATTACTTCTTGTGAGCAGTGCCATTTGGAAAATGTCACATTAACAGAGGATAAAGTTCTGCTCATACACAGCTTATGCTTCTGCATGTGCTCCAGAGCCAAAAGCAACATCAAATGTCTACTTCTGAAAGAGCAATTTATTTCCCTAAACACATATTTCCTCAGGCCTAAACTCCATTTTAGGATTAAAAAGCAATATTCAATAGATGCAGAGTCATCCTGTCATTTTGTTATGCAAATGACAGTATTGTCTTTGTCAGTATTAAAATCGCACGAAAAAAGAAAAACCACAGGTCAATGCTTAAACTACAGGAAATGATCGATTTTTTAATTACAACAGAAATTTAATTATACACTTATCTAAGACTCTTATTATTAGATGCATTCTTGTAGAGGAGACAATTGCCTGCAGGCTGAAATTCACAGCTAAGCTCCAACTACATCCCTATCCGTCAGATTTTCCAAAGTCTCTGATCTTCACTGAACAGAGAGTGCAGAGACCTCTTTTGAAAATTTTTCTGCTAACAGATTCCTTCCCCTGGAGGAGTAGTGTGAGGTCTTATAAGAAGCTCCTAATAATGTTTCCTTAAACATTTGCAAACAATAATAGGAAATACACTGAGCTTGCCACCAAAGAGCTTTAATGAAGATGGTGTTGACAGGTGCAGAGGAAAGATCAGAGAGAACACCTGTGAATCTTTACAGCTGAAGCTGCTAAAAGAACAGCTGATTTATACAAAGGGTAAGGCAATGGGTGTACTAGAGAGGTAGCTGAGAAAAGGAATGTGGTAAGAGGGATTGTTTTTCTCTGTCTTTCCCCCCCCCTCCCCCAAGTGATTTAGCTATAGTATGAAGATAAATATTGAGGCAAAACTCATTTCTGAAATAATAACAGTTGTTTTCTAGAAAGTGTGTGTGGTTTTGGGGGTTTTGTTTTTGGCTTTTTTTTTTCTTGGGTTTGTTTTGGTTTGGTTTTTTTGTTTTGTTTTGTTGTGTTTTGTTTTTTGAGCCTTTCTCTTCCTGAGAGTAAGAAATTCAAAGGCAGGAAAGGGGAAGATGTTTCAAAAGCAGAAATGATGCAACTGTTGCTCTCAGGATTTGTTATTGCAAGAGTAAGGGGAATTCTGGAAACCCGACAAAGGTAATGTCTACCAAATCTGACTCCTGGTTGTTTTACATTTTTATTAGAAGTGAATGAATTGAGCTTCTTTCCTGTATCTAAAAGAGGTAGCTGGCAAATACTTTGATTTGATTCTTCATTAGTAGCTTTTTACCACGTCTCTCTTGAACCTTCTGCCAGCCTTTGGTAAGGAAGCTCAAAGGAGTTGTCAGATGCTTCTACTGAGAGTAGCTACAAACTCTGCTGGCTTCCCAAGCTCCAAATCTCACTGTTGCAAGTGTATCTGAGGTGCTCAGCCTCCATATTGCAAACCTGTCTTTGTAGACTATGTGTAGGATTATGCCTTCACATATAGATACCTTCTGGAGGGTTTGGTGTAAGTTCTGCTTTGATTTAGCTCTCTGATTGCCTGTTGTAGAGAGGCACTGATGGCCGCTTAAGCATGTGCAGGTACAAGGAACATTTGGGTTACTGGCTGGTTAGATTTGTTGGGACACTTGCTGTGTCATCTGCTTTCTGTAGCAGCCACATGGTTTCTGTTGTGCCAGGTGTGTTCCATGTGGGGATGGCTCCTGTTGCATCCCTCTGATGGGAGTGCAAGAAGGTCACTGAGGGATTTGCTGCTACTGTAGCTCTAGAACAAACAGGGAGCTCTCTAAAACCTTGGGAAAGTTGTGAGAGTGTGCAGGTAGCACCCAATTGGTAAAGGTCCCCAAATTTTACCTGTTCAAGACAGGAAAAAGACTGTTCCAGGTTGGACTTGTTAGCTTCCAAACCCAGATTTACTTAATGCAGAACTACCTTCACCACCAGGACACCATAGGATTAATTTTACCCTGATGTACTGACCATCTCTCCTGCCCAGAACCCCAGGAACACAGTCATAGTGCTATGCACTCCTCTAGTTGACTTCACATTCATTGCATTCACATGAAGGCTTTCAAGAGGTACAAAACCTCTTCACATAGTCAGGCTCAACTGTTTCTTCAACAAGTAGTTTTCTCTTCTCTTGCCTTTCTACATTCCCTTGTTATATCCAACATGTGCTGCTCTTGATATAATCAAGGCATCACATGAGGTTCTCTTGGATAAAAAACCCTGTTATTCACCAAAATATGGACTGATTATTATACTGTGAGCATGAAAAATGACAGAGCCGTGAGGACACTTAGTTTTTTCCAGGAACACATGAAACTGGGAGTGCTGTGTCCTGTAGACTGAATGTGTGTTAAGCCTCCCTCTTTGTTTTGCTTTGTCTTGGAGTTTAAAAAAAAAAAGACAAAATTTTATCATAATTCCTGATCAGAATCATGTGTACAAATTAATAAAATACCTGCATATTACAAAGTGTTTTTCTGAGAAGTGAAATTTGTTAAGCAAATAATTTCAGTTTGTTTATGGAGCAGACCCTGTGCTCTCTATACACTCCTATGTGTGGAATCAACCTGTCTCCAGACTTGTGTGTGGACACAGCATATTGCAAAGTATACAAGAGGCATTTATTATAAAGATAAGGGGTTTGATTTATTTTTTGTGGCTTTTGGGAGACATAGTGTAAACAGGACAGTGGTTAGTATGGTTACATATGTGTAATTTAATTAGGCACAGTTGAGAGCATTTGTTCTTGGAGTTATTGTTCATTCTCTATCATGTCCTGAGCTACATCTGGGAGTCAATTTGAGGCTATTGAAAAATTAACGTGTTTAGAGAGAGACTGTTTGCTGTAAGTTCCTCCAAATTGCATATGGCTGGGATTTTTTTTGTTGTTTTTTTGTTTGCTTGTTGGTTTTTTTTCTCTGTACTGCTCACCTGTCACAATTTCTAGAAGCCTAAGAGCTAAAACTTAGAGGGTGTTATCAAGGTGCCACTGTTCTCACACATTGCTAAGGTTAGATGTAAGCCACATCTAGCTCTTTAGTGGCTCTCTAAGTAATTGTTTGTTGTCTCTGGATCATCTGCTCCTATTCTTATGTCTTCATTATGATTGACAAAGAGTACTGCTAGGTTTATTGCATCTTCCCGTCTTTGGAGAGAGAAGTATCGATACTGAGCCACTACGCTGGATTTTTATTTTAATCTCACTATATTTTGTTACACCCATTTCTCTTCAAGTTGTCTTGCATGTTGCAGCAACTAAAACTAAAGTTGCTAGAAGTTGTTACTATTCTTGCTCCTCTCAGTCAGACTAGCAACCAGTCCTTCAAGAAGCCAGTCTTGAAACTTTTGCAGTTCATCCTAGCACAACAAAGTAAATGTTTCTCTTCAGTTTCTTTCTGTCTCTTTCCCTTGTACTTTTTTCTACAAAACTTTTGTACCTGTCCTTGTCTGCTCTGCTTGGCATGGGTACTGTGTTGTCAGGTTCCCAGTGTTCAAAGATTTTTAGCTAATGGTTTTCAAGGTCGAATGCCTAAGGCTTAGTTCCTGAATTCAGCAGAGGCAAGTAAATAATTAACTTGCCCAAGGTTTTCTTGCTGTTTGTCATTGTTCTTCCTAATGGAGGTGAGAAAATCTGATTCCTTTGAATAAACTAGACTTACTGAAATCTTTGACTTCTTCAACATAATTTTAAATCCTAGAGAGTTGTGGTGCACGTAAATGTGTGTCACAGCCTTCAGCATCTTCTATTCAGAGCTTTAATAGTTACACTTAGATAAAAACACCCTAACAAGCATGTTCTTCTAAGTGCTACAAAAGCATTCTCAAAATCAGCTACAATCAGTGGGAGCTGGAGGTTATGCAGCACATGTGGGTTCCCAGTTTGCGTGGATATATCAGAGTGATGTGGATCCCAAATCTTAGCTTCAGTCATTTAAAAAAATACAGCCTCTGGGCATGTTAAACTGCTTATATGAATGATGTTGTTCTGAAATTCACAGGTCCCTTGTCCCTTTGATCTGATGTGACACTGGGAGGCAGGTATGATGTGTGTGTGTATGACAGGATTTGCTTGTCCTCAGGTCTAAAGATAAACTCCTATGAACTTGAGTAGTGCATTTGTTCTGAGTATGGGCAACTGAAGCAGGAAACAGAATATTAAACTGCTGCTCATAGGGGAGAAAAGAGGAGATGTAGATTCAGGCGTAATGACATCATGAAAGAAATGCAAATGTGACATTATGCATGAAAACAGCTTGAGCTGACAAAGCAAAGACCTTCTTGACAGGCTAGTGAGGATTCATCCAAGTTAATAAAGTAGGATTGTGAGAGTATGAACACGCTACTGCAAGGCTGCTTATCGTGGCTGAGAAGAGGGAACCAGCCTGGTTTTTACGCTCAATGAACAGAACCTCAGCTGTCTCACTAGTGAACAAAGACAGTGCAAATGGGGTTTCAGGTCACTAGAGGCTCTTCAAAACAAACAAGACTCCCTTTACCAAGAAGGTAGCCCCTGGAATTGATCTCTCATTTCCCATGTAATTCTTCTCCTCCATAAATTCTGTAATTTCCATAGCAATTGAGGTATACTATCTTGTGGGTTCACAGAAACACTCAGTAGCAATCACTGTGCTTCTTGCCTTGACCATCTAGTGGAGCTCTACAGTCATTGAAAGCTTGTGTCAAAGTATATCTTAAATTCCACAGTCCTTTTCCAGATCCTCTTTGCCAAACCAAGACACTTCTCTCATTATTGTGCACATGAAATGGTCTTATTCCCAACCCAGGCCATCTTTGAACATTTGATTTGCATTTATGACTTACAAAAAATTGTTAATGTAAACAGTTATTAATTCACTCACTGCTGCTGAGTTTCATTGTCAACCAACTTTTTTTTTTTTTTTTGGTTGGTAACAAAAGCCAAGGCTTAATTAGAGCTGCCGTTATCCAACACTTTGGTATCCAGTATTACTGGTATTGCATACTGCAGAATAGCCTTTCTTGGAAACTCTGTGTACATGGATCAGCTAGGCCTGATCTTGCTGTGCCTGAGACATCTGATGAGATCACAGCTGGAGGTGATAGAGCTGTGAACATGTAGTTATGGGAAAGTCTGGGGAGGTATTTTTAACAAATAAAAATGGAAAGCTTGCAAAAGCATGACGTGAGCATTGTTTTCAGTACTTTGAGTTCCCTTCTCATAAACATTTGGAAACTCTTTAGGCGTATGGTATTAAAATACTAGTCAATTTATTTTTCCAGGCTGCTTGCTGCAAAGCTTTGTTCTATATGAGAAGCTAATACCGCAGTCCAAGGTCATGGAAAGCAAGGGGGAAAGAGTTGTGTGGATACACTTAAGTGTTTCATTTTTAGATTTTGTTTTCTTCTTCTGTAGCCAGTATTAAGTATTAAAGAAAGGGAAAGCTGATACAGGGATTGTGTTGGTAGTGAGCTTTCCATTCTTCTCTGTAAATGCTTTCAAAATAATCATAAACACATGTTATTACATGGCAATCTGTAGAGGGGAAAGAAAAGCTATAGGAACATATCCAGCCAACAAAGTATATGTGTCCCTTTGAAAGAATGGAAAAACAAACAAACCAACCAAACAAAAAAAATTCAAAAAGAGAAACTACCATTTTTGACAGAATGAAGGCACCCTGTAATTTCCAGCAAAGTAGGAAATTTAGTTTGTGATTCAGAAACCAGAACAAATTCAGGGGTCAATAGGTAGAATTAGAGTGCAACTCTGAAGAGAGCACATGGACCTTATGTTATTCCCTAGGAGAAACAGCATAAAAGAAAAGTGACTACAGGCATCCCTCTGTCACAAGGAACCCATTCCTGATGTCCCTCACACTGCAGAAAGGAACCTGGTATTCTCTAAACCAGATGGACGTTTAAGGCTTTTCACAGCAATGTAAAAATGTCATGTTTGTTAACCAGAGCAAGACACTCCTTATAATTGCCAAAAAGCACACAGAAAAAGCCCTTTTGAGAAACCAATTTAAGCTTTGAATTATAAATTTACAATTTTCAGAATGTCTGTAAGAGGAGTGGTACTGGGGGGGGGGGGGGGGGGGGAGTGCTGTGGACTCACCCTCTCCCCAGCCTTTGGTGAAGCTGTCACGTGACCTGGAGCAAAGTTCAGAACTAGAACGTTGTACAAGCCAATTTAATTCCCTAAAAATGAAAGAAAACATATCCAGTTTTAGATGAAATATTGGTTGAAGTTGCCAGAATAAGATCTCAGACTGAGAAACTACAGAAAGCAATTGAGGACGTTGGAACTGGGTGACCTGAATGTTGTCTTCACTCACATAGCTTTAGCCCTTACCATCAACTTGCAAGGGAGAGCTCAGTCTTGGGTGGTCTTTTGTGTCAGGATTTTCTTTAAAGAGAATATGGTAATGAAAACTCCTGTGAAACAAAATTGCATTTACTATAATTTAGGTAATGAAAACTGCTAAAAGCAAAGATCCAGAAACATGGTATGATTATCCTGCTGGTAATCAGTGAACTCCAATACTTTCCACATATGCCAAAAGTATCAGAACTCCTGAGATTTTTTGACAAGAAGCTGGAGACTAATATTCACTTATAGGACTGGGCTGGTTAATATAATTTACTTCTGACCAAAAGTAGATGTTGCAGATTTATTATATTTTTTCATTTTATCTACATATAACTATGAATATTTTTTGAGTAAAAACCCTTCTTAACCCTGAGCTACATCTTAACCAGCGACCTACAAAAGCATTGTCCTTGTTTATGTTACTCCTGAGAGGGAAACAAACATCCAGATTTTGTTTTACAAAGCAGTACTAAATAAAGGGGCTCTCCTGATTCATGAAATAGGTATTCTGGACCGCTGAATTGTACCAGTAAATTTAATCAAAACTGGTGTAGGTCAGACATAGGCAGCCCATAATTCAGCAAGGCTTTATAGTTGTATAAAATATCTGTTTGCATGTTTTTCTTGGATGAAATTTAAATAGCCACCACAAACATCCTTTATTTAGGGGTAGATTTTTGCATCTGTTCTTAAATAGGGTAATTAGTCCATATGTCAGCTTTCTATCTGTGCCATATATTCACAGGAGCTGGCTCAGTGTTCTCAGTAAAGCTGCTGTAGTCAGTACATAATGCCTATAGATTAACAGAATGGATATTTAAATGTCCAGCTTCCTGACTGAAAACATTATCTCTGAAGGATCTGGGGGAGCTCAACATTCATATTGAAATTATTAAGTTAAATATTATAATTACCCATCACTTGCAAAACCAGCTGTCTCACAGGCCCTTATTGTAAGCATGTTATCCTGTCTCAGGTTGGAGACATCTTGTTTACAACCTGTAGCAGAAAGGAAATTTGTGGTTCTTCACATCTGTTAGATCTTGTCTGCAACTTCATCTTTAGATGCTCCATCCTAGAGGCTGTACTGGGAGCTGATGATAAGCAGCATTTGGGACCAATACTGTTGGTATTTTAACTAACCACTGGAATAAAGCACCAGGCAACAAGGATTTTAGCAAAAAACTGTAATATTTTATTTCAGTTCCGATTGTGCTCTACAAGCAAAATTAGAGCAGCTTTCCTCATGAGCTACAAAAATAAAACAAAACCAGCTTCTTTATTTTTAGAAAGCCTGGTCATGCTGCTTCAGGATTTTTTTTTTTTTTTGGTGTATCGGGAGCCAGAGTGGGAGAGAAACTGTTTTTATTTGTTTATTTGTGTGAACCCAGTTACCATATGGCTCATAACACAGAAGGAGAACTTCCCTCCTCTCTCAGGCAAGTTTGTTTTCATTGGCCAAGACTCTACAGGAATATATCTCTGTTGGCTGCCCCAGAGCTGAGCAGATAAATCCCTTCAGCACTTAGTCACTGCCTTTGTAGCCCTACTTCCTAAAAGGATGCTGAAACCACTTTGTCCATGCACAGCCCAGAATATTTCTAAAAGTCAAGACTACGTGTGGATTTATGTGTGGACCACAAAGTCAATAGCTTTACCAAGACTGCTTCCTCTCTTCACCTTGTCTGAGAATAATTATTGTTTTAGTAAGTTAGTGGGTTTTTTCAAATAAATCATGTTTTTAATTGGGAAATACCTGTAGACTTAAATATTTATGTGGGCAACTAATCTTCAACACAGACTATGGTTTATTATTTGGGTGGTAAACAGATGCTCATCCCTTCAGTGACAATAGAATTAAATACTATATTTTCACTGGACTGCATATTATAAAAATGGCTCTTGATCTTTCTGTCTGGTGGCTGCAAGCTTGTACTTTCAGTTTTTCCTGTTGAGTACCATGGAGACATTGCATGAGAGAGAAATTGCAACAGTTGGATGCTTCTGGTAATGTTTCTTTAGCAAAGTTTTGTCAGGTTATTTTTCTCTTTGGAATATCAAATCACATGTTATCAAGTACCTTGATATTCCCTGAGGCTGCGCAAGATTCATAGCATCTGGCTATTGCAGACATATATAAAACAGTTGTTATTTTTCCGAATGTCGGGTGGATTTTTGACAGTCAAACCACTGGTTGTTACTTTCCTGCTGAATCTCAGCAGAAAGCATTATTTCTGTGAGACTTCAAAGCAGTTATATTTTCCCTATATGTCACAGTCATATATTTTCACAGTTAGCAACATTTCAACCTGCTCTTGTAAAAATGAACTTCCAGTAGTTGGCTGTGAGGCTGTTGTCATCAGACAGACATGAAAACTAAGCAAGCTGGGCCCCAGGCTGTGATTCAAACCATCTGGGCTCAGGTTTTTCAGTTTTGCCTCTGATTTGAGACCTTTCCTCAGGGCAAAAATCACAGAGGTTATTTTTCAGGGCTCAGTTTTATTAAGGTCCTGACTCATGCTTAAGAGAGTACTTTTGTCTTTGCTTCCATGGAGTTTGGGCCTGAAAAACTCTTCCCTACCTTACACAGGAAAGGGCTTTAATCATGCCATAGAGATATCAAAAGTTTGTTTAAACAAAGGGAGTGTTCCTTTGTTTGGGGTTTGTTGTTTGGCTTTTGGTTGGTTTTTTTTTTTCAGTCTCATCTGTTGCCTCATGTTTGTATCTGGTGTCTTTCCCTGTGTCTGAAGAGCAGCAAAGCGAGGCCCATTTAGGGTTTCTGAGTGCCTGTCCCACATGTTCCCATAGGTTTGCACTGCCAGGAATCATAGCATGACCGATATAGGTATAGACAGGTATTTAGCTCAACTGAAAATGCCAGTCAACACTGGTCTGTTGTCTCATTTTTGGCTGACACAGAGCTGAGATGATGCTTTAAGGTCCATCTTTTTTCTTTTGATTTTTCTCATTTTTATAAGTTTTTTAAGTAGTTATATAATAGAAATAGATTCAGAAGCAGCAGCACTTATTCTCTTGCCCTTAGCATAGTAACTACACACATTCCCCAACCCTATTACCCCATTCCATGCTCCTCCTATCAATTGTCCCCTGAATTCCATTAGAAAATGTTTAGTTTCTTGTCAAGGTAGGCCTATTCTGTTTAGAGAACACTTGTACTTTGGCCTAAACCGCAGAGTACAGTCAAACTCTGGGTAACTATGTGGCCTTTGTGCTCTGAGGAAGACTAGAAGGATAAAGTAAGACAGTCTTAAAGACCCCAGCCCCAATTCCCAAGGGGCAGGACCAGGGCAAAAGCCAGAGGGTGGGAGAACCTTGGATTGGACAGGTAGTATTATAAATTGTAACATCTGTAACAGGGGCAGTTGCGCGACTTGTAACTTTATGCCTAGGCACAAATTAAAATCCGTTCCTTATCTCACCTTTGAAACTAATTTGCCTCAGAATTTTTTTTTCTCTCTGAATTTTCTTTTAGGTATCAGAGAGCACCTCCAGACAGGCAGGAAGAAATGTGGAGAGCTTGGGTGATTTTTGTCTATGCCCTCAAATCCCGTATGATTCTGTGATTGCTGTTACATGTTGTTATTCAAAGTCATCTTGGAAAGCATTACAACAAAGGAGCTCTAATGCCAGAGAGTTCATATTTTTATCTTACAGGACTATGATGCCCTTCTGCCAGCAGGTCTCTTGGGAATTCTTTGGCTGCTTTCCCAATTTAGCTTCTACATAGCTGATTCATTTAAAGAGACAAGAACACCATATCCTCAGGAGTCCATGCTGAGACAGTCTTTTAAAGACGTATCTAATGACTTCACCAGTTCTGTGGGTGCATCAGATTCATTACAGAAAATGAAAAGGATAGAGAAACAGTGGTGGTGCTTCTGCTGTGAGAACACAGATGCACCGGAGCCGCAGAGAAAAGGAAAATGTAAAAGATGTTTCAAGTGTCAGATGTTTGTGGATGAATTATCATTGCAGGAAAAGGTTAGGATAGCTCAGATTCAATCAAACAAATAATTTCGAGTAGCAGAATTTCTAAATCTTTGTTTTTATCAAGGGTTTTGTTTTGTGGTTTTTGAGGTTTTTTTTTCTCCACAGGAAACCTCCTGTGTCTGGTAAGACATGAACTCTATGGCTGTGAATGTTATAGCCAGTGTCTCTTTGAACATGCTGATATCTGATGTTACTGATCTGCAACCTTTGAGGGAGGCTTTTAATTGGGCTTTTTCTTCTGTATTTGGGCCACTGCTCTCAAAAAATATGTAGGAATTTAGGATCTCCAATACCTCTGCTTGTAAGTCAAATTTTCTTTATCAGCTAATGAGGGAACAGGCAGCATATCATCTCAGTTCTGCATTTAGGTTAAACCCCAAAATAGTGACATCTGTAATTTATTATTTTCGTAATGGTCGATCTGAACTGGGGTTATAAATGTTCTTGCTTTCACTACAGACCACAGATAAAAATCCAGGTAATGACAAAACTGTCCTCAGTTACATGAGCAAATGCTGTACACTCTCACTTGGGAAAGGAATAAGAGAGTTATGTATGAACAAATTTTTACAGTCAGAGTTCACACACACAAAAAGGGGTGATTACCCCGCTACTGGCATTTGCAATCAGTGACAAACACTCTCCAAAAATCTGTATGACCATTTTGTTCCCTCTCAAAAATGTTGCAAAGCCATTTTGTTAGACTATGCTCTTAAGAGAGTCCAGACAGGTGCGGGACCTGGACTCTCCTCTGACCAAATGGCTGGTGCTCAGCAAGATTGTCCCAATGAGTGACTACACAAAGAGCTTGTCTGCTCAGTGAGGACTTTAGTTTGTACCCTCCAGACTCTCTAGTCTTGGAGGCAATACATAGCATCAGAGATGCAAGCAGCTGGTTCTGTGTTATCATCCAAGCAACACGTCTAGAAGTAGTGCTGTGCCAGTCTTGCACAAAATCCCAAAATAGAGTGCTAATAAGTGGAGCAGCAGACTACAGAGTCAGCTAGAAAATCAGTATTATGTGGGAAAGTATTTTGTTGAGAAAAAGTATGTTATACATTTTCTATTTTTGTTTCCCACTCTCTGAAAACTGTAAAAGCTTCACAAAACGCAGGCATTTTGTTCTCTTCTGTTGGCCTTGGGAAGATATGTGCATAAACATGTTAACATTCAAGTTGCCAGCTTCCTGCTCCACAGGATTCCTGAGTATCTGATGTGGACCCTGATCTACCGTGGCAGAACTAGAGTTGGGGGTTATGTTGTCTTATTGTTATGGCAGCGGCCAGAGGATACAACAGGAAACCAGAGCCTCACTATCTTAAGTGCAGTATAGAGTCTGGTTCTAGAATGAAGAAATTATTAAGCTGGAGTTGCTTTCACCAAGATCCATAGGCAAAAGGTCTGTAGGCTAAAAAGGCAACATCTCCTATACTTATCCAAGTGAGGAAAAAGCAAGCAAAAAAGTGTTTAACTATTTCTTAAATTGAGTTTGGGCAGGGAGAGACAAGTTTGTAAAGTGCTAAGTGAAACCACTTCAGTGGGACACTTCACTGAGACAATATAAGAAGCCAGTAATTGGATCAGGATAAGAAATCTTTTCCATGCAGTATTTGTTACCAAGCTTTTTCTTACTTGAGTTTGTGTCAAGAAGCTGTTTGAAGTCTACTGACTCTTCTAGTGGTTTGATATCAGACATAAGTATAAAAATGTAAAACCAGTACTGAAAGCACTTGCGGCACTTGCAGTGTCTTCTCTTTTGCAAGGGGACCTTTCAAGACGTAGTCTATTAGGTTAGGAAAGCATTAAGGGGTTTTATTTCATCCCATTTTTTTCTATAAAGTACTTGCAGAGTACAGAATGTTTGAAATCGAATGAGGAAAGTGTAGAACTCGAAGCAGTAGACAATTTATGGTTGTGAAAAGGAAATTAAATGTGAAAACTAACTCATTAATATCAAGTCTTTTTAATGATAGTTTAATGAAAACTGGGATGTCTTCAATGCCACATAGAGAGGAAAGCCCTTCAAGCTGTATCTTAATTACCTTCTTAGACTGCATGTGTTTGAAACTTAAGCTTTCAAATAATTCTATGCCATGAACAAGATTTGCTCTGGTTTCAACAGCTTCTTAAATGTTCATGAATTTAAGGAAAGATCTAAAAATGCTTCAAGCTTAAACAGAGACAACATCAGATGTCCTCTGCTGCTTATGTTGTGCCACATTTGTTTCCTCTGTTGCATGCCAGGTTTTACATAAGTTTACATTGTGATTTTCTTATTGAGCCTAAAAAGAAATCTTGACAATGCCAGAACTGAAGGTCCTTTCGGTAGTTCTTTGCCTTTGTGCAAAGAGCTCTTCTTTTAATCCTCTCTGTTGAACATGAGTTGACCTGAGTGAATGTAAACCATTTAAATTGAGGGAAATTTCTTTTAATCTGTTCTAGCTCTCGACTACTTAAAATGTCCTTGCGGTTCTTCTGCTAAATTCTTTACTCTGCCCTAAAGAATTATGTATTCTCTAACAGAAAAATACTTCTGTTAGAGAAGACAGACTGTTCCAGAGCTAACTATGTGACAACTAAGTCATATCAGAAAATCTTCACAATAAATGATATGTCATATTTTTTCCCAGATATACAGATGTCTTACAGGCTCTATAGCAGGAATATAAACCAAAAAATACTGTTATCTCTTCACAGCCAAGGTAGCAGCCCTATTTGGGTCAGGAGAAGAAATGAGTCTAGAATCAAATATCGCTGCAGTCATCTATCTCATCAAAGAAAGCACCAATTTCTGCTTTCATGATCACAGCAAAACAATCAGAGACTGACTTTATCCTCCAAACCAAACCCATTTTCACCTAGCACTTAAGCTCTAAACTTTTATGATGTGACTTTTACAGGTTTAAATACCAATGTTTTTGTTCTCACTGCAACCTTAACTGCCTTCACTTTTTTGCAGTCCTTCTGTGTTTCTTCCACTGCTTCTTATGCCCATGGTTGAACACAGTCCCTCATTGACACTAGTGGAAAAGCCCTACAGCTCAAGGCTCAGGCATGGGAAATGTTCCCTGTGTTGGAGACACCCCTAGTGGTTTGGTTGGGAGGTTCCCTGGCTTTACCATTTAGTTTGTTCAATGATCTGCTTTGTTCCTGTACCCCGAAGGAATAAAAAATATGGCTGCTACGTCCTCTGTTTCAGAGAGGGTCCTTGACCTCTGAATATCACCTATCAACCAATCTTGTAGCCTTTGATTGGTCTTACCAAGCTGCCTTATGCTCCATCTTCTTATCTGTTAATCCACTCCAAGGGTCTTCAGTTTCTTTCACTTTGCACATTCTTTTCTTTTAGGAAAAGGCTAATGTTTTTCTGGTGCAAATGCACCTTATATCTTTCTCGATATTGAATGCAGAAGACTCTTCATTTAATGAACCGTAGGTAATAATTCCAAGTAATAAACAGTGAACTAAGACCTATGCATATTCTTTCTCAAATCGGAAAACATGTGCTCTTCATGTTTTTCTGTCAAATTCCTTGTCATCGTTCAGTTTTACCCCTAATTTCTCAGTCCATCTGACACGCAGATCACAAGGAACCAGCTTCACTGTGGCAAATGGGATCTTCTTTTGACTGATTATTTCATACAACCAATAAGTCCTCTCATCCATTCAGACGATTAAAATGTCGTTTTCAGAGTTACTCTGTAAAAACCGTAGGGACATGCCAGCATACCTCAAATATAATTTACAAAATATTATCCTTGCAGATTAATAAATTGCTTCATAGTCTGTCATCAATGCCAGCTAACAAAATAACATATCAAATAAGCATGCTGTACAATAAAAAAATGTTATTTACAAGCATCAAAAAACATTGCAAAAAATAATAAACCTGGCTTTCTACTTTTGCACATCTTGGAAGGCAGGGTTTCATGCTAGTCCCTGAATCACTGACCCTCTGGGCTCTCAAGAGACAGCTCTCAAGAAAGACATGAAGGTCAGCAACATCGACTTGCAAACTGGCAAGTCTTTCCACTACAATACATCTACTGGTGCATCTTCTTTTCTGTTTGTTTGGGGTTTTGTTTGTTTTATGGGAGGGTTTTTTGTTTGTTTGGGGGGGGAGGTTTTGGTCGTGGTTTTGTTTAATCTTCAACCTTTGATAAAGCTACCCAAGACTATTTTAATCCACATTTTATATTGCTATTTATGATAATTTATTTAAACCAAATTTAAAATACTGTCATTCCTGACTGATTTATTTGCTGTTTGGTGAAGAAATTGATGCAGCCTTTAACATTATCGGTAATCTTTGTTCTGGGTTTCCAAGAGGAAAGTTTGGTGTCATTTAGAATGAGACATTTCCTTGTAATATTGATCTGCCAAAAAATATCAAAGAGCTTTCATGTTGTAAACAGATCTGACCTTGAGAATTTCTAAATGTCCATATATGCAACCTCCAGCAGAGTCTCTTGAGAGATGGTGAAATCTCTATCCTTAAAAGTCTTCAGAATTGAACAGAAAAAAGCATGAACCACCTTTGAAGCAACTTTGAAGCTAACTCTGCTTTGAGCAGGAGGTTGGACTAACAACCTTCGAAGGTTTCTACCAACCTCCTTTTATTTTTTTTTTCTTGTCATTCTATAATTCCTACTTTTTCTTCAGCCTCTCTGAGGGTTTGTTTGTTTCTATCCCCTTTGAACAGCAAGTATCCTTAGTCACAACTGTTTTTCTGTACTCATTCTATTTACCCCATATAGCTGTTTTCACTTCCTACTTTAATCAGTATATTTCCTTCTGTTTCACCATCCACTTTCTTTGCAATAAGAATCTTAAATCAATTTATCTTAGTTTATTCTATTTATCTATCAGATCAAGTCTTTTGTTGGAAAGTGTTGTCCAGACAACTGCTTTCCTCATCTTAGCCCTCTGTTTCCTTCATATCTGTTTGTATATACGCTGATATTCTAACTATCATTACATTCTTCACTTTGGTTCTCTAAGTTTTAAAGGAAATCCTGAAAGTCTTGTAGCCTCTAGAGGAACTGAGTGGAACAACTGATCTGTCAAGCTTCTCTTGGACTCCAGAGGAGTTCACCTCCCAGCAGTCCTTCCTCCATGAATGTCTCCCACTGGTCAGGATGTCTTAAAACTTCAGAACACAAATTTTAGAGCCCCATGTTAATTTTCATGCTTTCTCAGGAAAGCATCTGCAACCATCTCCTTAGGACCACAGTTTATTATGGACAACTCTGATCTATTTCCAGAAGTCCAGCAGTCATTTGTCACAATAATTGAAAAATAATTACAAGTTTCTACATTGTCTTATTGTCTCTGACACTGAGAAGATACTTTCCGATTCTGCCATGACCAGGAGTTCATGACACCACAGATTTAATTTCTTATGCTGTCAAAATAAATCAGTATTTCCTTCTAACTGCAGGTTATACATCCTTCTCCACTACATCTAGTCAGTATACTACTCTGCTTTCTATTAGTCTGCTGTCTCAGTATCCAGTTCATCTCTCACTCTCTCTTTGAGATTTCTTTGGCCCTGGTCTCTGTTTCTGGATACCAATTTTCCCATTCTTTTTTTTTTTTTTTTGTCTGCAAAACACCTTGAATGATCTCCTTAACCCTGTCACATTTCAAAACACAGGCTTATCACCATAGCTCTTCTTAGTACCCATTACTTTATTCTATCACTTTGCTTCTATTTCCACTCAAAAATCACTCTGTCTGTAACTCGCTCAGGAGTTGCCAACACCCTGTGTTTCTGCATCCACATCATCTTTCTTCTTCCTTTGTGTAAGAATGAAGATCTGATACTCAGTATCTACATGATCACTCACCTCCTAGGCATCCTGCACTGTTCCTGGAATATATATTGAAAAACAGAGCTCACTTGCTCCAGTTTCTTTCAAGGAATTCCTTTGCTTGCTCCTGAGCATCCTTCCCTTATTTTTCATTCCTTTGTTTACCAATCACTTCTTCTGATACCAGTCTGACTGCATGCATATTGCTTATTTCTTCATTTTTTGTTTTCCCAATAAATTATAAATATTTAGCAAAATGTCTTTTGACAGGATAGAGAGGAAGAAAAAAGGCAACAGAAGTTAAATCGTGCTGTCTGGTTTGTTTAACTGGTTTACAATTAAATCTTTTGAAACACCTTGAATTATCATTAGCCTTTTTTTTTTTTTTTTTTTTAAGAGAGGTAGTAAATATTCCAATTTATTTGTTGTAAGACGGACATAACGGTATATATTTCCCAGCTGACAGACAATGGAATGAGAAGATATTACCTGATGTGTTTGACAGTAGGAACTTAGCAGGAAATTTTTTAAACGCATACACTTTCCCCTGCTACCAATACAAGTAGTACTGCCAGGGCACTAAGTTCCTGAACTCTTAATGCTTGCACTCTGATTGACAGGGTATTAAGAACAAGCATACAACCAACCCTCTAACTGGAACCTGCTTTTTTATTTTAATTAAATATCTCACATTTTCAAGGCAAATTTTGCAAAAAACCTATGATATGACATAACACTTTACTCACTGTTTCTATTTGCCCTTTTGCTGCTGCCACCTTGTTCTGTTTACCTTAGAAACGGTGTTTTACCCACATCATTCAAGCAGACAAACTGTATTTATGTAACCAGATGTCACAGCCACTACAAAGGTGGACAGCATAGCTAAAATGATATTGTTCTTAAGCTATGGGTACTGCTCCAGACCATGGGTACTGCTCAAGGTATTCATGGCTTAGGAGGATGCATTGCAAAGTAAAATTTGTTTTTAAAGTTTCAAGAAACTTGATGTGTTCTATCTGAAATAGTTAGACATTTCTTGAACTCTCACTAGCCTATTTACTCCTTGTCTTATTAGAGCTGAGGCCACTTTGGCAAAGACAATCACCAACCCTGGACTGTTAGCCCAAGAGCTTGTATTTTGGTCTGTGCTGTCTTCCAAACTAGGGATTTCACATCCTGCTGTGTGAACCTGGATATTTGAATTATTCTACTCTTCCAAGAGGAGCTATTATTGAAATATCTAATTAATTAAATGTGATGATGACTAATAGATGAACTACTAAATGCATTTACTTAGTTACTAATTTCCCATGTTGAAAGGTACAAGGGACAGTATGAAATTTGTCAAGTAAGAGGAGTTTGATCAGTTTTCATCTGCAGTCACAGGCTCACAGAAACACAAAACAGGTGAAGAGGGAAGGCATTCATTTGCAAATCTGTGTTAACCTCTTCCATTAACCTACTTGTAATCAGCATGCTTGAAAATGGTTTTCCCTGACTATTTTTTACCATTACCATTCAAGAGATCAAGGTAAGGTTGACCAGTCTGCGGTTCCCTGGATCTTCCTTCTTGAGGATAAGAATCGACTGAATAGTGAAATAGGAATATTCTTCCTTATTTTTAATCCAAGAACTGAAAGCATTTATAAGCTTTTCACCAACTGCAACTTCTTTTCATGGCACCAACATTTTCTTAAATGCAGAAATCCTGCTACCAAAAAAATAAAAAAGGAAAAAACCCACAGAAAACCTAAGCCCAAAATATTTATTATTTCTATTTCTTTAACAAAACACACGTTGTAGTATAGTACACCAAGTACAAAACAAAACTAAAACCAATTTGAAAGCATTGATTTGTACTCGACATAACTGGAGCAAAGTCTCTTAAAGCAGGTAAATTTCATGGATATTCTGATAGTTGTATATATTGATGCTTTTACTGTCTGTGCCCTGCAAAACACCTCCAGATACTTTATTATTTGTAGTTTTATGGTATGCCCTGACTCCTTCCACTAGTAAATAAATCAAACTTCACACAGAGTTGTGTTGCAAGGGGTGACCACAGTGAACTACAGTTTCAAGTTTTAGGATTAGATTTTTACATTGAAAGTTGCACTGAAGTTCTGGAAGTTTTGCTCTTTCCTAAACAGTTACAGGATTTATTCTCTGCACTAAAGCCAAAACAATCTTTTGCCAGGAAATAGTTGTTTATGAACAGTCATCTTGCATTGTCAGGACCACACAAACTTGGATGGCCACTTGAGGTATTCTGGCCTGATTTCTTAAGAAAATAGGTGACATCATAGTTTTAATTTTGACATCATGGGGAAATTCCAAGTTGGGTGATGAATGTTGTTGTACATTCAATGCCTTGAAACAGCAAGGTGTTGTACTCCTCTTCCTCCCCAGTGTTGGTCTTGTCATCAGCTGAGTAGTCTCCATCTCCTTCCTGTGTCAGAGAACCAGCTTTACTTTGATCTTCAATAAAGTAGCTCCAGAGTAACTCCTCTTTGCTCTTCAAATACTTAGCTTTAACATAAATACCATCTATAATCCATACCTTGCAAATATCAGTAATATGTATAGCAGCCTTCAAGTACCTGAAGGGGCTACAGGAGAGCTGGAGAGGGACTCGTTACAAGGATATGGAGTGACAGGATGAGGGGAAAAGGCCTTAAGGTGGAAGAGGGTAGGTTGAGACTAGATATTAGGAAAAAATTCTTTACTGTGAGGGTGGTGAGGTACTGGGACAGATTTCCTAGAGCAGCTGTGGATGCCTTAGGCCTGGAATTGTTCAAGGCCAGGTTGGGTGGGGCTTTGAGTGACTTGGTCTAGTGGAAGGCGTCCCTGCACACAGCAAGGGGTTGGAACTAGATATTGTTTCATGTCCTTTCCAACCCAAACTGTCAGGTAGATTCTATGTGTTTACTAATGGTTCTCAGTACATTCTTAGCAGGTACTTTTGATCATTATAGGCAACCTCTTGACTTCTTGAATTCTGTAACAAAAAAACCTTATAAAAATCTTCACCACCTAGGAACATTTTTAAACATATTTTGCCATATAACATGCTCATTTAAAAGGCTGTGGTTTGTCTTGATCAATGATGTACCAGTACTGCAAGAAACTCACAGGAAATCGTTTAGAGTTGTGTTTTGGTTACACTGGAATTTCCCTCAGGAAATACACTGGAAATCCCCTGGCTGTTGTTTAGGGGAACTAGGACAAATATAAGAAGGATATGGCCAAGCTGTGGTTATCAAGCCAAATGCAAAATCCGAATTATTGAATTGCATGGGTCTTAAACTGGCTGCAGGGCTGTGCTAGCATGGGAACTGCTGGCTAATTTACATCACTGTTGTCAGGGTGAATAAAGCAGCAACTTCTACTGAAGCTGACATCACTAGACTCCCCAGGACCAAACTGCCTATCCAACCTCTTGGAGCAATGTGGCAGCAATGGAACTGCTACTCTACAACTCCTTGGTTCTTTGATCTTGTAGTGTTTGGTGCTTCTTGGTCAGGAAAAGATTTTGTCATACAGCTCACAGCCCAGGACATTGGGTCATCAGGCATATTGGAAGGCAGCAGTCTGCTTGCTTTTACCTCTATAATGTGATCAAGGAACTGTGTCACCCAGCACATATACTCCACTGTATCCCATGCCATGACCTCTCTGAGGCATTGTTACCTTTTCTGGCAATGAGCTGTGACCCTTTTTTGCATGACACGTTGTGAGTACTGGCAGCACAGACTGAACAAGCATTTACAGCCAATCCATCCTCATTTACGGGTTGACTTTTCTTATCCAGCTCATCAAAATAGAATATTAAATAAGGTTGTGTTTGAGAAAGGCTAGAAGGTGATGTGTGCCTGCCAACCACCTTCCAGCTGGCAAGAGACCTGAGCAATTCCACAAAGCAAATGAGATGAGCTTGGAATACATTTCCTGCTGTTGTGCCTCTGAAAGGGGAAATAGCCTTCTGTTACTCAGGAGAGTTGCGTGCCATTCAAGTGGTGACGGATGGCATGTGTGTCTTGTTGGAATTCCATGGAGCAGTGAAAAGACTTTTACATGGGTGCGCAGACAAGTGCACTCACACAAAGGTAACCCAGTTGCAGCAAATTAAAGCCAGATAAACAAGCTGTTTCCTAACAGTAACTTATGGAGCTGGCTGATCTCTCAGGTTTTTTACCAACATATGGTGTCGATTTCTAGAGTCCCAAAAGTACGAGATCTATGATATCTGGCTGCTAATGGGCTCATTCACATTCCTTTCCTTCTCTCAGATTCATGCTGCTCAAAGATGATGCCAAGTGCTGATAGGCCAGGAGTTGAAGTTAAAGTGGAGCCTAGAAACTTAGTGATAATACCTCCATCAGCATTTGCAATCTCTTTCTATCTCAGCTTTCCATCATGCCTCCAAAAGCTATTTAACTAAATACAGAAACTTTTCTTCCTGCGTTTGAGATGCTCTATATTTTGAACTGTCCATGAACTACGACAGTGTCCCAGCTAAAGCCTTCAATCAGAGGCAAGAACCAGAACATTTTCAAATTAATGGTAGTGATGAGCACATCACTGGAGTTAAGATGAAGGTCAATTTATTGGTGCTAGGTTTTTATTTTCTCTTTTGCCTAAGGAAAATGACATTGCAGTCAAGCAGGGAAGGCTTTCTCATATCCCAACTTTCTTTCCACTGTCCTAGAAAACTCACTAGCTTTTTTCCCATGTTTTGGATATATTCACAGCCAGTAATGAGAAGAGATGTACTAAGCCCCATCACCACAAATTCCTTTCTTTTCTCCTCCCTTCTCTGTGAAGATCTCAACATTCAGAGTAAAAAGGATTTCATGCTATAAACCTCATAAAATAGGTTATTCTATGTAAACTCTACTTTTGGGACACTTGCAAACATCTAAAATACAAGCTCCCAAGTTTCAGGTCACCAATAAAGTCCAAGTATAACATGACTCACCTCTTTGCTTCCTTACTTATAGAATATCTTTTTGGAAAACTCTTGAAACACAAGTTAGAGGAGAGCCTAGAGACCCTGGAGGCAATTCCTACAGAAAACAAGCAGGGCAGTTGAAAGTGTCTTTCCAGTCTTTAAAGTCTGTTTATCTGCAAGTCATTGATCATCATTACAGATCACTGTCAGTAGCTTCTGAATAGATGTTTCTCCCACAGTTTTTGTGAATTCTCCAAGTGCCTTGAGCTTTATGATGTAGGGGTAATAAATTAACTGTTTTCTTGGACAAATCAAGGCTTTGGGAATATCTTCCTAACTTTTGTAACAGGTGATTTCCTGGATTCTCTTTTTCACCTCTTCAGCCTAGCTAAATAATACAGTCTGTATACAACATTTTGTTGGAACACTTTTCCTTTACTGAAGGCAAAAAAAATCCTTCTATATAATCATAACGGTATTCATATGATAATACAAACAAGAACAATAGGGACCACTGTTGTTTTGAATTGCATATAATTTAACCTGCTCAGTTTGGAACTGTGTGAAAATAAATGGACTTTGATTTTTGGACAGAGCATGTTGTGCGTGAGAGCTGTTATGAACTAGGAAAAATACGTACTTAAAATTCAATAAACATTACAAAGTTCCCACTATAGATGTTTCCTCTTAGGAACTGCTTTATAATACTAGGCATCCATCCTGCCACGGAGTTCAAACCCCACTCTTATAATTGGGCGAGTCTGTCTTCATTTATGAAAACATCCTCACTTATGAAAACCATTACTGCGGAAAGCCCTGAAATATTGTTGGAAAATTCACATGCTCAGCTGAAACCACAGAACATCATATCTTCTGTTCTGTGGGAGGCTGTGCCTTACAATGGCTTTTCATATTGTCATACAGGCAGAGCCCTTTCAATCACAATCTGATGGCAGTATCCTTAGAGCTTTTTTTTCATTTGAGTGCAACACTGAATATTTAAGGAAGTATCAACCATAACCACAGCTTGCGGAAAGGAACAACAAAGATGTGTTTGTTATTTCTACTACAGCAGGGTACAACAGCGCTGTTGGAACTCTGATATTGTAGATACTGGGCAAATACTGAAACTTTAAAATTCCTGAAAAAAAGAAACTGCTAATGACCTAAACCAGCAATGGGGGAGGTGTTAACCAAAACAGGCAAATCGTTAAAGGGAAGCTAAAGAAAAGCTTTAGAAGTTATGTAAGACGTGAAATAATCAAGTTTTGTGGGGTGCAGAACTCTCCCTGAAATCTGTGCTGCATGTTTATTATATAGGTAGACTGCACTAATGTCTGCAGTGAGAGTATTAATGTCATGAGTGCCTGTGATGGGTTAGAACCATGCCTACTAGGTAAAGTGATGACAGAAATATTAAAATTTAAAAATATACTCTCAGTGAAGAATAAACTTCAATAAAGTATACATTTCAGGAAACTGTTTTGCTTTACAGTATTGTATGAGCGGAAAAGAAAGTTAAATTTATTGCATATCTAATCTGTGAGTAATGACTCATCCTCTTCTGGAGGAATGCAAGCAAACTTTCAACGCACTCCAGCATGACACTAAAAATATCCTATTACCATCCACAGTTTGTCATACAGAAGTATTTCTTGAGAGGTTTTCAAAACGAGAGCTTACATATTCCAGTTCAGTTCATCAAATAAGTAGGCCCTGACTACTTTCCAAACAGCTGCACTGAGGTTTTTAGGATTAATTCTTAAAACCTTAGGTGACCAAAATGCCTGCTAATTGGATTTTAATTATTGTCTGTGCAACACACTTAACCTGGTGCTTTTGTCTATCTATAGAATAATAGTGTGGGGATGGAGCTCATTAATTAGATTTGCAGCTGTAGAAGGAAAATATCAGTACTTCCTGTACAGTAAATGCCTGTATTGTAGGCTTTGCAACCAAAACGTTTTTGATATGGTGACTGTGTATGTGTCTTTTCCCACTAACTCTGGAATGATGGAGTTGTCAAAGGGGTTTGAAGAAATGCAGTTGTCTCAAAGATACAAAGTTCCTGCTGGATTTGTGAAAAGAATGGCAGGTGAGAAAGAGAGACCTCAACCACCACCTCATTCCTTACTAAAAATGATTAAGTCCACCAAGATGACCATTTGTGACATAAACCAATAAAAAGCCAGACACTCTTAATTCTACTGCTTATGGTGTTCCTTTAAACTGTGACAGATACAGGTTTCATAAGGTCTTGTCTCGTAAAAAGCTTTTCCATTCTGTTTTTTGTCAAAGAAATGCCCAGTTAATGAAAATGAAAACATTTTGCCATAGTGTATCTGTCTGAATCTTAGATGACCCACGGCATTTTCTCTCAGTCAGCTTGGTATGTTTCACTTGAGAAAGCCTGGATGATCAAAATCCAGATCTGATCTGTTATAGGGATTGCTTTGAGTCTGAGAAGTCCAGGTCCTCTGACATTTCTCCTCTGAGTTAGGATCACTGAGGAAGAAGAAACCTAAAAGCCTTGGGAATCTGATGACCTAGATATTTTGGGCCTGTCTTTAGAAAATGAACGATTTGAATGCTTGATAACAAGATGTTTTGATTATACTTATTTAAAAGAAAGATTTTCATTGATATTTCTAGGATCAGAATTTTTTGTTTTGCATTCCAATGTTATTTTTCCCTTCATAATATTCACCATCCTTCCTGTTCAGGGATTATGATTAACCAGACCCTTTCAGGGAAGTAAAAAACATTATTGTTTGATCACTACTGGGAGAAGTCTGAATGTGTCCTCGATCCAGACTTTATTTGCACGAAAACATTAATTTCTGCTCATGGTGTTTTGCAAACAGGAAGTACTGGACATGTTTATGGTTTTGTTGTATATTTTAAAGTAATTATTGCCCTATAGAAGAAGCCAAAGACCTGATAATGACCCCTTTATGCTACCATATTTGGTCAAATGATGATTCTATGTATACTACATGTGAACATTAGAAACTTATTTTTAGATGACCAGTGAGACCTATGTAGTTTAAAATTAGCCAGGCACAAGGACTATACTGTATCTTTAAAGGACAAAGTGCAGCTGTTGCATGAGCAAACATAAACCAGCCTCTTCTTCAGAAAAATGGAATTTTATAAGTATGCCATCAAGGTCATAAAAACAAATTTACTGGATAAGAAACATTATTCTGATTTAATGTTTGAGTGTCAGCAAACTCGCTGCCTACTCTGTATTCAGATTGGTACTGATAGGAGAAGAAAGACATTTGACAGCAATGTTAGCTGGTTGCAGTTCTGCTTGGCAGAATGAGAGTGGGAAAGCAGGATTAAAGCAAGGCACAGCTGCAAGGTCAGGCCCAGGACACAGTCAGCTACTTATAGGAGAGTTGTGCAGTATTGGAAGGTTGAGCACAGGAAGACTGATTTGGTTTTCCTATTCTGATGAAAGTACAGCTGGTAGCATATCACAGAATCAAATAGGTTAAGAAAGATCTCTAATATAAAGTACGACCCATAAGTTGTACACTGGTTGAACACCAGCTTCTCAACTAGACCACGGCACTCCAGCCTTTCCTTAAACACCTCCAGGGACGGTGACTCCACTACCTCCCTGGGCAGCCCATTCCAATATCTGGTCACCCTTTCCATGAAGAAATTCTTCTTAATGTCCAATCTAAACTTTCCCTGGTGCAACTTGAGGCTATGCCCTCTTGTTCTGTTGCTGGTTGCCTGGAAGAAGAGGTTGAACCTCACCTGGCTGCAACCTCCTTTCAGGTAGTTGTAGAGTGTTACAAGATCACCCCTGAGCCTCCTCTTCTCCAGGCTGAAGAACCCCAGCTTCCTCAGCTGCTCCTCACAGGACTTGTGCTCCAGACCCTTCATCAGCCTTGTTGCCCTTCTCTGGACACGCTCCAGCACCTCGATGTTCTTCCTGAATTGAGGGGCCTAGAACAGGACACAGCACTTGAGTTGTGTCCTCACCAGTGGTGAGTACAGGGGAAGAATCACTTCCCTAGTCTAGCTGGCTACACTGTACCTGATACAGACCAGGATGCCACTGGCCTTTGTTGGCTATCTGGGCACACACTGGCTCATGTTCAGCTGCTGCTGACCAACAGCTCCAGGTCCTTTCCCACTGGGCCTCTTTCCAACCACTCTGTCCCCAGCCTGTAGTGCTGCAGGGGGTTGTTGTGGCCAAAGCATAGGACCCGGAGCTTGGTCTTGTTGAACCTCATACCGTTGGATTTAGCCCATCTATCCAGCCTGACCAGGTCCCTCTGCAGAGCCCTCCTACCCTCCAGCAGACAACACTCTGACCCAACTTGATGTCATCCACAAATTTGCTAATGATAGACTCAATCCCCTCATCCAAACCATCAATAAAGATATTAAACAGGACTGGGTCCAACACCGATCCCTGGGGAACACCACTAGAGGCTGGACACTGACTGGATGCAGCACCGTTCACAGCCGCTCTCTGGGCCCAGCCATCAGCTGATTCTCCAGCAGAGAGTGCACCTCTGCAAGCCGTGGGCTGCAGCTCTTCCAGGAGTGTGCCATGGAAGATGGTGTCAAAGGCTTTGCTGAAGTCCAGGTAGACTGCATCCACAGCCTTGCCCTCATCCACCAGGAGGGTCACCTGATCATAAAAGGAGATCAAGTAGGTCAGAATCAATTACACACCATGAACCAAGATGTTGTGTTCTATGGGAAGGGTTTAATTTTAATTATTCTAGTTGTATTAGTTAAAGAAGAATCTGTGTTTAGGAAGCCTTTATGAAGCAGTATCTTTGATTTTATCTAGGATAATAATATCTAGAAATTATCTACCTTTTATAATAGAAGATACATCTGTTTTGGTATTCAGGAAGTCAGGTAATATGCCTTTATGACCAGTCAGTTTGTTACTACTAGAACGTGTTTTTGACTAACCAAAAGAAAGTCACTTTGACAGGCAAAACTAGTGTTTCAAGTGACAAGCCTCTCGACTTTTAAACTATTTGTAATTGCAATTTTATGCTATTGTAATGTAAATCCTATAAGGTCATGCTGAGTGGAGGAACATGGCACCTGAGTCATGGAGTCATGAAATAGTGAACAAGAAATTACATGAGTTGTAATTATCTCTTCTGGGGTATGAAAGTAAAAAAAAAAAAGAATCTTTGTAGAGACATCCCTCAAGAGTTCATTTTTATTCTTGTTATTTCTGAAATGTGAGGTTTTTGAGTAAGAGAAATTGTTTCTTGTTCAAAACAACTTTTTGAATTTCAGCCCTAGGATTAATGGAGGTATTGAAGACGGGGAAGGGGGCACACATAAAGGCACTACTCTAGAGTAATTTAGTTTGGGGCTTTTTAGAGGAACAAAAGAGATCTTACTGAAAATAACATATTCATCAGAAACTTAGCCAAGCTACTAAAAGGAATGAAACAGCACTATAGGAAGGAAGCTAAAAGTAATAGGATGTTGAATAGAATTGAGAGAAGCAGGACTGTTTTTCTGACATAAAGCTATCACTCTCAAAGGCAATTGCCCTGATATACCTACATCCAACCAAAGGAAATCCATACCAAAGCAGATCATAAACTTCCAACAGAATGTTGATGCCCAAAAAAAGGGACTTATTTCTCAGAAGCATCAGCTGCTGAGATATTTCTACCCACATTTTTTCTTGTCTTAAAACCATGAGTATTTTTTTTTAGATTGCAAGGAGGAATAAGGTGCTCTTTAAAAATATAAGTAGACCACTTTTCACTTTCAAACTGCAGATTCTCATGTAGCTCATGAGGCTGGCAATAAACAAAACAGTGTCTTCTGACTGGTAACCACTCACAGCCAACTTCATTGTGCTTCTCAACTACAAAAATTATTTGTAAAGTCTACAGACAGTTTTAGTGAGAGAACCTAGGCCAAACCCCATTGGAGAAAGGAAACAACAGGCTTGAGTTCTTTGGATCATGGCTCAGACAGGGGTGAAAAGCTTATTTGCACTTGCCTGCTTAAGAGAGAATGTGTCACTCTTCAGGTCTAGCAGGGTGATAATTTTCATAGACTCTAGTTCAGTATGGGTACAAAATAGTTTTCAATAAGTGATTCTTTTGGTGTTACCAGTGTCTTAGTGTTTTTTATCTGTCTCTTGGGAATAATATGTTTTTAATAAACAGCCTGTCCTTGAAGCAAGATGATAGTAGCACTTGTAACACAAAGCAAATACTAGTCTTAATTAAGAGCCCAGTCCCTCCATGCCTTTATTTGACAGTCACAGTGCTGGTTGCACTTGCAGTTGCCATGTTCATTATTAATCTCCAAAATGAGCACTCACAAGATAAATGAGAGGAAAATACTCATAGGGTACATGTAATTAGCACACAACTTATTATAAATTGTAATGATCTCCTTGATAATTAATCAGGCTTACAGTTGATGTTTGGAGGCAGTCCAGATAAAAGATATTTAAACAAACAAGAATAAATTCCTCTGGGGCCATAGGAAGATACAATGAGAAGCTGGGAAGAAAAAATCATAGGACTAAAAGAAATATTATTTCATAGTTGAAAACAAAGGCTCTAGCCTGAGCTGATAAAGGCTGGAATTTTTTTATCTCAGGTTTCTATAGAGAGGACAGTAATGAGCATCTTGACTCATTAAGCATCCGAAGGATGTACAACAGAGTAGTTCTGGTGTATTGATTTGTCTTCAGAAGAAAATGGTTGCAATACACCAGCTGTACAGGGCCAGGGCGCACTTACCACATGAAGGAATGATAGTGCCATGCAATAGTAAGGACTTGGGTCTTGTTTCCATGGCCCAGAGTTGGAGTGGAACCTAGAACCCAGGTATCTGTGGATGTAGTCATGCTATAGAAGGGGATCTCAGGGAGCCAGAACACTGGGTGGCCTGATATCACTTGTCTGTGTACAGGCAAAAGAAAGTGCTAAGAGCAAAGCTCTTTATTAACATGCCTCCATGCCTCTTAGTCTGGGCTTTTGTGATAGCTTGGAATTTCTCCCAAGAGAGAAAGCCTCCTATTTGTTTGTTTGTTTACCTTTTTCCATCCTTTAAAATGTCAGCTGAAGAAGTGTTCAGAGGAGTTTTTAGTAGCAGACTAGAGCACTCAGGAACAAGGGGTTGAAACTCACATGAGTGCAGAGGTGCGGGTGCCCTGTAGCCAGAGCAGTCTCTTGGTGGGATGCACAGCTCAGGTGCTCTGCCACTGTGAACAGAAACTTTCAGTCTCCTCCAGCCTCATGCAGCTTTTGGTCTGGGCAACAGAAAAGTGCAAGTTGGTCTGAAGAATATTTCAGCTCAAAATCAATTTGCTAGTATTCAGCAGACATTGTGCCTTCTCACTGGCATTTGCTGTAGAGGGCATTAGGCCATAAATGTTGGTGTATTCAGTTATTTGGCCTCAGTATGCTACCACTTAACACCACATGTCTTCAGTCCAGATGTTAATGTGGAATGCAAGACCTGGGCCACTAAAAGCAGCTAAGGCATCACAGACTGTGCCTTTGCTGGAGTTAAGAGCAGCTGAAGCTTAATTTATCTTATCTTCCCTTCTACCACACTCTCAAGCACCTGTCTCATAAAATCTCTGCACAAATGATTAAACACATGGAGAACCTCAAAGCTGTAAGAATGATGCAAAACAACAAAGACGACAGTGGCAGTAACTGTGTGCATGTCATCAAACAATCCTCCATCCAGGGCAAACAGATATGGATGAAAAGGCCTACCATCTGCCACCAATAAACACCCAAACATTATCCAGCAGTGTAGTAAAGTTGTCAGTGTCTCTGTTTTGTGATATCCATCAGTTATTCTTATTCCATTTATTCCATACAATGCATTTGTAATGTGTAGTTTGCAACGCAATACTGAAACAGGAGAAGTCAGCCAACATGTTCCTTATCCCTCAAAAAATAGATTAACATTTCTTTCTGTTATGGCTTGTTTACTGTAACTGCTGTGTATACGTGTAACTAACATTGAAGGGTTTATCTCAGGTTCTACTGTAGAAAAGTAGACTTCTAATGACCATTTTACAGAGCCGTGAAGACAAGATGTTCTCCTGTTCAGTATTTCACTGGTCAACTTGCAAATCAGTTTTTTGTCATATCAGTGTGCACACACTAATTTGCATTGAACCTGCACGAAAAAGTGAATGCAAGAGATTGCATGATGTTGCACTCATGAAGCTTTTACACCTGGAGAGATAAAAATGCTGAAATTTGATTAAAATTGTGTTACCTGCTGTTGCCACATCAAACTGTTAAGCACTTCAGACATGTCCAGAGCACATTAATCTGCCAAAGCTTGGCACAGCCACGCTTGGCTCTTGATGCTGAAAAAATGCTAATGCTTAGTCTGCACTGCCCATGGTGTAAGTCACGGTGGCAGGACACCTCTGCACGGAGGACATTTTGACTTGATGCCAGACTTCAGGTCATGGCTCTGTATCTGACTGCTGCAAAAGCTCCTGATGGAGCTGTTGGTCAGCCAATAGATGAATTCAATAAAGCATAAGTGAGCTTACCAAACAAATCATTACTCTGCTTCTTGTCAGAACTGTTCATGTGCTTAATGTACTTGTGTTGGAGTGATTTCTCCTCAGTACTGCTGGGGACAAACAGCTTTTCAGGGCAGCAGAGGCTTGGCAGCAAGTACAGTCTGTAAAATTATTATGTTCCAACTCTGAGAGGACGATGGATTTCTGCCTGAAGCAGCCAAGGACAGCCAGGAGGATCCATCTCCCTGCTCTTCCACACAATGCCTCTGGCTCCTTGCTTGGGAAACTCATGCAGCTCTCCACACTCAAGGTCCTCACATGACTGGAGTACAGCAGCTGAGAGAGCGTGGAGAGTCACATCTGTATTAAATAGGAACCCCGTTAACAAGAACCAGTGTTAAAAGGAATGCCTGAAACGAACCATGAGACAGGCTTGGGTTTTCTTCTCCTAGGCTCACACCATCAGGCTGGTAACTTGAAACTTACTGGTAGAAGTATAGTTTTAGTTTTCCTTTAAGTTTGTACCAACTACTTCACTTTCCAAGGAAAAAACAATGAGAACTGTTGACGGTAGTGAAGGTTACAGAAAGATGGGAGCTAGAGTTGGCTTTTTACTAATTTGTTAACAATTCTTTTCTTTAAAAGTTATTACTTATAATCCAGCTCTGTTTGCAACTGGACATTTTTGTGTTTTGCCTTACTGCTTTCCTTGTCACTTTTCCCAACCAGTAAAAAAGAGCAGAATTCATGGTTCAAAGAGAACTGCTGTTCTTTGAACCATTTGTAATTTCAAAAATTTTAACTAGCTTTGAAAAGTCAGGCTTATGGTGCAATTTAGTGGTTCTGATGTTTGAAAAAGTACAAAGGCTTTGCAAGTGTACAGAGCAGCAGAAAGACTAGAAAACATGAAGTGGGAGAAGAGGGACAATAGAAAAATCAGAGGAAAATAATTTATTCAATTTCCTGGTCATTTAAAATAATTTTCTTTGTAATATTTTGAATAAAATGAGAATTTCTTTCATTCTTTCATTGAAAAATGAAAAATTATGTCTACAGTGATTCAGGGGCAGTTAAATAACTTTATTGCCTGCTCCCTCATATTCAAGGGGGAAAGGAGAAAGCAAGTCTTGCCCTGTCTTTATAACCTTTTACCTTTATTTATTTATTTCGTCATCACTTTGGCAGTGATTCAGTTGACACTTTCTATCTGGCTTTTTGCATCTTGGGGATGGACATTAAATATTCCTAGGCAGTGTGTAATTCAAACAACATGTTTACCTCCATTGTAAACCCAAGAACTAAAATTACTTTTCTCCTCTTTTCCCACAGTCAGTGTGTGGAAGGAAAACACCATTGACCAAGGCTGGTGTTAGCTCCCCTGAGCTGGGTGGGCTCTGTGGTGTAGTCTCCCTATCGTCAGGTGAGTCACACTGCTCAGTGTTTATTCAAGTAACTGCAATTAGCAAACAAGTGATCTTTCTCATCGGTTGATTAGGCTTTCTTAGTGTCAGGGAAGTGATGGCTGCCTGACTTCCCCTAGGTTTGTCCCATGCTTTGCTGATAGTTGCCTCACTGTCAACAGTCACTGAGTTACGTTCCCTCCCACCCAGCCTAACGTTGAGCCTCCTTGGGCTCTGTTGTTCATCCAGCAGCAACAAGCTGGTAGCATCTTATGATCCAAAGTTAGTAAATAAGGAGCTAACAAAAGTGGCATTGGTGATTAATGAGGTTATCTTGCCTCACAGGCCCCAGAGAGCCACCTGGATTAGTTAAGCCGATGTCCCTGGTCACATGAAGTCAAGCCGTGTCTGGATAGTTCAAATGAGTGTACTGAATATCCACAGTCAAAGAAATCCAACCAAATCTGGCTCTGATGCAAAAATCTGTAGTCAACAGGAGACTGATTCTCTGAACATTGTTTCAAGCTCATAAGCAAATCATATTTTAGGGTACTTATATTTCTAAAGATTGAAAATTTAGCCTCCTGAGAAGCACTGAAGTGGACAGATTCCCATTAAACTGGTGACCCACTGGGACTCAGAGCAATGAACAAACACTTTGTTCTTCCAGGGAACACAGGGGATGCTGTGAACCGCATATACTGAACAAGGATGTTTTCCATTTCCAGTATTAGAATTTCCACCATTACAGTTTCAATTTCCACCTCTAGAAAGGGCAGGAAGGATCAACGTCTACAAGTATCTGAAAGGAGGGTGGCAAACAATTGGAGCCAGGTTCTTCTTTTTGGTGCTGAGCAATAGGACAAGAGGCAATAAGCAGAAACTAATGCAGAGAAAGTTCCACCTGAATATGAGGAAGAAGTTTACTGTGTAGGTAACTGAGCACTGGAACAGATTGCCCAAAGAGGTTGTGGAGTACCTGTCACTGGAGATATTCTAGAATCATTTGGATGCAATCGTGTGCCACTTGCTCTAGGGTGGGCCTGCTTGAGCAGGGAGGTTAGACCAGATGACTCACTGTGGTCCCTTCCAACTTCCTCCATTCTGATTCTGTGATTTGGAGTGTAGGAAAACCTAAAAAATACATGGCTGTCCCAAAGAATCTAACTGCCCCACATCAGGCCATACTAGATTACCAGCTCCCACGAATTGGTGCTCTTCCATGAATTTGGGTCACACCTTTTCACAGCAGTAGAGTAATTGGCAAAAGTAATTGCTTTTTTTCTCTCTTCTGTTGGGTGCACTTTTGTCACTTAAAGTTGATTACCGATTATAGACTGAACTTAAAATTACGTTAGCATTAATAACTTCCTTAACTACAATCTGATAATCCAGAAACAAATCCCACAGTATTGTACTGAACAAATTGTCCTTATCTCCTTTTGAGGAGAACTGAGAAGGTTGTGTTCTCAAACATTTCTTTTTGGGGCTTTAAGCAGACACATAAAGCCAGTTTTGATAAAGGGCTTTATTGTATACTCCAAAGCAGTTCATCTTGGTAACTGAAAATGCCAGGGCACTGTATAAATCATTTTATGATACCAGTTGCTTTATACTTAAAAGGGTACTCATGTCAGATACCGTCTTTTCTTGTGTCTAGCACTGCAGAAAACACTTCTCCCCAGGTGATATGAGAACAGATCAGGTCAATGGTGATGCCACACACGCAGTAAAGTAACATTAATTCATTATAGCACACACAGGACATAAGTCTATGCAATGAAAGGTGCTGCCTCAGGGAAAGCTGCTGTAAGAACAGAAGCCTTGTGGTTCAGCAGTCAAAGTAGCACAGGAGGGAAAGTTTGGGCAGACAGCAAATCAATGGTATTTCTTCATATGCTCCCCTCTTGCATCTGATCTGCTCTGGCAGCTCCATCACAGGGGTCATGGCCAGCCCACGAGACTTCTCTAGGAGCTCAAGTCCTCATATAGCAAACAAGAAGCAGTCTGCTACAAATTTGTTCTATTATTGGTAGTAGTAATCAGTACCAGTAACCATAAGATCAGTGCAATATTTTATTAATGATAATGTAATAAAATAGGGAACACAGTTTGGTATAATCATTCCTTTGGCATTAAACCTGCACTCATTCTCAGTTGCCCATCTGCAGATGCTCTAAAATCTTTTGTGAAACTTATTCTCTGAATTTTGTTAAATTAGGTAGATTCCCTCCTTACTCAAGTGTCCACTTGTTAATGATCTTTCAAGAAAGAATTTAAATTCTGAGTCAGAAATTGAATCAGGGAAAAATATTTTTCTCATTTGTTGCATGTGATCATCACATTCACCAGCTTCATATTATTGTCACATACAAAGTCATCGTGTCTCATCTGTCTTTTTTTGCTCATTTAGCACTAAGCTGATAAGTATGATATTTTTAATCTATAATTTCAGAAGGCTATATGTTGTAACCTGAAACTCTGCTATCAGCAGAGAAGGAGCTGATGAGATTATATAACAGGCCAGGGACAGCAGAAGCTGGGAGAAACTCCTTACTCTGAGGAGCTTCATCACAAGTCTTGCTAATATTTAGCTTTGTTGATTGTCCTGTTTCCTCCAGCAAGATATGAAAAGACTTCATGGTGATGTTGTTCTCTTCTCCCCATGTTGTCCTTGCTACAGGAAAATATTAACCACCTGTGTAACTGTAGCAGAAAATTGTGTAATCCTCTAGTTAGCATAATCCACCCCCTAGTTAGCATAACCTGTCCTCTTCATTAACATATCCTGCCCCCAAGACCCTTATATTGCAAAGCACATGTTCAATAAATATTCCAGTTTCTACCCCCAAACTGGGATCCCGTAGTTTTGTTGACCCCTTAGACCTACACACTCTGGCACAAGTTCCTCAAATTCTCACAATTCCAAACTTATGTCTGGATATCTCAGTACAACAAAATGCAAAACCAAACACCATCACACCCTCTGCAATCCACTGCATTCCTTACACTTCAATTCTTAGCTTGGAAATTAGCACCAGGAAGTCCCGTTTCTTTCCAGTGGTGGTGAAGCTAGTTCACTCCAACAAAGCTTTGTAGTATATTATAGGATCTGACAAATTCTTTTCATTGCAATACTTTTCATTTAAGAAAAAAATGTGGTTTTTTGTTTCAAGTGGCAAAGAAGATCATCTCCACCGGCTGTGGAAAGCACTTATGATGGACTAGGACAGGAACTGCTTTCTGTCTTTCACAACAAATGTTCTCTCTTCATTCCTGTCCAGCTCCTCAGCCAGTCCATTTGCCACTCTGCTATCAATGGTGGTTCAATCCAGAGACTCTCATTTACTGTAGTTAATAATCCAATAAATCTAACATGTCATAAGCTCAAAGCCAAGCTGAATCTTCCACCAGAGTAAATTTGCATAGCCAGAGTAAACCCTCTGTTCATTTTTATTTAGGATCAACTGAGAACACCACTAGCTTATTCTAGCTTGTAACACCAAGGTTGTATTGTGGAATTTTTATGGATTTTATTCATACATGTTGGTAGTTTAGAAAAGTTGGTCATAATGCATATTGAAACTGAGATCTCTTTACAATGACACTCTCTTTTCTTCTCCTTATGAACACCAAATGGGAGCCTCAATGTCTCGGTCTAAAAATCATTTCTGGGCTTGGGACAATCCACTGCTTCAGCCTGGTTTCAGTTAACTGGGTGGGAAGGGGGAAAGAGGAGAATGTTTGTCTTGAGAATTAACTTTCTTGCCTTGGGTAAGCAGGGAAAGTTTTGGGGTTTTTTTAGATAAGGACAGATCTAACCACCATGCACTTTCCAAATATATTGTCCCAGTCATCTGGAAATAGTGTCCCAAGACATTCATCACCCTCTGCTAGCCTCTCTACCTGAGGGCAAGAGAAACACTGCACCAGCCATCACAGCTGGACAAAGGACATCACAGACTCTTTCCACCTATTTATAATCAAACTCTAATTGATACAACCAGGAGATTGTTGGACTGAATGTGATAAAGATTTTAATATTTAGTCAGGGCAGGGGGGAACCATTTTCTTCAAAGAGTTCCTCCTCTGGTTAAGGTTGCAGAACATGATCCTGTCCTTCTTCCTATGATTTGGATTCTGCAAGTTCTTTACATCCTGGAGCTACATTGTCAGTATGTCCAAATATGCTGGCATTTTGTCTACAAGCCTCCACTATAGCTGATTCTTGCCTTCATGCCAGCTACTGTATGCAATCAGGAGGCATTGAGAATGAAAGGTATTTTTAAAAAGGGAGAACCTAAAAATCTATTGAAAGTCTCTGCTAATCTTCTTCATGCTTGTGCTACAGCTGTGCAATAATTTCCTGGACTCATTATTGTGGAAGCATTTTGTGGCCATATTATGCAGTCCAGCCGTTAAAGTGTTGAGTTGTCATTCACTTGTAAATGACAGATCATCTCCATTTTCACAGGCCTAAGAAAGTGATTCTATTAATACCATTAAACTTTGATGTTTCCAAAGTAAGGTTGCCTGTCACAACATCTGCACATCCTGGAAAAAAATAGCACTGTATGCTTTTTCCTCTCTCTCTCTCTAAAGCAGATGCAATCCGCTTTAACCCCATTGATTTTGTTCTAACTTCCAGAGAAGAGAGTTATGCAGAGGACAAACAGAAGATGAGGACTGTAACAGCTCCTGCACCTTACCAGACCAAGAGTCACTCCAGTCAGCATACTGTAAATGAGTTTGGTAACAGAAACCCAGGGAGGTAGCAGAAAGGATATCCACAGGGACACCTTTCCCGTGTTATATTGTTTCAGCTTCTGATGGAGAGTTAGAGATGTTGTTTTGGAAGATGCATTTTTTGATTGTGTTTGATAGCTGAAGTTAGACTCTTCTTTCACTGAGCCCGTTTAATCCCTTTATGAGCCAGTCTCTCGATCATAGTGCTAATGGCTTGTTTTTCCATAAGCATAAACTTTCACTCATTAGCATTGAATTCCAGCTTCTTTTTCAGACCATTTAGAAGTATGTTGACAAGCACAGATGCAGCACAACTCCCCTGATGGCCTCTCCATGAGAAAGCAGTCAATTTGTTCCTTCATTTGTTTTTTTACCTTTTGACAGTTAATTCGAGAGAAGACATGCACACACATTCCACAACAGCTTAGTTACTGTAGAAGTTCTTGGAGACATGTCTCATAAAAAAATTTTGGTAACTGAACTACACTACATTACCTGGGTCACTCTTACACATCTACTCATTGACTTCTCTGTGAGAATTCATTTCCCACACAAAAGCTTTTTTAACTCTTTCTCATATACCTAATTTACCCATGTCTCTACAATTCTATTCTTCTTTAAAACTTCATGCTGTTTTCCTACTACAAACTCTAAATACCCATTTATAGCTTTCCTAGGACAAAAGCACAGTTCTGGATTATTTTTTCAGCAATTTAAAATACTTTCCTTTTATCTTGCTTTTTCCAAAATGTTTAAGAAAATAACAAAACAAAAAAAGTAGAAATAATAAATTTGAAAAAAATTTTAATATCAAAATATCTCATTGAAAAAGTGAAAAAAATTGGCATATTTGCCACACTTGGAGAATGCACATAGGGTAGGTTTTGAAAATTAAGTGTATTGATAACAGAGTAACAGTTAGAAACCCATCTTTTCAGCATTCAGTTTCATCAATATTTACTGAGGTGAAAGTCAAATAGAGAAGAGAAAGGAAATAAGAAAGAGAAGGAAACATCAGATCTTTGGGTTTTTTTCCTTAAAGGCTTCACTCCTAACATATTCTTCGCTCCCTATGTGAAAAATTCCTACAGCTTTAGAGAGTGGGGATGGCTACTAGAAATGGGAGAAACACCCAGGGTTGTAGAAAGTGAAAGAGTGTGTTGTGATGTCCTTGAAATGTCAAACATTCCAGACATTGGGAACTGTTCAGAAATGATCTCTAACAGGAAAGTAAGCAGAAACTTGACTACTTTTTTATTAACTCCATGCTCTGAGCATGTGGGCGGGCAGAGCAAGAGGATCTCACAGGACCGGAGCAGAAGTCCCAAGCCACACTAACTCTGAGGTGTTGCATTGTGCCTCATGAGAGATCCTTTCACACCATGGTGTCCCATCTCCTGAGACTTGCAAACACAGAGGGTATGCAGTGTCACCTTTCTCCAGCCGTGGTGTAGGGCTGAGGCAGCCACTTTGTTTTCATATTTGTCTTGCAAAGTAGAAAAGAGTAAAACAGGTTTAGATGAGGGCAAATTGAACTTCAATGTTGCTTTGCTTCAAAACAGCTTTTTTTTTTTTCTCTTTTTTTTCTTTCACCTCTCTCTAACTGCTGCCATTTTCTCCTCTGCCTCAGCCTGAGTGTCTCATTTTGATTATTACCTAAAATGCAAGCCACGCTGTCCTGTCCATGTTCACCTCCCAGACTTCTGGCATTTCTTTATTTTGATCAAACCTGTACAAACAATTGATGCTCCATTCCATGTATTTCTTCAGGTCAATCTCAGTGCCCTTCAATCTCTCCACCCGTGAATGCCACAAATGGCTCCTCTTCTTTTACTGTCTTTGTGCTGCTTCTAACCCTTGAGGACTCTCTGGTCTTTTCTCCTTTCTTATTCACTGTTGTAATTATATTTTTCTAGTCTATCAATTGTGCCACTCTCAATTAATTGTTTGCTTACTATACCAACAAGCTTCCCTGTGCTCTTTATAAATCCTATAAAAATGACACAGAACTGACACACAGTAATGCTGGAAAGCCCTACAAACCGTGAAGTAGGAAGCTTGAAACAGGCAAGAAAAGCTGAAGTTTAAAAACATTCATGGAATTATTCATTATAACGATAGAGTCATGGGGGCTGTGGGTGGTAAAAGCCAAACAGTTGAGAGTAAAGACAGAGACTGATTTATCAGGCTGTGAATGAGGTAATGAATGCCAGATTTGCTCTCCTTTCTCTAGCAGTCATACTGTCAGATACCAGCTCTAGCTGCGGTCTGTGCTCTGTTCATTCCTGTCTGTATTCCCTGCAGTTCATGCAGGATGCAGATCTGGATAATCTGCACAAAAAAACAGGGCTGGAACTATCTGGAAAACATTTTTTGTGGCTGGAAGCTGTATGTGAAAATGCCTTGTGCAAATATACGTTGTTCAGGTAGGGTCATGATTGCCCAAATCCCCCTAAACTCTGTTCTCTAAGCTTAATTTTTGACCAGAGGAAAGTACTGTGGAGAAGAGAGAAACACAAACACTCGCACAATGTTTTCATCTACAATTGTAATCATGAGAAAAGAAGTCTGGGTGGAGTCTGGTCCAAGTTTGATTGTGTCTGATGGGGTCTGGGGAAAGCCTTTAGATGCTCCCTGTGGTTTCACTGATTCCTCTTCTTACAGCTTAATCTGGTATTGAACCACTCTGATCTTTATCTAGGATTGTCCTCCATGCAGTCTTGAGGACTTGGACCTCTAGAGACCTTAAATACAGGCAGTGCAGCTCCCCAAAGACTGCCACACAAGAAGAACATTCTCTTAAATCTACAAGGACCTTTTTCCTTAGAGAAGACAACAGTAATAAAATCGATATTAATTCTACATTACTCCACTCTGTTCTCAGGAGAGATGTCCCAGTGCATTACAGCATATAGCCTTTTTCATTTTATTATGTTTTAATATCTGTCAGAAAGTTGTAAAGAAAAAAACCCTACATTTCTTTCCTAGCTAGGAAAAAAGAGTTAATAATTTACAGTGACTTAACATAGACTGTTCCACCTGGCATATTAAATGAAAGATGAGGCATTCTAACCATCTCAATATTATCCTGGCTTTACTGCTCTCTAAGAGAAGACGCTTAAGAAACTTCTAAAAATAGTGGAACAGGGACATTCTGAACCTGTGATTAGAAATTTCAAACACTTGTTCCCTGATTCCACAATATGAGGAGACCTATCCTCCCCCGTTCTCCATCTGGGCTCTGCAAAAAGACACTTAGCTACATAGGCCAGACAGACCAGCACTGCTCTCAAGCCATTTAATCAGTACAGAGCAGCACTGGTTTGACACAGAATCTTTTTTTTTTTCCCCACAGCACTTCTCAGTGCAGAGAAAAGAGCATCTGCACTGATTCTCTCTGCTGGCCACTGATACACCCTGGAGCAGTGCAGCATCTGCTCTACACTTCTTCAGTGACTGTCTCACTAGGAAACAGGACTGACTCAGCAGGAAATTTTATCATTAGGATTATTATGGTTGTGAGTTACCAAGCCTGGTAAATCCCTAGTAAAACAACACACAAAAGAGAGGTGGTTCCTGCTGTGTTGTCTTCTGTATATCTGCTGTTAAACAGAAATGGGTTGTTTTGCCCCATGAAAGCCAGTCTTCCACAGTAGACACCACAAACATCTGTGTTAACTGTTTTCTCTCCCATAAATTGGCAACAGAGCTTTGAGGGATGCTGTATGGGCCAGAGATGAATGTAGAGCAGCCTGGAAGTTAAATTAGTTGTCCAAGGTGATTTTTCAAAGATCACCAGTTCCATTTCACTCCCACTCCCTGCCACGCCACAATGAAGTTACTCAAGAAACTCAATGCCAAGAAAGAGATATTACTGTATCTTGAGAAAAAAATACCTATAGTTCTCATCCTGTGACATTCTCCCCAGTCTCAAGCACAGCTGCTAATAATAAAATCTGCAAAGCAATCAAAGGATTTTGAAAGAGAAATGACAAGAAAGGAAATGAAAAGAATGAAGCCTTTGACGATTACTTGCTCCCAGAGTGATTTGCATTTGTTTTCAGTACTGGGAACAGTCAGCAAGATCCAGTAAAGTTACCAAATACATTGTAACCCCTGTGTCGAGTTTCAGTGGAGAATATTAAAGTTTAGTTTTGGTGTGGTTTTGTTTTTTTTTTTTTACTTCCTAGTGCTAGATGTTTTCATCACTGTCTTCTCTTTTTGAGGCTGGATTTTCTTTGTTTTTCTAGATGACCTTTAATTTCTACACAATTCCCTGAATAATAGTAATAATTATTGCAAAATCCTTGTTTCTCATTTGACAGGTAGTACAAAACAAAGCTGGACACATGCAGATCAGCACGTTGACCAGTACACTAAACACTGCTGAGACTTTAATCTCGGCAGTTCTCAAAAGCCTTAGTTAATAGAGAGTCGCTATGTGATCCCACAGTTTTCAGAGTCCCTGCAGCAAATCCACAGCCTACAGAAAAGGAAACACACATCTGTTAAACAAAATGCAACCACCTGCTTTCACACTTGAAATATGCCTGCAAATGCCCAATCTCTTTTAAAGGGATTTTAGAAGAGATGGAAATATGTGTATTTTAGGATAAAAATCTAGTTTGTCTGAAAGAGAATAGAGAACAAAATTTCCCTTAGGCAAGGTACTCTGTAATGTATCAGCTTCTTGCAGTTTGCATGGTTACAGTCCAGCTCTGGATGCTTTGAGGAGAAATGTTGATCCTGCTGCTCTGGTTGCTCCTGTTCCCTTGACCTGGAAGTTTACATGTAGTGTGCTGGTGTGACAGGTCTCAAACTCAAGGTAGAGAGGAAGGGAAGGAATTACTGACAGCAACGAACGGAGCAGAGGAATCCTCCAGCTCTTGCTGCTGGGCACCTTGGAGAGGGTGGGATGAAGAATCTCTATTCCTTGTGTTCTCCAGGACCAGGCTCCTGACATTCTCCAGATCACTGGAGATTTTACACATGTGAAAGTGGGTCAGCCTTTTTTACTTCTCTATCTCTCAAAGTCTGTTCTGGCAGCTGAAACAGCTTCAGCTTTTTCCTCAGCTCCATGGAGGCATCCCCAGGGAGTCTGCCACATCCTCCCTGTCTCAGCCCTGGGCTCTCTCGAGGTACTCAGAAGGGGGTTTCACGGTGCAAGGTCACTGCTACAGTGTTTCCTCCCTCACAGCTAACCCTGTTCTTCCTCAAAGTGATAATATTTGTGTTTCTAAGTCCCGAGGCTCCTGGCATGCAGAATAGTTTCTGCAGGAAGGGCTTTGACTGCATCTAGGTGCAACCCTGCAGCTTCCACCCCAGTGGTGCTGTGGACCTCTGTACCTGTCTGTGCTGGGTGCCAGGGAACACCACAGCAAAGAGCACCCACACATTAGAGATATTTGATCCAGGCAGGCAAAACACACTCAACAAGGGGGAAGGGAGAGGAACTGGAATATGAACAGCGTTGTTCTATCTCCTCTCTCTCTTCCTCTATTCTAGCCTGATCATCTTTCAGGATGTTGCATTTTAAAAGCAAATACCTGGAAGCTCAGCATGAAACACATCACTTTCCTGGTGTACGTGATCGCTAGCACAGCCCCAGAGCTTACTCTTGAAATAAAAATTTTCTCTCATAGATCTCCTACTATGTTTTACACTCTTCTTTTTCTTTTTTTTTTCCTAAGGAACCATAGCCCCATGCTTTAGATTTTAATTGTCCCCCACAAGAACACCACCGTTTCCTGCTCTAGACTTGGTCTGTCTGCACTCAGGTTTTTCCTCCCTTAAATTGCACATACTTTCCACTGAGCACTGAAGAGAAGCATAATGGACTACGGTTAGACTTCATCTAGAGATAAACAAAAAAAATGAAGAATGCAAAGAGAATAACCTTTCATTGTCTGAATTGGCCACATTACCTGAAAGTCATTTTTAGGAAAGTCTGTCATTCAAGGTCCAGCTGAGTTCACACACTGCAATTCGCAGAACTAGTGTCATTAAAGTAAAGAATTGCTGCTCTGCCCCTGCTTGGGTGTGAGCTGGCAGATTGCTGCCCTCACAAACTCCCAAGGGACAGGCTTCAAGCAACCACTTTAGGTGATTTATTAGACTTCTGCTCTGAAATATAATGACAGTGATAAATAATTTACAGTTATTTGTTGTTGGTTTATTTTATCATTGGAACAGTTTTTCTGCTTGTAGCTTGCATAGAATGAAATGCTGTTTCCAATTGCAGTTGTAATTGTTATCGAGTGCTGACATTGAATTTGAACTATTTAAGTTAAAAAGAAGCTCCAATATTTGACCCCAAGAAACAATGCATTAAGATTTCTCTTCTAGCTTTTACAGCTTCTGTTTGACTTAAATTTCAGGGTGTTCATTTGTAATTCATAAATCTCTCTATGTGATTAGTTTAATTCCACTAAGAAAACCCACAATTTAGGGGGACACAGATAAAAGAAATACAGAGAAAGAATTTTAAAAATCTTTTTGTCTCTCTATCAAAATACATACTTCTAAAATGTTGGGTGTTTTTGCTTTTTCTCTTTTTTTATTACAGGATTGAGTCATGATTTTGTAAAACTCTAAATTTGAGAGGATATTCAGGTTAGCTCTTCGAAGACGCGTGACAAGATTGAAAACAACTGCTCACTGAAGCTCACTTTGCTGCCAAAATGCTGTCTTATGATAAATGCATCGTCTTCTAAAACCATTAATCTGGCTTATATAAAATTACTCTGCAACACTTCTTTACAGGCTCAAAAACTAACTTCACTGGTTTTCGCAGGGAGAACATTTAGGAACCACAAGGAAGCCATAAAATAAGACAATCAGTCCCCAGCTTCTTAAAGTTACAAAATGACAAAATTGTTTTCAAGGGTTGAAAGCTTCTGAGGTAATGGAGGAAATGCTGCAAAAAGGCAAAGGAACAAAAAGGCGAAGGACTAGAGAATAGAGGTACCTTTGGCAGCTCCTACTTACCTTCCCAGACTCCTGGAGGGCTATCACTTCTGTGGAGCAAAGACACAGATTTGTATCAGCTCCTGATACAGAGCTGAGAAGAAGTGCAGTGTCCCAGAAAACCCCATTTACAATTCCTGCTGTTGCTGGGCCTGAGAGGAGTAGGATCACACCCCATAGCTGTGTCCCCACACATCCCCACCTTAGCCAAAACAAAAATGTCCTACACAAAGAGGGCATTCCCAACAGGTTGTCACCCACTCCAATATCTCCCAGATTTTGTCAGCATGGGAATGCACAAACTCAAGCACTGATATTTAGTTCCCTCATGCAAGCAGAAAGACTTGCTGAAACCTCCCTCCCATTTCCACTCCATGTTAAACCAGCAGCAAGCTCCTGACAGACATCCCCTTTCCCAAATGAGACAACAGTTTCCTCCAGTGATGTGAACATGCTGGTGCCATGTGCATTTTTACAATGTAAGACGGTCTTATTCACCCTCCATCCTGTTCCTAAAGGAGCTCTTAAGGATATTCTAGTGAAGGTCCCATTTCCCTTCCATATCTTCAGGGATTACACCTCCTCCTTTGCTCTGAGGTTATTTGTGGCAAAACAAAAGACTCCTGCTTCCCTCTGAGTTCCCTCAATAAACTCCTTCCAGTGGGATCCTGGAGGAGATTTTGCAGCCATACTGACTCTCTGGGGTACAGCGGGATCCTGAAAAATTCTTGCAGGTGCTTCTGTGGGATCCAACATCGAGGTTTCTCAGTTTAATAAATTACTGCCCGACACGTGAGACATAATAATTAATCATTTTACTCTTCCAAGGATATTACAAATAAGGAGTAAATCACAGTATCAAGAAAAGAGGTTTAAACTAATATATTTTATTTCATATTTGCTGTGGAAGTTTCTTACCACAGAACTGATAAAGGCAGTAACTCACTAAATCACAGGCTCAGTCATGCATTTAAATCTGAAGTGTGATGGCATTTGATTTTCTCAGTCCATATGAGGATGTTAAACAATACCCACTGAAAAACCTCTCATCTGCAACCTGGAGAGGGTCCTGCACAGCATCTTCCTTCTCATGTATGGAAGGGATTCCTCCCATCTAACACATGATTTGGGGCACATCTGAGGTACAACTTACGGTTTCACAGATTCATAGAATTATTAGGGTTGGAAAAGACCTCTAAGATTGAGTTCAACATTAACATAGCACCACCATGTTACCAATAAACTATGTCCCCAAGGGTCACATCTACACATTTTTTGAACACTTCTGGGGATGGTGATTCCCCCACTTCCCTGGATAGCCTGTTCCAATGTCTGACAACACTTTCACTGAAGAAATTTTTCTAATATCCAATCTAAACCTCCTTTGTTGGAACTTGAAGCCATTTTCTCTCACTCTGTCACTTGTTACCTGAGAGAAGAGGCCAACCGCCACCTGGCTATACCCTCCTTTCAGGTGGCTGTAGAGAGTGATGAGGTTCTCACTGAGTCTTCTTTTCTCCAGACTAAACACCCCTTGCTCCCTCAACCTCTTCTCACAGGACTTGTGCTCCAGCCCCTTCACCAGCTTTACTGCCTTTCTCTGGACATGCTCCAGCCCCTTGTAGTGAGGGACCCAAAACTGAACACAGTATTCAAGGTGTAGCCTCACCAACACTGGGTGCAGTGACCTCCCTGGTCCTGCTGGCCACACAGTTTCTGATACTAATCAGAATTCCTTTGGCCTTCTTGGCCACCTGGGCACATTGTTAGGAGTCCTGGCCCTGTAAGGAAACAGACACCCCAAAGGAAATGGTGAGGAGATTAGGGGGCCCTAGGCTTGCACTCTGCTCTGTCTTGGTAAACAGCGAAGCTAGACCAGTCGTGATCAGACCTTGCCCTGCAAACATGTAAACAGCCTGTCTAGCAGTCATTTGGAAATGACTTGGCCAGCTTGAGTAAGTCTGTTTCCAATGTCAGAAGGAGACCAACCACACACTCAGTCATGCTACACCTCAAGGCATGTGACCATGAGCCACATCTGCCAGATAAAACATTGGTGTCTGCTCTGAATCAGACACTCTCCTGTACATCAGTGCCAACAGGCAATTGCTCATTTCATCTACTTCTGATTTCACCATCACTGATAACAACACATCTCAGAAAATTAGGTGTGATTCAGACAGTCAGCCAGTCCTGGAAACTCTGGCTCTTTCAATCGTTTCAGCTACAGAGCCTTTTGGAACAGCTCATGCTGTAATTAAGTGTTCAATGCTTTTGCATTTTTTATGATATATTGATGCTGTTTTTTCGTGTCCTCATTAATTTGCCAGTGAAACATAGCACATAAAATTCATGTGTTGTGCTGGGGACAAACTGTTTAGAAGACAGGGTCAGGAAACTATAGATTAAAATGTTTCCCAGTCAAAAAACCCTAAGAATTTAATGTAACATGATTCTATAATCTGTTGTCCTCAGAGGTATTGCTAACAAAACAGATTTGTTTTTATTTGTGCCAAAGCCAGTTAAAGGAGAATTGTTTGTTAGTGTAGAGTCTTGTGATTAAGGGAAATTTGAAAAGGAAGCTTGACTCCCTGTAAGTTCAGATTGTTGGAGTGGACCTTTAACAACAGAATAGCAAGTTGGTCATTTCTTCTGGTACACAGCCATCTGTTGGTACAGGTGTTCTTTTAAAAAAAGGTTTTGTGTATTTCAACCTTTATCTGCTCTTCTTTAGAATGGCACAGCTTAAATCTAGGGATGCTTCAAGGCACTAAATGAAAGCTGCCTCATTTGCAATGCCCATGGAGGGATGGAACAAGCATAGCAATAGCAGTCAAACTCACCCAGGCCTGCCCTACCTAGTGTTTATGGCTGCTCATGGTGGTGAGTCTCATCCAAAGGCTCATCTTTTCTTTTTTATCACAGTACAAAATCTAATTCTGGCTTCGAAAAGAGCTGAACAATACAGTGATGTTTTTGATGAAGAAATTTTACTTGTAATAATAATTTAAGAAATTGTGGTGATTTTTTCCCAACATAGTATGTATAATTTGACTCTACATTCAATCAGCTGCCATTGATTCTCCTTGGATATTTCCCAGCAAACCCATGCCAGGCCCCAAAACGGTTCAGCGCTGGAGTCAATATTCTTCCACTTGTTTGACAAAGAGCAGACATAAGTCATTGAATGAATCTTCCGAAACAGTTAGCCTAACTGAGGAAACAAAACACCCCATTCCTCATCCCCAGAGTCAAGTGCTTTTCCCAAGAGGGTTTTAATTTGAGCTTTAAAAATTTAACAAGAGATTTTTGGGTTTAGTTTTTCCAGGACAAGGATATTTGCTCCAACAAAAATAGATAAGGAACTAGAACTCTGTTAACCTCTTTAAGAAGTCAACAATCCCATGAAAATGTATGGCTAACTCAGCTCTTGATTAATGGCAAGTGAAGCTCATGGCTCCACAACTAAGAGCTCTGTGCAAAAGCAGGAAACACCTTGCCACCTGTGTGGTACAGACTAGAAAAAAGGCTATTTCCCCAGATGAGGCTGCAGCACATTTGCTAGTCACAGAAGTGCCTTACAGTTGAGAAGTGTCTATTTACGATGCCCTGTGACTAACTGCATTACACACACCTTGTAGGGACCAGACAGAAGATCCACAGTCTGTCGTCTCTCTAGTAATTCACAGTGATCAAAACTGAAATGCCCATTTCCTTCTGTTTCTTTTCTTAAAAGTATTTTTTTTTTAAGTAAGAACAAAATAAAAAGGGAGAGAACTGAAGTAAAGAAGTAATGGTCTTGAGTCACACACCCAGCCAGTTTACAGCAGCACAGAGCTTCTGCATATAGAGGAGAAAATGCCAGTTTGCAAAGGCAAAAGAACCTGGTCTGCCAAGGTCACGCAATTTGGGTGATATTCCAGTAACACTAAAAAGCTAATTAATGACTTTTGTCTCAAATTTCTCACTCAAAGACAAGATTTGAGATGGTCATTCTGAGATTTTCCCCCATTGCCTGCAATTAGTTGACCTGTTGAGGTTTTAGTCATTCTACCTTTACAAAATACTCTAGTTTTGGTAAAGGTTCAAAACACAATGAGAAAAAAATCAAAAGAGGAAAAAAAGATAGCTTCTCTTTTTTTTTCTCAGCCTATTATTTACTTAGGCATTTTCAGTACTATGTGAGGGTTATGGGAATACACAGGACTCCATGAGTGGATAATTTTTTGGGCTTTGTCCTGGAAGCCTCTTCTTTTCTGAAAACAGGCCAATGGACCTCTTTCTGGTTTGCACTGCTTCATAAGGATGATCCTCAATACCAAACATCTTCCTCTGCCCCAAGTGTCCCTGCAACCCTGCAGCAGGCAAAGTTGGAGCTGTCCCACTGCCTGGGTGTGATAGGAAGGCAGGCAGGGAGCAGACAAAGGGAACAAAGAGAGCCATACAGACTCCAAGTTCAGGAGCCAGTTTCTCTCAAGCAAAACTAGAGCAGGACACCTCCGAGAGTCACCAGCAGCAGAAGTGCCTATTTCAGCTGATTCAGAGCCTGACGCTTCTGACCCTGGCTTGCAGACAGTGTGGATGCTCTAGATAAGACAAGAAAAAATATCTCAGAGTATTGGGAGAGACTGCTGTGTTATTTTTCATAGTAAAATCCAGTAGCTAGCCTTGGCTTAAAGAAAAATTGTCTCCTTTCTACTTGTAAGCTCTCTCCCAAATGTCCTCACCTTTTTTTCCATGCTTTTGGTCTTTTTCCCCCATGGGTAAAAAAGACATTATTTCTTTGCACTAAACATTAATGATTCATGTCTGTAAGGGCTGAACTGGAACATTTCCTAGATTATACACCTGCCTCCTCTAGAAGGACTAAATGTACCAGCAGTGGGTGGACTTACTCAGGCTTCTATTAAGCAACATCTGTGGGTGGTTTTCTAGTCCAGCTGTTAACATGCGACTTATTCTGCAGTTAGATCAGCTATGTCAATGGAAAGAGTAGGCTTCAAGCGTGCTACTGAAGGGAAGGATTATAATAATTACTGTCACCATTAAATATCTTGTAAATGCCAGTGGATACACGTCAGCTGAATAAGTAAAAGCTTGCTACTCACAGGATGACAGGTCAAATGCAGCAAAGTGTTTTAAGGCAGTCATTCATGGACAGGAAATGCCCACTGAGATATCAACCACAATCACAGCAACCACCTCCTGACTCTTTTATTGTCAGGATTGCCACCTCTCTAAAGGAGCAGGAGCTGCAACTTGTGTACATCACATGAAGAACTAGGAAGGTCAAGTTGTAGAGCTGGCAGGTGGGCTCTCCCATAGGTTACAAAACCTCTTTCCATTTTACCATATAAAGAGAATATACAAATTAAAAGAAGAGTCCAGGGTTAATTTGTCACTGAAAAAAAAAACAGGCTGAGGCGATACAAGGCAAGTACTCACCTCCCTGAAAAAAGATAACATGTAGGCAGCCCAGCTCAGAGCTGTTGATTTCACTCCTATTGCTGACTCAAGCACCCTGAGAGAGAAGGAAGAGGCAGATGGGCATGGTAACCTCTTACACCTCTGCACCTGGAGTGCATGAAGGACAGCTGACAGCTGAAAGTGCCATCATAGCAAGTCAAGCAAAACATACCCTCCTCTCTAAAGGGAAATGGGAACAAACTGGTCAAGTGTGGTCAGTAACTAATTCAGGCTGAAGTTTAGGAAGATTTGCAGTTATCAGGCAAAAAAAAATCAATGACAGCAAACTCACTACTCAGACTTAAAATTTGACTACATTTTAATAAACAGATGTTAATTCTCATTTATCAATGAATTTAATTATGGCAGTATAGATTATGAAATTAATTATCAATCAATTAATCTTTCATTAACTTGCTTTTAATTAATTCCTCTTAATTAATTGACTTTTACTATGTTTGCATATCTCAGTGGGGGGATCACTTCTTATCTCCATCCTCCAATCTCATTTTTCCTGTCCTGCTTTCCACTGACTTGACATTAAACTTGACTTCTTTTCCTCCTGTTTACCAGCTCCTCTTCTACTGTACGGAGTAGCCAAGGGCATCATACCACAAGCAGTGGGAGAGTCCTCCTGCAACCACAGGGACATGACAGGTGCAGCAGAGGCAGGGAGCTGATGCATCAGCTTATGCAGAAGGGTGACAAGCTTTACATGTTATCTAGAAATACAGAGCAGGGACAAGGTGGTTGGCAGTAGCTGGGATTGTCTCTGAGGATGGCACCTCTATCCCCTCCACTCTGGTCCCCTCCCAACTCCACCTGCATGGGAGCATGACTACCTTCCCTGCTGGAGCATCAAAAACCTCCCTTGGGGAGGCCCAGGACAGGACCACAAAGGGCTCACACCAAGTATCCCTGAGCAGCCTCAGTGGGGCTCTTTGGTGGGTGTGATGGACAAGAAGGGAGGCAAATGGGGAGCCAGTGCTGTAAGGATCTCCTTTTCCCTGCAAGCTGGGGAGACCCTGGGTGGTGATGACGCACCAGTCGGGATCAGTATATAGCTAGTCAGGGTAAACTTGAGAGCAGAAGCAGAAATGCTGTTTAGAAGCTTACTCGGAAATGCTAATTTTCCCTCTCAGATCTCTTACACATGGAGCATATGAGGCCAAGAGTCCCACAGCCCAAGCAGCCAAAAAGTAAAGAAGCTCTTCTTACCTCTTTGCTCTCTTCCAGCTCCTCTAGCTGAAGGTCATGTGGTTCCCATGATGCTCAGGGTTGATGCCATGTTAACTGCTCTCCTACTGCTCTGCTCATCTGCTCATCAGCCAAAGTGCTTAACTGCTGCTCAGGAGGCAGGTTCAGGTTTGGGAACAGTTCTTTGTTATGCTCACTTTTTTTTACTCTTTCAAAACAAAGCACTGCACTTCTCCATGAAATTTTTGCTCTGACTAGTTGTTTCCTTCACTTCCCAGACTTCTGGCTGGTATTTGAGGGCTCACAGAGGACAACAGACACTAGAAATTTGATGACAACAGTAAAGCTGTTTCTGCATTTCTGATGTTTTATTAAGAGTCATCTCAGCAAACATAATGATAACAATACTGTGAACACAAGTACACTCTCAAGAACCTTTCTTTAATTATTTCTGTTGTCAAGAATACCATTTTAATCCTTTCTACCCTTACAGAGATGCCAGACTTGCAAGTCCTTTAAAAAAAAAAAAGTAACCCCACAGTTTAAACATCTTCTTAAACGAAGGGTGATACGTATAAACAACCCATTTAGTGAAAAGATTAGCATAAAAAGTTGACAAGCTAGAAAAAGCAACTGAGTACATTATTAATAATATACTCTTGTATAGCTCATACAATCATTGAACTTCCAAAGTCTCCAGAGGATTAGTCAGCACCACCCTGCTTTGAACAAATTGTGCTATTCCATTGCAAGCACTCCCCTGCTGCATTGATTCAAGTTTGATTTGTATTGAAAAGTTCCTGATGGAAACTAAACATGTAATAGCACAGTCTTGCTATAGTCATTTTTCTGATAACATGCACTCCTTCCAGAAGCAGTAAAGAAAACTAAGTACTGCAGCAAATGAACCATGCAAAATTATTTTTCCACCACTAGTGATGACAGGAAGTATTTAAAACAGCTTTAAATGGTTTATTGTATGGGTATAATGGCATATGGGGCAATTACTCCAGTCTGAGAGCTCCATTGTGGCTGTATTATTTATTATTATTTAAAGATTTGGGGAGCATCTCTTTCTACAGTGGAAAGAGATAAGTAGGTGCTTATTTGCTCATTAAAGTTAATAAAATACATGCACTTAAAAACAACTACCCACAGTGCCTGCAATTATAAACACTGTCATTTTATCAGATTGAATAGTAAAAACAAATCAAGCCAATAATCAGACAAAACCTAAACCTCAGCATCCTATCTACAGCTTAAAATCTTGATAGGCTGAGACAATGTCAGAGAATCTCCTGAACACAGAACTTCTGTTTACTGGCAGCTGCACTCAGCATTACATGGCAGCTGGGACAGTGACCCTGGAGCTGAACAAACTGGGACTGCATGATGTCTTAAGTAACAAGCATAGGTCCAGTGTAAGAGGCTTTTTTCTTATACTATAAGTTGACAGGGACACCCACCGGGTTTAATGTAGTTTTGTGCAAGAAACCAGGAATCCTCCCATCTGAAGCTCCTTGCAGGATACAGACTTTGCTTTACATAAATGGATAGACCTTTAACTTCCGCTGTCTACAACCCTAAAGGCCTTGGCAGAGATGTTGGGGCCCTTCTGAGAATCTGAGCTGATTTACTCACTCACCAAAAATGTACATTTAACAGAAAAAGGATGCTAGATCAAGCATAGAAGCCCTCAGGCACTTCTATGAGGCAGGTAAAGGCTCCTTTGAGAACATTTTAAAGAATAAGCTAAATTCAAAGTTTTTCTCTGTGGAAAATCAACTGAGCAGCTCCAGAACCAACCCAGAAGGCCATACAGCAGACAAGTGACAAATTTGGCCTCAGGCCAACCACTCTTGCATGATAGGCAGTGCAAAGGTGTTATCTCCTCCTCTCATTTTGAACCAGTTCCACTGAGAAGGAAAACTCTTAAAAATTCATTAAGCCATAAAGTGAGCAGAGCAGACAGGTTAGGGATCAAGAAACTCACCTGGGAGTGAAAAATCCTGGGTAGCACACAATGCTTTAAGGTCCTTGGTAGGAAAAGTGTTTAACAGAAGTCCTTAGAAAACTACATCCAAGGTTATCCAGGGTCTTCAGGTCTGTGAAAGATTTATTAATGCAAAAGCTGTCAAAACTTGATGATGAAAATGAACAGTAACTAAATAATTCAAGACATATATTTTCCTGCTAATTAAAGATTATAATCAAAAGTTGTAATGATCTTTGCAATCATGAGTTAAGTGCGTGGAAGCAAAAAGAACTCTCTAAGGGTTTTTCTTAGAATCAGTTCTAGGGTGTTGAAATAAGACTGAAAGAAACAGAACATAAACAAGTGTTAATTAATCAAGCAGGCTAATAACTCAGTATATGCATTTTCACAAAATTCCAGGCAATGCTGTCATTCCCTGTGCAAAACCTCCTTCATACACCATGTCCCCCCAGTAAATTTTGTCCCATTTTATGAGTTTCCAAAACTAGGAAAGGATCTGATCATAAATCAGAGCATTCAAGGCAAGTATTTTTTTTTCACAACAATCTAGCTTAAAATGAAGGTAAATAAAAGATTTCACTGATTGTCTGAAGTGCTGTCTAGCTACAAAAGCAAAGAACTTATCTTTTGATTTAATTAGACATACCATCACCCTACCATGATAGGTATCAGCCTTGATAGGGAAGGGCAAGATCAGAGGAAGCCTGAAAAGAAAAGGTATGTCTCATCTTATCTTTGGTAAAGTTTGGATGGGGTAATTATGTACACTGGCCATGAAGAAAACAATAGAGTAGTTAATAATCTCGGTGATTCAGCCCTTGAATTCCTCCTCAAAACTGAATGGAGATATAACATGGCAACAGCCCAAAGAAGGATCTGTAGGTACCACGTGTGTGTGATGGAATCCTGCGTGCTCCACAGAAAGTGGTAGAACATTCTCTCTTCTGTGGATAGATATCCACAGATAGGATAGCCTATCATGAAAGGCAGCACTACAATTCACTTCACTTAAGAACATGTCAAATGGATCCTGATGCATTTCACATGTTATGTTATTTGGTGATTTTAGGCTCTAAAAATGAGTAAAATGTATTTTATCTATCTATGCCTCTATGTTTCATGAAAACTAAAGATGTCTATGTAGGAGAGAGAAAGAGATAACATCAGCTCACATTTATAGGGGCAAACCAGAAGTCCCTGAGGAATCGAAACTCTTCTACCTTTGTGGTTCCTTAATCTCCATGTCCCCACTTGTCCTGCTGCTTGGCAATGCACTTGGCTCCTTATATGTGTAGATACTGACCTCTGAAGGGTAACTAACTCTGCACACTAGAGAGTTCTCCAAGACTCTTGTACCTATATGTGAGAGGGAATTATATGTGTCCAGAGCAGTTACCCAACCTGTCCTTGGAGCATAACTCCAAACAGTGGTTTCAGCCACCTGTGCTTGCTAACATCTTCTTGCATTTCATCACAAGCCCCTGTACAGTTGCCCAAGCCACCAAACTCAGCAGCACAGTTCCATGGGCACACCCAAAACCTCTCAATTAAGCTCATCATAAGAAACTCATTTCTGTTATTCAATTACCTTTCGAAAATCTAAGTTTGTCTTCATGTCGCTGATTCCATTTGCAACACCATTTTCTGATGAATTTGAAAATCACTTCTTACTCTACATGAGTATTTTGATCAACTCTGGGGTAATACCACTTACTCAGAATTGGCTGGATTACAACTTTTTTTCTAAACAAAGGTCCAAGGTGGCAATACCAAGACCCTGAAAAAGCAGAAGGGAAGAGTCACACAGAGAGAAACAAAAAAACTAAACTAGATGGCTTGTTTTGTGCCATTACTACTCTTTGGTAGTGTTCTCTATACTAATTCTTTCCTACTGTTCACAAGTAGAGATGTTTTGAAAAGAACTTAAGGTCAGTTTGTATGTGATTAAAAGATTATGAAGAATTTGTATACAATTTGATATTTTTCTTTTCTGTTTATGTAAAATCTAAATTTTAAATTCATCTTGTCAGAGAAAACATGGGAAAAATTAACAAATATCTTCTCTGGCTTTTTGCTAGGTTGGTGTTTGATTGATAAAAGAAATATTGCTTTACACAAAGGAAATGATGATTTACTCTTTTCAAAAGTATTTCCTTCTATGTCATTTAAGATGAATTACAATTCAAATGCTAAATAAGGTGGAAAAAGAAAGACTTAAAATGAGCAGAATGAAAATAATGTTGAACTACAAGAAGATTTTTTGTTTATGTTTTAAGCTTACTCATCAATTAGTATTTTAGACCAAGAATATATCAAACAGGAGGTTTTGCTCATTAAAAATCAGCAAAGTAGCATGCATTATGTCAAAGTAAGATATTTTCCAAGTGTTTGAATATCTTAATCCCTAAAAGTTAAAAATGGACCTGATCTGAATGCAATAGAGACTGTCTTTCTTATTTCAAGAAGTCGGTGTATTCATTTCTACCCATGCAACATGAATACAAATCACTGCTGATATAAGAAAACAGATTTTCAAAATGTTTTAGAAGAAAAACTGGCCTGAAAGGAATCTCAAGGTGTCATCTGGTCCTTCCTTCTACCGTGAGACAAGATTAACTCTACCTGAATTATGCCCTGCTGATGTTTGTCCTGCTTAAAAATGTTCTTAGTAAAGCTTCAGAGATGGAGTCAGTCAGCAGTAATGGCAAAAGGATTGGAAAGTTTACTAATTTTCATTATGGCTTAATTGTTTTGAAACATTAATAATTTTATTGCCTATAATACTGATGGAAAGATGCACACAGGGAATTTCTAGAGGATATTAATTGTGTTTTCATTGCACTGTTGCACTGATTTGCAGAGGTGAAACAGTTTCATAGTTACAATGATGAAAACCTGATTTATTTCCTGATTAGTCCTGATGCCTCTCTGTGATGTTAAAGGCACAGTGTGGTGGTTGACAGGCCATTCCTTCCCAAGACACAATCACTCCTGCATCAATCTTAAGTCAAGGGAACAAGCAAGGACCATGATCACCCACAAAGGTCTGAGTCATAGAAGCTACAACCGGAACATCCCACAAATCCTATAAAAGAGACTAAATAATACCAATTTCTCCCTACAAAGCTTGTGTTGTCCTTGTATCCCTTGTAAACACTGGCAGTCCTATTCACATTGATTGGAGTACAGAACCAATGCCACAACAAAAAAACTTTTTAAGATTTTTTGTAAGCAAGGAAACAATGCTTCACCCTTCACCCATTTCATAGGATAAGGCAGCATTTTATTCCATGTGGTTCACTTTGGGCATCCAAGGTGTGAAATTTCCAGTGTCAGATTATTTTATGTTAGCTAAGGATCAGTATTTGCAGGTTAAAAGGAATTTACTGTGACCTAGTAAAAATAGATGATTTGAGAAAAAAAATTCACATGGAGGCTGATTGAACTGATGTAGCTGGTAGACAGATTTTTTGACAAAGGTCTAGGGTGATGCTTGCTTCTTGTAATGTAGCATGTCTCCCTTAGTCTTTCATGTCCAAGGAACAAGAAGGCACATGGTAAGGACAGAAATAATTGTTTTCTGCCATGATGCAATGCCAAGTGACTGTTCTAGTTAGCACATGCTATAGGATGTTAAAACAGGCAGAGTGTAGCACTGGTCCCACTGCAATGTAAAATTAGCTGTAAGGGTCAAAACTGAATGGAGCAAGCACCACACACCTAAACTCAGACTAGAGATGTCTTGTTCGGGGACAAATGTTAGGTAAGAAAGAATGTGCTCAAACCCACTACAGAGATGTTGTTACATAATCCCCATGGTCTTTTACGACACTGCAGTGATGTGTGGGTGGGAGCACTGATGTGTGCACAGATGTTGTTATGCTGTTATTCATCTTCAGATTGGTAAATTTGTTTAAAGTGGATTTTTTGTATTTTTAATTATTGGGTAGGCTTTTTTCCTGAGAAATTGCTTTTAGGAAATTACAAATTGCCCAGTTCCTTGACTGAATAGTAAATGCTTTCACACTTCAGAGAAGAAATTTGCTGCCTGCTCTGCTACTACCTTTGGAGCACTGTCCATTACATGACTGAGACTTACTCTCTTCCTGACATCAGTAATATTTTTTTGCTTTCTCAAAAGGAAGGCGCTAATCAAATTCTGTTGTCAAAGGCTTTCCCTAGATGATCCCTTTTCACCCTCACTGCATCCTTGCAACATCCCATGGCTCTTTAACTTAGGAGAATCCATCCCCTTTAGAGAAGACCTCTCTTCACTGAGGGAGTCTTTTTTGCCGCTGTTCTACCAGAGGAAAGTTCAGGGCAGGTCTTTAAGGATGACATAGGAGGCAAGGTGAGCAAGGCTAGGAAGACTATGGCTTGCAATCAGGGAATAATGTTGTTGGAGAGGAGTGAGTAAAGCAAAACCCTAACACTTCCTGGATTTTTCCACATTCTAATGTAAGTCTCCTCCTTCTCAAGCATAAGCAGGCTATGGTGGGACCTTCAGAAAGAAGATCTCGTTCCCCCATCTGGAACTGGGCAGCTGTAGTGATGCACAGAAAGACATAGACCTGGCTTTCATGTCCTGAAAACAGTTTATCTGAAGTGCTTTTACTCTAATGAATAATATTTTACCTAAGGTAGCTGTCCAGTCTTTAATTACCTATTTCATTACTTCCTAGGGAATTAACTGCAAGCCAGATGACATTCACTGAATTTAAATTTCTTGGATCCGAGAGGTTTTTTCTCTGGACTGTTTCAAAAGTCTGGTACTTGCTAGGGAAGTTATCCTGTAAGAACAAATTGGGTGTGCTACCCCAGAACCCTACCTTCTGATTAATGCACCTCTTTTTTACTTCATCATTAGATGAATACAGCAGAATCGAATGGAGAATTCTGCTTGACACTTGCTCTGTGTAGGCAAGGTCATCACCACCAAGTCCAACCCACTGCTTGTAAATGGATATTGTCTTTTGTTTTTATGAAATCCCCCATATGTTCACTCTCTCTTCAACTACAGTCTCCACTCCAAACTGCTGTTGATCCCAAATCACATCCATGTGAATCGTTCCTCCTCCTGAATGGCAAGTGCTTGAGCAGTTCATGGATATTGGGTTTGAATTCAGTGACTGCAAAAAGTAGAGAGATCAGGGTCTTACCCCTTTCTGAAGACAGAAACTTGGAGGGCAGTTGAGTCTTGTATTGTTGAAGTGATGAAACCTGGAGTGCCTAGAATGCAGCAGACTTTCAATCCTTCTATTGCTGCAGGTGCCTACATATCACACTTTTGTTAAACACAACAACTGTGCAAGGGGACACTATGTCTCAGGAAGAAAGAACAGCTTTTAATTTCCATAATTCTCCTTGTTTTGCTCTGATTTCCTTCTTGGCTTTATGCAAGGGAGCAGCCAACAGAGTTTATATTCTGATTGAAGTATTGCCAGCTTCTCTTTCTTGGCTGAACAGAACAGTTCAGTGACCCCAGAGCTGAAATCAATTAAGCAGCAAACCCTACATACAGAGCATTATTGATAGAAATGCATGTTTCTCATGAAGGCAGCTATTACTACCCACTGCTACTACTACAGGCAATGCTTAACCAGCCAAAATCCCAGTGAAGAGGTGGTTCAGAAGAGCCAATTCCTTTGCAGAGGTATAAATCTCCAGTAATCAGTGGAGACACATTCACACACACATGAAAAAAAAGAAAGGGAAAGAGATTTCACTGTTTACCTGCACAAATAGTGAGGGAAAGGGCTTGTCCTCCTGTAATGTGACCACAATATGGGTCAGAGGAGGAAGCAGGAGGTATCAGCTCCTCCTCCTCAGGAAAGAAGGCAAAGCTAAAGCTCTCAGGAACCAGTGAAAAAATTCTTGATGATCTTATAAGAAAAGCAGCAGCAGAAGAAGTAAGTAAAAGTGCTGGTGTCTTGAGAGATTCTCAAACAGCAGCCCCTGCTGCTTAGCCTCATGCTATGTCATTAATATGGAAAGTTAGCAACATATCCTGTGGCACTCCCCTAGAAGAAGGCGCCCTCCCAGTAGTAGGCCTTGTGCAGCCAAGGATCAGCTCTGTGATTTTGGTGAGCTAACAAAACTTGCCAGCCCAGCAGGAGTCCCTTTTTGAAGGAAGGGAGAGCAGCAGGGACTCCAAGCTGCAGCAAAGCTACCATCAGAAAGCACATGCCACCAGCTGCTGGCATGCCATGTCTGTCAGTGGGCCCCTGGGATACGAACAATGCGGTTTTCTGTATCTCACAGCCAGTGAAATCAGTGGGTTTTGGAGTAGGTCTGAATCTCCTTTCATGAAGCACACATTGAAGCACTTTGATTGATTGAGACACTTTAATTAAATTTTTTGTGGTATCCTGCTCACAAGAAAAATTGGAGCCTTAAATCCAGCCTGTCTCTCGGCCTCATGCAGTTCTCGCAGACTTCAGAACTGCATTTCTGACTGCTGGTGAAAAACACAACACAGTTACCATTCAGTGGTAAATCATTACAAGAGGCTGACATGACCTTGGTTCACTGGGTCTGAAATAAGGCATTAAACATTTCTCACTGCTCATTTGAATTAACAAAAGAAAGTGAGAATGTAGAGGCTGAAGTTAAAAATAGTTGAAATCGTTCTTAGGTATATAGATCCAGACCCACAGTTATTTAGGCACTTAGCTCCTAGAAATCTCTGTGGCATAATGTCTGTAGAGTCCTGTTATCATGTCTGACATGAATTCTTACAGCTTTCTGTGTGCAAACTGAAAGCCCTGCTAGGGAAATGAAAGGTGCCACTGTGGAGGAAAATGATAGCAAAGACAAGACATGGCCCTGAGGCACTTGCCCCTCCAAATGATTGCTCATTTGGAGTACTATATTGACAGAGATCCCTTATTCCCCACGTGGAAACCTCAGGTCAGACCTTATTTTAGGAGGTGAATTAGAGCTTGTTTTAAAGGTGAGTTCTGACATGTCTTTATCTTTTGAAGCCTGAAAAAACACAGGTTTGCAAACACTGCCATAGTGCTTTCTCAAGCAGAGACAGCTCTCAAAAAATCAAGGTCCATTTCCCAAGAGCATGATTTGGTTGGTCTCCCTGAATGCAAGTTAAAACAGAAATCTAAACCAGAACTGAGAGAAGAAATTGCATTAGTGGAATTACAAGTATTCAGAGACCCTTTTCTGGTTCTCAAGATACACAAGAGGACAGAATAGAAAACAGAAAGCATAAAAATTCCTACATGTACAATACCACTGACAGGAAAGTGTTCATCTTCTGGGTCATATGCTACATTGATCCCTGAATAACACAAAGGTGGAAGATGCAGAGGGTGTACTAGGCAGCAGAGGAAAACAGTGGCATGAATTTCCTTTCCCCAGATATTTAATTGCACACTAGCAAGGACCAACACAGTGCAACTCCAAAGACTTATCTACAGAGGGCATCTGTCTCCTTAATATCACACCCTTGGAGATGGAAATTATTTGATTCTTTTTTCATTTAAATTCCTTTCATAGGAAATGTTGCCAACTCCCATACATATAGTGATTACTGAGAAACTAAATTTGTCATTTTTAGCCTCTCAAATGTCAGCAAGAGAGTCAAGGAAAAGGCTGGTTTGTTTAGAGACATTTTTAGCATGATGATGGAGAATAGCCAGCATAAGACAGTTCATCTTTCCTACCCATTTGCATGTCTCATTATGAAAATTGAAACAAAAAAGATTTATCTCCAGAAGGTAAGGTTTTGTCAAATGGGAATAGTATCTGGGTCATTAAGATGCCCTCAGTGACTGCTGGTGACAGCAAAAATTTGTGAGGAATGCATGTGCCTTGAGCATATCCAACAGAGAGAGATGAGCCCATCAGTTTAGTAATTGTGTTTAACAGCCTACTGGAGCACGAACTGCCCTTTGCAGTGTCACCATGATGAATCTCCTGCATAACCTCCACTGGGTTAAGGGCAGCCACACGATGGTAGAGAGGAGTTGTCACCCTTGTGGCCAAGACATCGGAACACTGGAAATCTCAGCACAACTTGGATCATCAGCTCTCAATGGCTGGCATAAAGGAAGGCCACTCTAACCCTTGGAGACTGGCTGAATGTAGCCCTGTAACCCAAGGAAGCATTTGTTCACCCTTTTTGTAATCTGCGCACACACATATGAATGCAAACGTACTCTGCTTTCTAGGTCCTCTTCATCTGCATGCTGGGCTCCAGCTTACATAATTTAACTGAATAAATATTTCATTACCCATTCTTCTTAGAGATGGGATGACCTGTCCTAGCTCCCAGGGAAGGCAGTGAAAGATGACACTAATCTGAGTCATATTATTCTCAAGAAGTTGGGGTAGTAGAAGGCACTAGCAGATGGATCAAGAACCTCATTAAGTCCTTCAGAAATTTACTCCCTCCAAGAAAACACCCTCAGAAGTTGCTTTTTAAGTCACTTAAAGGAAGAAGCTGCAAAACAAAAGCAAGACTGAATGTGCTGCATTATTCTGAAGGAATACCAGTTAGTTTTAGTTCATTAGTGCCTTTTATTTTGAAGGATTGCTAATTTCTTTGCAAGTTGAAATACAGTCTGCGCACCAGGATCCTTTCACCTGCCAACCAAATGCAGAAGTTTAAGTGCATTCATCTACTACAAATGAGGCTTCAGGACTGAAAGCAAGGAAAACTATTATCCACAATGAAAAACCAAGACATACAGGTTATACTGTCATGCTCAATTTCAGCCATAGGAACTGAGCTGATCTATCAGAGAAAAAAATCCTGACTTTCAGGGGGAATAATTTGGTAATAAATGATTGACAAGTGTTTACATTCTTTAATTGACATGAACTAGTGAATCACTTATGCTCCAAGGAAGAGTGGCAGTGCAGGTATGTCTCCTGGAAGCTGTTATCCACTGGCTTCTGCTAAGCCTACATAGAGTCCTCTACCAAACCAATGTCCTGAATCACAATGGCACAGAAAGTTTCCTCCCTAACCTTTTTTTTTTATCACTCCCAAGGGTTATCACTTAATTTCTCACAAGACTCAAGACAACTATCATAATTTCTCTTCTTGATCTTGTCTTTTATTGGGAGCAAGAACTCAGGAAGACCCAGGAAGATCTTGTGGTTCAATGATCATCACGTAGTATATAACTTCTGGTATCTACTAGACATGTATCTATTTCAGCTCCCTCTGGCAGAGCACACACATTCCAAGCTAAAGTCCATGGACACAATCCCCAGTGTTGATGGTTCTTACAGCAAGCCAAAGGCACCCAGCTGTGATACATTACTGTTCTATGACCAGAAACTATTAATAAACTGTAGGATCTACCAGACAAAAGAGATGTTGCTTGCTGAACCATAACAACTCGGGCTGTTTAACTTCTATCCTGAATCCTTCTTGGAGACCTGCCAGCATCTCTTGATATCACAGTTACTTAAAATGTTTGCTTAGAGGAAAAGATACCGGGGTATGATACACATAGCCCTTGCTTACAAAACAATATATGTTTTGTAAGCAAGAGGGTTTCCTCATAATGTTTGAATGATTATACTAAAAGAAGAAGTAGATGTAACAGATAACATTATATAACATATGTATATATTTTAGAGGCTAAGACCTCCTGCATCCATCCTGTCTCATATGCTGAAGTCACTGTGATGAGATTGAAGGGTTTTCTTTTGCAACATCCTGATCCAAGCAATGAGGCATCTGAAGGTTGTTGTGGCAATTACCATCCTTCAGTGGTAGTAGGTTTCTAGTTCCATGGCAGATTGCAGCATCCTTCCATCAGAATGCATAAAAAGGCAGACATTTTCATGCAGTGCTTTCACATTCTACCTGCATTGTCCCTGTGAGGTTAACCATTGGCTCCTGAATTATCTACTTTTGAGGAACTTAGAACAATTCCACTTTAAACAGGAGTCTGATGTTGTCCTTGCTCTACCCTCCTGCCATCCTTCTAGATTCTGGAATAATTTGGTTGTCTTGATACAGATAGTCAGTTTTGGATGTAACACATCACTCATTTCTGTAAATAAGGATCTTTGCATATCTGAAAAGAGTTAGCTATTCAAAATCCTTATCAGGCATGCTTGCTTGCTTGAACTGTATCTTGGATCCTTAGTTATATACCTTGCATATATATACATTAATACCTTTGCAGTCTTGGTCCAGTGATGATCTTCCCAGGTTCTTCTGGTTGAGCCTGCTGTGAAATAGAGCACACAGCGTGGTAGAAGGAGTGCTCTCTTCTGGAGAAAGAGAACAGTACAGAAAAATAGAGAAGGTTACAGATGCTTTAGCAAAAGTGACTGTTAAACTTGCAAAATCTTTTCACTCTTGGCCACTTACACAGGACTGACACCTGGGGGTTCTTGCATAGAATATGAAGCCAATTTTGCAAGACTTTTGCCATAGCACGGATAAAGACAAAGCGAAGCTTATTTCCTTGGTCACTGTCAACCCAGTTCCAGCATAAAGACTAAAAGATCTCTTCACAGGGACCAAAGGATTTTTTTGATTTTTTGTGGGTTTTGTGGGATTTTTTAGTGTTTTCATTCTTTGTTTGTTATTGGTTGGTTTCTTTTTTTTCCTTTTTAAATGAAAATGTATCAGAAAAAAGCAAAGTTACGGAAAGACATAAAAACTGGGCTTGGTGGATATTCTGCTTTCTTCTATCCATGAAAAACAGTCACATTTTCTGGGTAGTGCTTTGCTGAGTGAGAACCAACTAAAAATCTTTGTACTATTGGATCATGTGCCTAGTTAAGTGGTTCACGCAGAACCTACTGAGCTGTACAGGCTCGTGTTGCCTTGCTGAGTTTGGGATTTGTACTTTACAATAGTGTTACACCAAGACTCATTGGCAACTCTGTCTATACAAAGAATGCAGAGCAACAGTCCCTGTCCCCGGTTCTAGATCCTCTGGGAGGACTTTGGGAACATAGTTGCTGCTGTCTGTGAGAGCAGGATCATGTCCTGTGACCTTACCAAGTTTCCTATGCTCCTCATTCTCGCCTCGTTTAAAAACCACTTATGAGACTTTACTCAAACTTTCCAAATAATTTCACTTTTAAATACAACCAAGCCTGGGAAAATTTCTATTAATGGGAAACTTGGGAAAGTTGTATTTCTGCAGAAAAAAATGAAACCAACAAGATGGTATAAAGCAAGCTGTCATAAACCTTTACTCTAGTGTTTCTGTTAGCAACTGTTTTAATGACAAAAACAAAACCAAGGAAGTATTGGAAAGGGATACTTGCAGATGCAAAGGAGGAGCATCACAAGGAAGTCTTCCCCATTTTTAGTGAGTTGGGATTTGTGTAGCAAGGAACATATATTTCTTAGACTGGTTGGGGAAACGTTTTGACTGGCTGTGATGAGCAGATGTATGCACAGCACACAGCTACCTAGGAACAGAGGGAATGGAGTCAGTGGTATAAGAGGTTTTTTCCATGCTATGCATCTTGCTTGAATAGGCAACTGTTAACATGCTGGGCAACTAACAAGGCCAATGGTCAGGCACAAGGTAAAATTAAAGCCCCCTGTTTGATCTCCAAACTCTAAGATGTTCAGGTTCTTAGGGCTCAACACTTTGACTAATATAAACAGCCTGGGAGATAACAGTCAGTGTTTCATCTCCTCCTATGGAAATTCAATGGTTATTTGAAGAGCTTTTCTTCATTTTGTTTTGTTCTACTTTCAGGAGAAGGACTTAATCCTTTTGCAGCATTTATTTATTATAACTCTTTTAAAGTGACTTCTTGCAGTTTTCAGGTTCGCTTGAGATTTTAAAATGTTAAAGGAAACACTGTAGAGCCTTTTATTCTATTTGTCAGCATGAGAAAAAAAAATCATTAGGTTTAGAATTCTAAATGAGAAGATATATCAAGGAGAAAATAAGCCACCAGTATAAAGAAAAAGGATGTGATGCTTACATTCTTGGAAGGACTGTGGAAAAAACTAAAAACATTCCTCATACACAAATGCTTTAAGGCATTATGAATGGATCTTTAAAAATTCATTACAGTTCAATCCAGACTTTCAAATTCTAACCTGAGGTTACTGAGATTTCTTTGTTAAGTACATTTAAACAAAAATCTTTTTATCTTCTCCTAAACTAACAAGAATGGGAGAAGAAAGATTAGAAATGTACAATTGCAAATGCTTTTGACCCTGAAGGTCTTTGACTCTGTTTTTAAAGAAAACCTAGCCAATACTCTTCTCCAAAAGTGAAGATTAAGACAATAACAGGAGCTCAAGCAACAGTGTTTTTGTATAAATGGAAGACTTTTTCATCACTTTTTTCTTGCTAACTTGGACTTTCTTTTCCTCCAGGACCAAACAGAGTGAAAGGAACTGAAGCTGCTATTCTGGCTCTGCAAGTTCTCTTTTTCTGTGTTCCCACAGTGCCTAGAGGGTTTCTTGCACGCTGTCTGCAGACCGCTGCAAAGCCAAATGGCCCAGAAGTCTTTGAAGCCCCTCAGGCAATCAGTGTTCACCCTCCTGCTCCATGAACCTGGGATGGAATGGGATGTGGGGTGACAAGAAAGAACTCTTGCTCTCCTATTTACAAGCTAATAATGTAGGCACTGAATTCTGCTCCATCTGTCCCATCATCCCTTCACCTCTCAAAATAACTAGCACAATACTTTGACATGTTGCAGCAATGTGTAAAAAGTCAGTCCTCTGAAGGTTACAAAGGGCCTGTTCATCATCTCAATGTTTCTGTGACTGTTGACATCCCTCAGCCTGCATTCTTCTCTCCAAGAGGAAAGCTTTATGATGGGATTTCCTGACCAGAGACGTTGTGTCATCTGATTTTGAATGCCAAAGAGTGTTTATTCCTTCAGTCCTGTACTTTGTAATAATGTCATAGCCAAAATCAAGTTCTCAGAGATGAAGAAAGGAGACATGCTGTCTGAAGATGCTTTTTCTCAAATCTTACTCTGCCTGCAGCCCCCATTAGCCACTAAATCATATCCACCTGATGAATGGACCCGAATTGGTCCTGATTTGAATCAGAATTAGACTTTAACTAGTTAATGGTGTGACCCAAGACTGGTACTAAACTTGTAGGAAATGGCTTGAACAGTGCATAGCTTTGGTTGCTGACCAGAAGCAGAAACATGAAAGTAAAATAACATTGCTTTGCTTCCATTTTTTCTTCAGCAGTCAGAGCAGTGACTTGAATAGAGAACTTTTCCTGAGGAAGAAGCCAACCAAAGGAATAAAAATCAAGAGTCTCTATAGAGCAGATTCCCAGAGGGAACTAGAAATCTAGCAGCAGTTGGCTTTCTGATTCAAACCAAGAAGGAAACGTGATTCAATTAAAATGTTCTCTCTGTTATTTGGATCTGATATAGTCCCTTATTTTGCCACATACCAGAAGATCCAATGAATTCCACTAGACCTGAATCTTTTCTGGACAGTTTGCTCAGTTGGAGGCAAGACCTGACAGTAGAAATGCAAGGGAATTTATTTAATTACTTTTGACAGTATATTGCAACACGTAAACCAAGATGAACAAAATAAAATGAAAAATTTTATAATTTAGACTGATATTTCCCAATATTTTCCTTTAATTTTTAAGGTGAAAATTAATATAACAAAGATTACTTGATATTACTTCAATATGTAATGACCAATCCATATTTATGGATTGACTAATTAAGACATTAAAAGAAAATATCCAATATTAAATAGAAAATAGAAAAATAAATCAAGGAAAGTGTCTGAGAAATAGTTGTTCAATTATTAAATGGCTTGAGATTGACTCCTCTTCTTTCATCAGCATTACTATTATTATGTTTAGTGGTTCCCATTCAAACTATATGCTAAACCTATATATGAAGTTTTCTGAGAGGGAGTGCTACTGGTGTGTTTTAGGATGGGATGAATAAAACCATAGCTGCCATTAGGAGGATCCTAGAAAATTAGCATTTATTTCTCTGTAGATGGTGATGGGATTTTAGGTCTCCTCTGCTTTGTGAGCCACCTCTGGAATAATAGCATTCCAAACACACACACGTACCCTGCACATGCTGGTAACAGGCTTGGTGACTGTGAGCAGAGCAGCCATCTGCTAACTCTGAATGGTTTGCAAGTGTGAGAATGTTGTTTGTCTGGGTAAGTGCAATGGGGAAGTCCAGGTGCACTTTATGTTTATTTATGTTCGTGCAGTACCTTTACACAACACCAGGGACCCTGACTCATTACACTGGTGAAGTTATTACATTTGAGAACAGTTGCTGAACAAATTGTGCAGCCTAAGGCCAGATGTACAGAGAAATATAAGTACCCAGGTCTTCCAAGACATCTCTGAGATGTTGCCTAATACAGAGATTTCTCACTCCTGCTTGTTCAAAAGTCTTCAGAAATGAAACTCTGCAGCTTCTCTAAATGCTGATGCAAGGCACGTGAGCTTCTGAACAGATCAACAGAATGAGCACATTCCTGCTCAACCTGAAAGCAGGACTTGATTTTGGGCACCTCATCAAAGCTTTCCCATTTCTTACTGCTCTCATTAAGAGATGGGTTGAAACCCTGGCTTTAATTAGAGCAGGCATGGTGAGATGTTGAACCTGGTCCTGGGTGACTTTGCATTCCTGGACAAGGGTACAGGATGAGAAGAGCTCGCCCCTATTCGCTGCATTTCACACACAAGAAGAGACTCAGACAATTCTCTTAAAGGAGCTACCCATGCTGAGTAGGATGTGGGCTCCTTCTCAGCCACACAAAGACATCTGAGCTGCTGGCAGACAACATTAGGTTCATACTTATCTGCTCAGTGTTTCTACCAGCATATAATAAGCACCCAATAAGGGTGTCTATCTGTGACTTTCATTTTTGAATAACACGTTCTACAGACAATTCGGTGCCTAATTCAGGAAGATAGAAGCACAAGAATAAGGCTAAACAAATTAATTTATGGGGCCCTACCTACAGATCATTCAGTGATTTCCCATCTGTCTGCACTGACTTTAGGGCAGGAGCTCTGGAGTTCAGCTACAAACCCTGCCTGTAATCACAGCACTTCTCTATGCTCATCATGCGCTCATTACTTGTACCAAAAAAACCATGCTTGACAAGGTCCATCAGCTCCTGTTAAGCCAAGATCCCTGCAGACAACCTGTTTGGAGAGGGGTGAAGTAGTGTCCTCTGACAGAATCAGTTCTTTAATTCCTACCCCATAAAACTGCACTGCACAACAGAACTTCATGTCCAAGAAAGTTCTCTGTGTTGATTTGCCCTTTGAAAGAGGTCTTAATGAGAAAACTGAGAGTCCCTTCAGTGGAATTGCATTTGAAAATGGAAGCACAGCAAGGCAATTTACCTCAGTAAATTTCTGATGTCTGTAACTAGAAGCATCAATACTTTAGCAGCCACTGCTTTGGATAATTGGAAATTAGGGTGATTCTTTCACAGAAACTGGTGTGAAGGCTGACTCAGCCTGGATTTCCACGCTGTGGGTTCATTTTCAGTGTCAAACTGAAATGACTTCAGGAAGGATTCTCTACCCATGAATCAGAGGAAATAATTCATTATTGAGTTCAGCCCAGGAAAAAAATCTATTGCGAAAGCAAGAAGAGGTAGGGGACTGTGTTTAATTTGAGTAAAGGTTGGTCAAAGTTTGTTTAAAAAAGAAAAGCTTAAACTGTTCTAGACCTTTCAAGCATTAAAAGTTCATTAGCATTGCCAAGGTAGCCAGAAAACCTCAGGGTGCACCGTGTCTTAATTTGGTTATGTCTACACACTTTTGGCAAGCCATGTTATCTCTTATCATTTATTACACAGAGTGGAAAACACTGCACAAGCTGGCAGTGTGTGAAGCCGTGTGAGTCCCAGAGTGATGTTTTTTCAGAGCATATATGAACCTTTCCCTCAGATTTTAGCACATGGAAACTCAAATCCTTACAGGACTTTGATAGGGAGAGGTTGAGAAAGTTTGCAAACCGTGGACTGTTTGTATTAATGTTTCCTTCTTAAAGCACAGAGAATTCCCTTAACAGAATAAGCCATTATTATTAAAATGGAAGTAATCAGCAACATAACCACTAAGAAAACCATATTGTCAGGCAATACATTCAAAGTTCTATAAAACTGACGTGCATGCTGCTTTTACAATCCTGTCTTTTTGAAGCAGCAGAGCAGAAGTGTACACACTAGGCCAGTAGCAGTCACTCTATTGTAGCCCCGAATACTTCTAAGAGAAGACATTTTTTCTTCCTTGTGGCAGCTTTTTTCCTTCAGTCTGTGATTGTGGCAATGTCAGCACATCTCCTGAGGGAGGTCTGGAGAAGCTGGCTCCAGAGTGTTCCCATTCACCCAAGATCAAGGTTGTGTTCCTGGGTATTTCAGTGGGCTCTTGGAGCAGCCTCTGCAAGGAGTAATGGGAACTGTCAGTACTGTTCCCTCTGTTCTACTTTTCCACTATTTTATTATTCACCTCTACATTACACCATGATTTGCAGATTTGCAGTTTGGCCTGGGGGACTCTGTCTTACCGTCTTGCAAGTTAATGAAATTTTGCACATTGAGGGTTTGCATCTTTGGGCCTCTGAGGTTTGCAATATGTAATCACAGATTTACCCAGAGGGGCAGGAAGACAGAGGTCAGTGTCCTCCACACTAGCTCTTCTTGTAGCACCATGTACTTGAAGTCATATCACAAGGAAGGGGCTGTGCCTTTTATCAATAATGAAGTGACACTCACTCTAGCACAGGTGACCCCATCCATATCAGGTGCTAGAGCAAAACAAACCATCCCAACATTAATCTGCATGGTCTGGTCTCATTTTAGGATCAGAGGTCTTTTCTTATCATCCCAATAGCTCCCTGGGTTTTGTTTTGTTGACATTTCACAGAAAACACCTTGATCACCACTGACATTTCAAATGTAAAACAAATGATGTTGCAAAAGTCTCAGAATAAATCACTCTTCACATACAAGTGACATAAAATTGAACGAGTCATGGCTCAAGAACAAGCTGTAGTAAAAAAAATTCTCTGCTCTTATTTAATGAGCATAATCCACATGAATGTAGATATTTAAAGTAAATATAATTTAATGATTTCTTATCTATTCATACAGCATTATCTTTTCTCTCTACAGTGAAGAGATTGTGTTCTCCCTTTAACTATATCATGTTCAAGAAAGATCTGAAATCATACAAGAGAATTTGCTTAATAGTCATAGGTTTAACTCCAAAAATTTTTCAATCCATCTGCCTCCATCTTAGTATTTATAAAATTTTAGTCATAGTAGGCTGCAGATTTATTTCACATATATTTGGACCCTACATTTTTCAAACTAAGAAATTCAGTAAACAAAAGTACTATTCCTTTAACACTTTCTTGTTTCTATAATTCCTATTATTTTTCTAGCTATCACATAAACAGTAATTCCCCAGAAGCTGAGGTAGAAGGAACAAGACAAAATGTTTCACCAAGCATGAAGCATGGGTAGTGACTCTTATCACCACCCAACAGAGCAGATACTCTTTGCAGAGAAATGTAGCATCATAGATGGCTGCAGGGCTCTCCTTTTATGATGGTGAGAGCAGACCTTGCTGTAGTAATGATGATAAAATGTACTGAGAACATTAGGAAAAATTTTTTCATACTGGGTGATCTCTCCAGTACTTTAGTGCAGGATTTTAAAGATCACTGAAAAGCTCTTGAAATCAATGACCACTGCACCAAACCGAGGCCTGGTCATTCCCAGGACTACTACAGAGAAAGTTCAGTGCAACCTGGCTGATGGTTCCCATGTGGCTACATATAAGTTGTCTCCAGTGGGTCTTGGCTGCTTCTGCCAACCCATCTCTCAGGAGCAGTCCTGTCTTCATTCACTGCTGTCTGCATTGCCCTTCAGAAACCCAGCTTCCCTGATCATTTTGGCTAAGTGCCTCAGTTTGTTTCCCAAAACTAAGAAAGGAGATGAGCAAATCCCACAGGCTTTTCAGCCCTTGAAACATATATCTCCTGTTCCTTCTCCATAAACCATAAAAAGTAAGAAATATTTTACAATGAGGGTTGGCAAACACTAACACAGATTGCCCAGAGATGTGGTAGATGCACCATCCCTGGAAACATTCAAGGTCAGGTTGGACAGGGCTCTGAACAACATGATCTAGCTGAAGATGTTCCTGCTTTTCACAGGGGGTTGGACTAGGTGACCTTTAAAGGTCCCTTCGAACCCGAACTATTCTATGATTCTATGACATGCTCCGCTGGGTATCCCAAAGGCTGGATCCTCTGATCTTAATGAGCATACATTCCATGTGCATTACAGCACTACATTAACCCAACAGGGACAGAAGATCGGTCAAGCTCCATGTGGGAGTTACAAAGCTATGCTGAAGCGAAAATGGCAATATCCAGACTCACATCAATGTTCTCAGTGTTATTCAAGCTTTGCAAAAGCAGAATTCACTTTTTTATTTTCCTAGGAGATGCCTAATAAAATCACACTTTTGGCTGAAAGTTTATATTGGAAGCATTATCATTGCATCTCTAAAGAACAGTTCTCATTAAGCGAAAGACTGAACGGACAGATATCCTAATAATAGCTTGATTTGAAGTGCAAAGTGGGTTGAAGCACTCAGCATGCCATCTTCTAATCAGGAATGAAGGTTTTAATGCAGGGCTTCCTGACAATCACAATTTTGTAATGCTTACATAAATGACTTTGTAGATGTGTGTATGGTTTTTTAATTTGGTGCATGGGTAAAAGAGTGTATTTCCTGGTGATGCAAAGGATCTGACTACAAATTCAGCAATGCTATCTGCACCTGTGAAAAAATCTGGGTGATCACATAAGAAAGTTCCCTTATTTGCAGAAATACTTAGTAGTCTGGGGGTTATTTGTCTTAACAAAAATACAGTTAAGGATCTGTTACCTTGAATGTTTTGTACAAGTATCTGTACATATATTAAGGCAGCATTCCAGGTGTTTGCACCCTAAAGTAACCTCCATGTACCTTGAACTCCTAGGCACAGCTCATGTAAAAGGTCTCAGGATTTCAAGCTTGTGTCCTCAGGTGACAGTCAGAGGCACATAACGCCTCTGGGGAGATGTTCTTCATTTCACTCACCTTAAACATGCCTTTCTCTCCCTCCTCCCTCAATATTGAAAGGCACCTAGAAAGCTGTTGCAAGGGCCATAGCCACAACAAGAACTGATTTGTGGTTCTTCCCTCAGCCACACTTAGCTGCAGTGTCAGGTCTCTCAAACTTCTGGCAAATTAGATATGAAAAAATTCTTCTTCATTACATTGTGATAATGGAATAACCAATAACGATGGGGGAAATGGGACAGATGTTTCCTACCAAAGTATTTTCAAGCTCCATTTCTGCTAGGTTGATCCCTTCCAGAAGTCCCTTTCAGCTTAACTCACCAGTATTCTGGAAGTCCTCTAAGGCTGAAAGGAGCAAGTTACATGTCTTGTGGTCACCCTCTTAAAATAACTCAAGAAAAATCGGTGCCAGCTCCACAATGTTTTTCCTGGTTAATGATTAGTCGAGAGGAGAAGTCTGGCTGCAAGGTCTTTGATTCATGAACATATTTGTAGTAATTGGGGTCATGGCAATTCCTGTAGCTAATGCATTTTAAAAGGCCAAAGTCAGTACCCCTGAGTAATTGGGGCTGTTACTGAGCAAATGACATGCTTTGAAGCAATGACATTATATTAATTATGTGGGGTGAAATCTAGAAGTGAAAGTTTGTAGGAACAAATCAGAGCTTGATTAAAACTTGGGATAAACCATTCAAGTTTAGTCCAAAATCCAAGATCTAGTTGGTGAATGTCAGTTTGTTGTCCACCAGTAACATCAGTTCAGGAAGGACCCCCGGAGAAGTCACTTCTGACACTCCAAGCCATGAAGTGGAGCCACGTGGCCACAACAGCACAAGGTCAGTCAGCAAGAGAGGGGAAGGAGAGTGCTACTAACCCAAACCTCTCCTCAAGGGTTGAAAGGCTGGTCTTAGTGAAGTCAGGGAGGAGGAGGGAAGGAAGAAGCACTGCTTGTGGTCCCAGCTTCACCAAGCTAACGCATCTTGCCAGTCCAGGATCTCCCGCTGAGAAGTGTTGCACTTCAACCCCTCCAGAAGAGTAATTGCAAGAGCAACCAGGACAAGGCATACAGCACCAGTGGTGCATCTTCAGCTCACTGCCAGGGAACATACTGCTGTAAGAGCAAGAAAATAATCCAGGCTTTAAAAAGCAACCCTTCAAAAGAACAATGTTCTCGTGTCCCCAAGAACATAGTATTATAAAGAAAAAATTCACGCACTTCCATTAAGAGATTTGATCAAACGCACTATCAATATGAAACATACATTCCCATCCCCAGATCCTGTTTCCCTAAATATTTGCAGAGAGATGCAATAGTGCCAGAGCCACTTTCATAGGTGACCAAAAAAAAATTCACCTTTTTTCAAGGATTAATTATTAAGTATAGCAAGGATAAATTGCAGCAGCCAACAATTGTCTTATTCTCCCAAGTCCTATTCATAGTAAACATGATATTATATGGAAATTTAACTTGTATAATTATAGCCATATGCACTTTGGAAATAGTACAATATGGGCTAGGATATGGGCCAAACCATGCCCCTTCTGCATCTGCACAGTAATCACTCCCTTTACATCACTGTTCAGATATAACTATTGCTGAAAGTGGTCTGGAGCACTGGCAAGGAAAGATAGGGCTGTGCTTCTCAAGGGGACCATCACTCCAGGGCCCTGATGTATTTGTGCCCCACAGCACTCTCTGTTGTGCCACAGCAGCTGAGCACACACTTCAACAAGCCATTCCCATCTCTCCCTGCATGACAACTAACTACTGCTCTGTGGGTAGCTACTCTACTAACCAGAATTTAAGGCACATGATTTAAGTTGCTTTTTTTTTTTTTTCCCGAGCGTCTGCATTAGAGGCCTATTTCTTCATCTTACATATTTCTCACTATACTGGAAATTTTCAAGCAGAAGGCAGATGCTGGAGGAAAGACCACTGTGTGATATGCAGTGAAATGAAGATGGAATATTATATACATAAATACTTATAAACACATGATGTAGGTGATGTTTGAAGACGGATTTCTCCACACAGCATTCAGCTCGTTGGCTGACAATAGATTATTGATTCATTACACTTTGAAAACATCTTTTACTTACATAAATTTTCCTCTTCTGATGGGGACTGAACACAATATACATTCTCCCCACTGAATGAAGGCTATTATTTAAAGGATGGTGGATAATCCTGGATCCATCCCTGCCCTGGTCTTTCTGAGTGGTTCTGCTTTGCTGTGGTCTTTGCCTCAGCAAACACATGCCCTAATGCAGTTGGTTCAGAGCAGCCCAGAGATATTCTTCTCCCTTCCCTTCCTCTTTGCTAATGGATTAACCTGCTGACATTCACCTATGAAGGAGTCAGCTAAAGACCCTTCATGTTACAAATGAGCCCCACATCTTTCTTTTCCACCTCCCTGGGTTTTGGCGTCGTAGTTAAAAGAACGTAGCTGAAAGTCAGTAGAGATCTGACTTTAGACACAGAAAGACCAACTAGAGTGAGGTCATTGTTTCCTGACTTTTCCTTAATAGAATTAGTTTGAAGGTAGTAAAAAACCCCACATCTGAATACTTAATATTCATAAGAGGTTTATTCTCCTTTCAACAACTTTGAATAAATGATGGAGAATGTGATAACGCTGTAGTTACAGCTTATTCTAATGATCAAAGCAGTTCATCATTAGGGAATAAATGTTCTACCTAAGCAAAAAAAATGTTAATCCCTAAGCAAATTTATTACTTAGAAGGAAATTTCACTTAAAATTGTCCCATTAACTCTGTAAAAAGAAAGTAGGTGGTTTATATTGTATCATAGATTTTCTAACAGTCCTGCAGTATATTTAGCTGAAACAGCTTGAGTGAAAACTGGGAATAAACATTAGTTTCTGCAGTTTGAATATCATTGTGGCATTTTCCCATCTGTACAGTGCAGTACACAGGACACCGTGCTCACAGTACTTTGCAAGATTCTTTCCTCTGAAATGACACATAAGCTGGGAAAAGAACTGACCTTTGGTTTAATTTATATGTAGGATTGATCCATCTTCTCCATGTCAAAGCCTTTAGTTTTTGACCTACCGGTCTAAACAGATCATTTTTACATAACTCAGCCCTTGGGCACTGGAGCAGGCTCCCCAGGGCAGTGGTCACAGCACGAAGCCTGACAGAGTTCAAGAAGTGTTCGGGCAATGCTCTCAGGCACATGGTGTGACTCTTGGGGATGGTTCTGTGCAGGGCTAAGAGCTGGACTTGATGAGCCTTGTGGGTCCCTGGGTCCCTTCCAATTCAGCATATTCTGTGATTCTGCAATCTCCAGCTTTCAAGTGAAGTCACTACTCCTCTTCCTCAAGGCAGCTTGCTTGGCAGATTTCTTTCACCCTGGCAGGTTCTTTAAGCTCCATTCCCACCTTAAAAATAATTTTAAAGCTCTTTGTTCAAAAGAACCCCCTTGCCAGTGAATCCTGAGTGGTGTTCAAAAAGCACACGCTGTCCTCAGCCTTCCAAGATACACCTCTGAATCTCCTCTTAGGAGCAAGTGTTCCAGCTATAGAACCTTTCTACAATTTCTCTCTCTCTGTCTCTCTCTCTCTATATATGTGTGTGTGTATATATATATACTTTCATTTCTACTTCTGTCTATACAGGGGTGGCATCTCCTTTGGAAATGTCCCATTCCTCTATTTATGAACATGGCTGCAGTAGCTGGCATTGGAATGATTTCTCCTTGTATCTCACCTAGATTTCTATTTTCTATAATGAGGCAGTACACCAGTTTGGGTTTTTTTTAAATAGACCATATTTTGTGAAGGAGAAACCTTTGCTACTGGAAAAGAATGTCAGGAGAATAATGTCTGGCATGACTAGTGCTGATTCATAATCACTAGCAAAATCAAAAAGAAAAAGGTACACTTATGAATTTTAATTCCCCTTATGTATTGGGAACTGAATTGAAACTGAAAAAAAAAAAAAAAAGCTATAGACAAGCAATACTTACAACTCTATGAATACAGTTCTAGAAAGAATGTTATTAATTAGCAAGCAGATGGATGGATGGATGGATGGATGGATGGATGGATGGACTAATAACATCCTGAAAAAAGCTATGATCTTCTGACAAACCACCTAAACAAAAAAGGTGGCTTTCTCTCTGCCCTGATAGCTTTCTAATCCATATTAATGCTGCAAAAATCTCAAGTAAAATCCTCTCATCCAGAACTTGGTCTTTCATTCTTGATAGGTAGAGCTGATATAACACAACCTCTTCCCACCCTTATCAAAATAGTGTGCCAGTGAAGCATAGTGGAATTAAAGACAAAAGGAAATTATTCATTGTCAAGATGTACAGCATTTCCATACTACAGAAGAAATAGTGTGTGGTTCTTTTCCACTTTTTTTCTAATCTAACCAAGCAGCTGTTGTGCTATTAATTTGAACTTACATCGTATTTTTCAGTTGATTTTTATTATGCCTGGTGTTACTGATGCTGATCTAGACTCCACTGTGTTTCTCTAGGATGAAAATATGGAAAGAGAGGAGCTAATACCCAGGAGAACAAAGATAAATTAGTGGAAATAAATTATCCAGTTTCACGTATCAAAGTTTATTGGAAATAAAAGGAAAAACATTTATCAAAAGGTCTAGGGAACACGTGATCATTGACTGTCAGCCTGTATTAATTTAAAGAAGATTTATCATTCTCAGGGGATTAATAAATTTTTACGAGCACTTGACTAGTTAGTCATTAATCATTGTATGTTTTCAAGATCGTAACTAAACCAGAAATTCAAAAATTAATAATTAACATCTTTTAAATTATACCCTTATGAGTCTTTATTCACAGGGGCACTTGGGGACATGACATAGTTGTTGATTTAACAAGTTTGCTTATCCATCTGATTGAAGTTAATCACCTTTCTGAAAGTTATCTGTACCTTTCAATTCCATTGCATAAAAGCAAGCTGGATCAAAAGACTACTTCCTTTTCAGTGACTTTAATTGACTCTCTGGTGCTTTCAGTACAGCAAGTGGTGTGACCACTCATCTCACAGACTGAGTAGCAGTCCTAGAAAATCAACAGTAAAAGCTGAGAAGGATGGTTGATACCTGTACATGGAGAGGATGAATCACACAGAGCCTCTCCAACTTGGAAAGGAAATAAAAATATACCTAGAGCTGCATCAGTTCTCGTAGGCACTGTTGTTAAAATGCTTCCTAAGCATCTTTCCCTGGCTATGATCAGAGACAGGATGCAGAGGTAGGTGGACCTCATTTGTATATTTGTAGCCATCGTTCCTGCAGAAATCCACAGGCCTGTTTCTGTACTGACCCGGGAATTAACCAAGAAACTTTCCTCTTGGTAACAAGTTTCTTGACTAATTTCTAATAAATTTTGAAGAACAATGGGAAAAGATGCTGTGCTGTTTATTATTTTTTAGAAGGTATTTTCTGTGTTATTTCTCTATCTTTCCATGTTTTCAAATTGTGAGCAGCATTCCTACCAATATTTGACTTCATTCAGCATTGTCTTCCCTGATTCTCACCCCAAGCAAACATGGAAAAAAATCAGACATTATTATAAACACAATATGAATTACAATTATTGCGGAAAAAAAAATAAAAAAAAAAGGAAAGCTGTTCAGTGCTACACATGAATAAAAGGTCCTTGTTATAATTAGTTTGCAGTGTAGGGAAGAAGCAAAAAAATAGCAAAAAATACAACACAAGAGCTCAGAAATCAACAAGAAGACAGCATGTAAAGATGTTTAGAAGCCAAAATCTTTGCAGAAGGGATTTTGTTTTTTCTAGGAAGAAAGAATTGGTGCATTCCTGCATTTTGTCCAGGGATGCCAGCCAAAAGCCAATCCACCTGTTCTTTTTCACTCTTACTGGTAGCTGGGGAGAACAGCATGAAGTTCATTAGAGTCCACCTCTGCTGGAAGATACAGCTAAGGTTTTGTGCGCCCAACCAGCACAGTTGATACAAACCTGATACAAACTTTAGGCTTTATACAAGCAGTTATTTTGTGTCAAAGACAATTTTGGATCAATCAGCTTGTATTTCTCGAAGAATCATTGGAAAATCTGGATTTCACATGCCTATGCTTGTCAGACCAAGAAAAATTAAAAGCCTTAGAAGACATTATGTAATTTGTAAAAACCACTTCCCAGAAAACTTCTGATTGCCCTATTTGCCACACCACACCTGGCAGAGATGCACTCCTGAGCCTTAAGGCGACAATATGAAAGGAATTCCTTTCCTTTTGAGAGTTTTTTTAATTATTTAATGCCCATGGACTGGATTCTCTGAACCCAAAATGTTCTGGATTCTGTAAAAAGGAACATACAGTGGAAAATCAATGGATTTCAACTTTGTCTACGTAAGCACCCTAATTATTTTCCAGTTTCATTGCTCTGCTTGATTGCAATTGCAACACACGCAGCACTCAGTAGCCTTACTGGCATTACAGAGAGCCAACTTTTGGATTGCTTTTTTGATTAATCACATTTTTATGCTGAAGTCTAAAGCTAGTTAAAGATTTTTGAGGGAAACATATCTTTCTGTCAGAAAATGTGCCAGACTAAATTTATTTCATGGAACACATTGTTTTCAGTAAAACTGAGCATCAAAAATGGAAACAGAGTGTGGGACATCTTGTACAATAATAAAACAAACAATGCAAATCTAGAGTTAATATTGGAAAAGCTGAGATCCAAAGTAATAGATTTTCAAAAATGGTATTCTTGATGCTTCAAGATAAAGGAAGACTTTTTTTTCAGTTCTTCTCATGAAGTGTCTAGTCCCTTTTAGCTCTCTTGAATGGGGAGTTTATCAAGACTCGATATTAAAGTTCCTACATTCACTACCACCTCACACTACTTGGGCTTGTTTGATAAGAAGAGCTACTGCAAATAACACACTAGTACTCTTAAGTGAGGCACAAATGCACCGGGCTCTTAGAAATCATTTAGCTTCAAGTCAGAAAAAAGGAGAAATAGCTTAAGTATCTCAAAAGGTCTCACCAATATCTCTTCAGCTGTCCCTCCTTTAGTCCATTTTGAGATGCAGATCCATGTTTAATAAGTATTCAAGTATGTACTTGGTTTTAAGCACAAGTAAGAGCATGGACACCTACTCATGGGCTTGGAATGATATGTATAATTATACTTTACTAGTAGAGAAATTTATTCTAGAAGATCTTGACAAAGACAGTGTTTACAAGTGTATTTCCAAAACTCCTGGTACATCTAGTCCCCATCTCAACGGGAGGAAGAAGGAACTACAGGTGACAAATACAGTTTGCTTAAAAGATGTTTTTTTAAATCTGTAACTCTCCTCTGTGAAGAGGAAAATGCAGATACTATTTTCTGTGTTCTTTAGGGTTTATACTTTTCTGTTAGATTCTATATCTTTCACTAACCTTGGGTTCAACAAGGATCATTTCTGCCTATCCAAACCCCTCACTGGGACAGCTTTACTGCCTAAGTTCTGTTCCTGTAGAGCGTCTCTCTATGTTAAGCTGCTGACAGACACAAGGAAGGAAAAAGCTCAGATTTGCACAAGTCAGTTATTTGAAATTCTTTACATTCTCTTTTGCATGACCCTGTTACACTGCCGTCAATTTTTTATCAGTCTTTACTCTTTTTATTTTCCAAGCAAATGTAATTTTCAAGGAACTTATCCAGCTGGCAAACGTGGAAAATGAAACACACTGTCCAAAGAACAAGGTTTGCAATGTTATGAGCTTCATATATTTTGCATCAAATAACAATGTCCCACCAGCCACCACCATGACTTAACCACCTCAGATCTAGGTGAGCTTTTCCATTCCTGACTTTCCTGTGCAGACCAACAGACAACATGTTTTTCACTTGTGCTGAATCTTTCTGTCATGTCCACAAGTAACCAGTGCAAAAATGTTCACCTCCTCCCAAAACAATCATCAGATAGTCAGTGATGCCTGATGGTATAATCCTTCTAGACTCTGAGTTGAGCAGGATTTCTGCTGCTAAAGGCAGCCCCTTGAGAGACCACTCAGTATCTTTCACTATCCTATCATACCACTGCATGACTGCATTGGAACTGAATTTACATAATACAGCACAGGGACAGTTCATCACTTCTTTCTATAGTCTTGAGCCAGCCTTGTCTTATATCTTTATAACTCAGGATATTTGACAGTTCTCCCCAACAGGATGCTTAACAACAAGGCTGCAATGGTGCTTAATCACCCTGCTGTGAATCTGGTTGGACCACAAAGCAGTTCTGCTTCCAGTTCAAGAAGGAAATTTAAAAAGTAATTTAAAAAAGGATTTGTACTTAACAAGAAATAAAACTGTAACCACGTTGCTCCCTTTCCTGTTCATTTCATCATGAGAAGTATGGAGTTTAAACAGAAGGAAATTTGAGAACTTAAATAGTGTGCCAAGATCTCTCTGCAAGTGCATTCTTCCTTACAGCAATGACATTACAGCATGCAAACACCTTGAGGAAATGCAGGTGCATCAGCTGTCACAATACATGGAATAACAGAATTTTTAGGTTGGAAAGGACTTTTAATGTCCAGTTGTTAATCCAGTATTACCAAGTGCAGCACTAGGTAGGCCATGTCCCTATGTGCCATGTCTACACATCTTTCAAATACCTCCAGGGATGGTGACTCAACAGTTCCCTGGGTAGCCTGTTCCAGGGCTTGACAACTCTTTCAGTGAAGAAATTTTTCCTAATAGCCAATCTAAACCTCCTCTGGTGCATCTTGTGCTCATTTTCTCTCATCCTCTCATCTTTCATAACTTGGGAGAAGCGACCAACCCCCACCTCACTACAACCTCCCTGCAGGTCAGTACACGGGGTACCACATCAAAAAATTATTTATCAAAAAATAATTCAGGAAAAGAAAGTATTCCTGCCAATATAGCAGAGAAAGAGTTCAGAAGCAGACAGGCTTTCCTTTGCAGATAGAATCCTTGTCTCTAGGACACAACTTGAGATTCACGCTAAGCCCTTGGCCTTGCCAGTATCCTTCCTCTGTTATCAGAATCTTTGCAGATCACCCTATTCTGTGTAGCAAAATTTGAACATTACATCAGATATTCCCAGGGAAAATGTCATTTTGTGGCCTGTCTACTGAACCTGTTCAACTATTTACACACAATAACCCCCATTTCAAAGCAGGATCTGAGACACAGCTTAGCCACCAGAGACAGGTCTTTTTATTTTCAGTTTATTTTGGCCACAGTTCATGTGTGCTTTTGTGTATTGAAAGTTACAATCCTTGGCCAAGCCATTTCACCAGATATATTAAGAATCTGATCCATCCCTTGTTGAATGGTGGCAGAACTCCCACTGACACCATGAAAACAGGATTAAGCACTAATCTTTTGCGTAAAGAATGAATGTATTTTTTTCAGCTCCTAAAGTGCAAACACCACCCAGGTCCCTGCATTTTTCTGCTGTACATTGTTTAATATTTGCCCAGTGTTGGGTTTGTTATAGTTTTTATTTAAATCCTCTTTAAAAAGGGAAAAAAAAAAAAAGAAGAGAGGAGATGGAAGTGTAGCATTCACAGCTTTTTTAATTATGAGAGAAATCATGAGTTCTTCCTGACACTAATAACAACATGTGGGAATTATGATGAAAGAGGTTGCTGAAAAAATCCTGTGATTTTTGCAAAGAAATTCAGAGGCCAGCAGAAGAAGTGTTATGGAAAATAAAGCAGGATAATAAAGCACTAAAGGGAAAAATGGGACAGATTGTATCTAAAGCAAATTAGCCCAAGTTCATTTGACTTCAGTGAAATTATTAAAATTTACCTCAGTTTTGGCCCATGTACTAATTGCTCAACTTATGAATAGCAATGAAATTTGAATATTTTATGTTTAAATTACAAAAATACTGGCTGGATTTTGAAAGACTATAACAATTTGAATTCATACCTACCTTATCCAAACTGCTGGCAGTTTAGCATAAATACTAAATATGCCTGGAAAAGGGGAAAAAGAGATTAAAATATTTAACTTTTTTTTAAAGTTTCTTGAAATGACAGATAGCAAATACACCGTAAAAGAAAACAGGACTTGAGGTAGGACTGTGAACTCAGCTATAAATCTGGAGTGATTTCAGTAAAATGATTATAGATTTTCAGCTTAAAATCTTTCTCTGGACTTTTCAATGTATTAAAAGTAAAGGTGAGTGGATTTGGGGTTTTTTTAGATCTACAGTTGTGAAAACTCAGGAAACAGAGACTGATAGCAAAAAGCACTACATTTTATTACTGTTGATGTTCAAATTACTCATCAAATACTGTTTTATTCCATTTGTTGAATTTTACTGTGAATTTTTACTTTAATAATAAGGCACCAATCGACTTTTTCTGGTAAAAGATAGGAACCCTCACAGTATACAAGTAACCCATCCCAGCTGCCCGGGAGCAATATCTGCTCTACAGCATATGGGCCCATCCTGCAACAATCAGAGTCTTCTCACATCTCTGACTGTGGGGACAGTGGGAAACACCCAAGGAAGCAGAATTTGCCAATTTGGTAACTAAAAAAGTTGTGTGAGAGCACTTGGAAGAACAGAACAGTCAGAGACATGAAAAAACCTGCCAGGGAGCTGTGGCAGACAGTGCACTGAGATTGCCCTGCTCTGTCATATACCACATCTTCGTGTCATACCGCACTGGAGCAGGAGCTTGATTCCCTTTGACAGTCAGGTTATGGGGTTTTATTCCTGACCTCTGACAGATTTTTTTCTATCTTCATCCCACTTTGCAGCACGGCTCTGATTTTCAGCTGAGATAACTTCTCATAGTTCTTTCCCACAGCCCTGGCATCGCTGCACAGGGGGTGATACAAGACTTATGTGTTGCTATCATGCATGAAACAGTCCATAAGGCCTCAGCACTATGAGTGTTGCCACCTGGAAAATGGAATTTTTGCAATTCCTATCTGTCTGTTTTAGGCATATTTCATCCAGCAGAGAGAAAAATGACCTCAGGTACAGGTACATCTATGACTCTACAAGGAGGGATGAAAACTCATGTCAAAAGGCACTGAGTATCTCTGTGCAATTGTTCCTTGGTTCTGTAAAGTTCCAGGAATGGGCCACAGGGTCAGTGTCTCCTGCCAGGGTACTGGCACATATCTCACCTTTTCCAACAGAAGAAGGAATAACAACTGTCTTCTATAACCTTGTAGAAGTCATCACACCAGAATGTTTCCTTGGCATAAAGGAAAAAATCACTCCCTGGTGTCCTTTCTTCTTCTCTTTCATTGTGCTTTGTGGTCAGGACTCCACGGCTTTTGAAATGCCAGCTTCTGGGCCTTTAATCAAACACCTGGTTCTTTTCAAAAAGAAAATCATAAAAACAGTTCTTGAACATTCCTAATGCTTCTTCTAATACATCTTAATGTCTATGAATGCTCTTTCATGGCTTTTTGCATCCAAACAGAAGGACAGCCCAGACATACTGTGAATGCACAGTGAAACTCTGAGCATGTTTGTGTAATGTCAGGTCATCAACGTTAGCAGTGCACCAAGTCATTTCTGAAAAGAAATTAAGAGAAAATACCAATCCAGTCCTAAAACCAGCAACATCAATGTCTGATTCTGAGATGATACCAGGAAATTCCCTAAAGCCACTGCTATTCCCTTAGAACAAAATTAGCACAGAAAGTGAAGAAGGCCTGCAGTCTGCTTTGAAAAAGGGAAAGCACAGCTTTGTTTTTATTTTAGCCAGTACAGTAATGAACCCCAGCTCAAAAACACTCCCCACCGTTATTTAGACAAAAACAGGGCAGGCCCCACTTGTGTAGGAACTGCACCTGTTCAGCTCTGGAGACAGCAGACTGGGTGGCACTCGTCCATCCAAGCAAGACCAAGGGCAAAGGTCCTTGCTCCCCTCCTCCTGATGTGTTTCTGAAATGTCACGGGAACATGGAATTTCCTGGTGGCCCCAGAATTTCCTCCAAGGATGAAGGCACCAGAAGCATGTGGCTGACCTTGGCAGCCTTGTTTGTTTTATGCATCCTGCTTCTTAAGGCTTGGATTCATTGCTGAGATCCAATGTCCTTTGGGTATTTTCTTGCTGGAAGGGAAAGTTTATGCGTATTTTGGGAAAGTATGTTTTGATTTGGTTTGCTTGTTGTCCCTCCTTCAGGATCTATTTTTTCCAAGTGTCAAAAAAATAAGATGCTAGGTTTCAAAGGGCCCTGCAACTGCACCAAACATGATCCAGATGCCAGACAGAACACACTCATTGTATGAAGCTGTCAGCTTTGGTTCACCCAGCCACCACCACCTCAGCAGCTTTCCCCATAGCTTACTTTATCCTCTGCAGCAGGTGAATAAAATGCCTGTTGGAATGATTTGCTGATAAGGTAATAACACTTCTCTTCCTTCCAAAATATGTTTACCAATAAGAAATCCATTCTGACCACTGTACTCAGGTTGTTCCTGGCAAAAAAAAAAAACAAAACAGGAGGGAGGGGGAATCTTTAAGGAGAAAGCGGCCCAGCAGAGCAGGGCTCAGCCCAAGCAGAAAGCAGACATAACAGTGAAGTGAATGCTATGGACCATTACCCTGGGAGTTGCCTGGCAAAATTCTAAGGGTCCTGCCCCAATGTTCCTCTGCCCAGTCATTAAAGAGAGAGGCAAGTTGGAATTAATAGCTTTGACTGCCCTTAGACACAGCCACGTGCAGCACATGACAGGCAGAATGCTTGGAAAAGAGGGAGACTGAGCCACATCCATATGCCAAGCTGCTCAGCAGCTACTTCTGCATTCTCCATCTGAAAAACTCCCAAGGTTGTTTGATTTCATCCCATACTCTTGAAAGCCTGGAGTCCTGATATGATGTGCCCCAATCATTCTACAGAGTTGGATGAAAAGCAAAGTTCACTGTGTACAACTTTCGCTTCCTGGCTCTGCAGCTCTCCACCTCCAGCTGCAAGCTCAGCAACACTAAGTATTCAAGCACAGCAAAGCACTTTGCTGCAGCTGTGCCCAGCAACAGGAAAGCACTTCCACTAACTTTTCCTGTCAGTCTCAGCACTTGCCTGCTGTTGCTCACCTCCCCAGGAGAGCGAAGCTCCCACTCAACTACAAGAGCCACCTGCTTTCCCCTCAGCAAGCCGCCCATCTTCTGTCATGCATCTTCCTTATGGACAAGGTTTGGTCCCCCAGCCCTTGTTCACCCAGGTCGGTTTGCATTGTTTGAATAATGAGCTCCATTTCAGGAGGATCTTTCCTCCAGATGGATCCAAAGTATTTCACAAACTGTTAATTAAGCAAGCCAAACTCAGCAGAGAAAGCTCTTTTTAACACTGCACAACAAATCCCTTTTGGATGTTAGGAAGCAGATGTTTTACCACCAGCCCAGCACAAGTAATGAAGGCTATGGGTAAGGAAACTCAGTCCAGGGAGGAAATACCTGAGTGTATCACAGATATCAAGTCAGATTATTTATGATTTCTTCTAAACAAGAGGCACCATAAAAAGGAGGCTGCTTCTTTTCCTCCTCTGCTACCAGGGAGGGGTTGCTCCAGACCCTCACTGAGCTCCTGGAGATGCATGTCCCGGTTCCTGCCTCCGTGTTCTGAGACAGTGTAGTCTATGGGGAATAAAAGTTACTAAAGGGTTTTTCCTGCTTTTCAGTTTTTCATTTTCCTTATGGTCTGTTTTTTCCCCAGAGGCTAAAGCCTGGTTCTTAAAGGCTCCTAGACTCCATAGTAGTGATGGGGGTCAAACCCCCTGAATTCCCAATAAGATTTTTAGACTGTAGTGTTGGAAGAAGAAAAGTGTCAGCAGAAGAAATAAATATCTGCAGATCTAAAATCCTCTCACTCCATTGGCTTTGGTCATGGCATATGGGCCCTACAAGCGTAAGATGTGTCCTCAAATTATCTTCTGCCTAATTCTTCGACTTTGCTGGGGATGGATAAGGCCCTTGCTTACCTAATGTAACCAAAGAGACAAAGCATGCCTGCATGCATGTCCACATTCAGGAAAGCTATGGAATGCACCATTTCCCATGGGAAAAATGGAGGACAGCATAGGCCAAAATGTCCACCTACCTCTCACATGGCCATGTCTCCCACCACTCCCCATGGGTCGGTTACACAGGAAATGTCAGCCAGGAAGACTGAATTGAGGTCCCTCTTACCACATCAAATGCCAGGAGGACAGAGTACTGTAAGGCAGAATACAGGGATTTGCTACTACTATAACACTGAGAAAACCCTGGTCCAAACAGTCCTTGTCCCAGAAACCTAGAGTGAAGGTACCTCAGGAAGTATGGAATTTAGCTGGACACCAGAGGCCAGCTATGGAGATAACCAAGGATGTTGTGCCAGGAGGTCAAGGACAAGTGGAGATTACTGCAATTTCCCTGTCAGGGAGGAGCTTTGACATTGATAGTGCCAAATTAAACAAGGCTCATTTTATGCCAGGATGGGGCTTTACTAATCATACTTGTATCTGATTGTGTCCCACTTCATGTTTTCGAGGCACTCGAAAAAGCTATGACTAAAGAGGTAACTTCAAGGGGGAAATTTCCATTTTAAACTAGCATCTTGCAAAAATAGAAAAAAAAATTGTAATATAGACAGCTGACCAAAGGCTATCCTATTTGCATAATGAATGCTCCCCATCAAACAGAAAAATTAAAGCCCTTTGAGTTCAGATTTAACATTAGCTTCACCCTTGAAAACTGCCCCAGGGTGCAGAAATATGCATAAGTGTTTCTACTTTGGTACCAGAAGTGATTGTACCTTCAGGAAATGCTTTTTAAACCAGTTTCTGACTCTCACTTAAACTACTTAAACACCTTCTTGCAGTTCCCATGCTGAGTTTTGTTACAGATTCCATCATAAATGCTGAATCCCAAACAGATCTCAAAGTACTCCCTTTTGAAAAGCATAGGAAGTCACACAGGGATGAGGGATGCTCATTTCCAATAGGATTTGCTACAAACCATAGACCCCCGCCTATGTCGGATGGCTTTCCGAAGTCCTCTCATTCATGTAATAATGGCATTGATCTGCAAAGCTCCTTGATGCCTGGGAGGCTTGAAGAATGGTTAGAAGTCTTGTTTGGGAAGTTTTCTGAAGTTTCTCATTTTTCTACTGTTTGTAGGAAAGGTTTGTATAACTGCAAGGTAAGAAAATTGTTCTTCATGTTTCATTATTGAGAAAGCAGCCACCACTGAGAAGACACAATAAGACTTTCTCTCTTTTCAGGTAACAGCCCACTAGACAAATTGAAGTCTGTTATTTCTGCAGAGTTCCTACTAATATGGAATATTTTCAAATAAGCAGCACATTTTAGAACAAGACAATACAAAACATGAGAAAAAAAATGTGTCTCCTGTTTAATTTCCCTGCAGTACGGAATTTGGGTTTAAAGAAGGAGAAACCTGTGAACACAGAAAAAGACATAACTCCGTTTTTACAACGATAAAAAAACAAACAGATAAAAACTTGTCACTTGACTTGCTATTTACCCAGAATTTTCTAAATTCTGCCAATGAATTTCTAAATTCAAAGTATACCTAATATGAAGAAAAATAAACAAAGCGTCCCTATTAAAATTTTTTATGAAAAGCACATAGTACTCTACTTCTTACATTGCAGCTCTTTCTGAAATGGCACAGAGGAGTCTCGACATACAGTGATCACTTCCACCTTTTGCATTGTCAGTTACAAGAAAATCTAACCTGAAAGAGGACTTTGGTTAGGAACAGGGGTATACTCCTCAACTTCCTACAAAACATCTGCTGAAGTAGGAATCAGCATCTTTTCCTTGGTAAAAAGGAAGGGTTTACCTTTTACAGGCTACAAATACTGATCAAATATTGTTCTGTCTTCTTGTGATTCTCCATTGTCTCATCAGCAAAATGTACACAACTATTTAACTATAAGCATTACCTGGGATAAGGACAATCAGCAAAGGGAATTGGCAGGCTCTCTGTTTCTTGGTGTCTTCTGGTTAATACAGGAGTCAGAGCAGGACTAGAAGCTCTGTTTTGATGACCTGCTGGACTGCAAATAGGTTTAATTAGAACAAATGATGTGTTTAATATTATAAATACCTCAAAGGTCAATTATGATCTTAAAATCTCACTTGACAGCCTATATGTTAGCTTGCAGCTTGAACTTATGCTTGAGCTCAAGCCCTAGACTTTCAGTTGACATGATGGCTGCAATCTAAGACAGACCAAGTATCTCAGATGAAGTTCACACAATCAGATGAAAGGAATTGGCTTGAACTGATTTTGACTCATAATTGGGGCACATGGACAGTATAGTGGATTTGGGTATCATTTTGAAAATCATAGCTTAAGAAACATAGCAGACAGGAAAACGTTTGCAAAAAATCTCAGTGCCTGCACTTCATGATCAGCTCCACGAAATAAACAGATCAGCTCTAAGTAGTCTGTGGTTCTAATTGCTATACCTTATCCCCCATATTAAACATTTCTATCACTTGGCTGAGGAGCAGACACTGTCCTGTGGATTAGCCATCAGTAACAGCCCAGGAGTAACAACTGATAAATGGCACAGTTTAAGATCCAGCCAGTGTTTTGCACTTATTTCTAGAATATTATTACATAATGACGTGCAGTGAATAGAGATGGAAAACAATCACAGCTTTGGCATGGAATTTCTGTATATACAAAATGATTGCATTTACAGAGTATATTATTACTGACACCTAATTTAGTCTGTCAGAGTGGCACTATGAGGGACTAATTAAAGTCAAAGTAGAACAAATGCTTGTACTTGAGAAAAACACCAGGGATAACATGGACAGATTTTACCAATCTGCACGCCTCGTTCCTGTCAGTGTGAAGAGTTTCTGAGGTGGTACATTTTACCTGCTTTAAAGCAGAGTCTATTCCATGAAGATAGTTATAAGCTTCAAAAGAGCAGATCACTGGTACTCACTATTTGACCAGTCTTGCTCACTTGAACAAGCTTAAGATCGTGAATTTTGAGCCTCCAATCACATTTTTAAAGTTTTTGCTTGCTTTTCATAATCACAGAAATCTATATCCCAAATATGATAACTTTCCCATGCCAAGAAGGAGAAACCAAAGCAAGCAAGCAAACAAACAAAAATGACAGGCAGGACAAAGAGAAGGAGGGGGGGAAAGAGAGAGTGTGGTATTCCCAACAAAACTGTGGGACCAACTGTCAGTTGCTTGTATGAAGCAAAGCCCCACAGCTACCAGTGTATTTTGCTGGGCATTAAATTCATTCAGTCTAGGGCTGTGGCGAAGGGAGAAAGGACGCTCTCTGTATTTGTCAGTATGAGTGTTCTTGTGTAGACATTCTTCATGTTTCTTGTCCTTACTGACACTACCCTGGACCATGGAGGCTGCATCTTTCAGTGATAGAGGGACAGCAGCCAGCACACAGCAAATCTGCCAGACTTTATCTTGCTGAGCACTGGGCAAAAAGCCCAGTAGCCCCTTCACAGGAGCAGTCTTGTATGCAAGGAATTGGGTGCAAGAATTCAAGTACAAAACTAATTGAAAGAAAAAAATGGTATTTTTCATGTAATTTTGATCCCTGCCCAAATATTAATTTTTATCACATATATTCACATGTTCTGGCAGGACAAACATGTGTGCCTTGACTGCATTGGTCAGCTCATGTTAATGGGCACATAATCCAGAAAGGTATTTCTGCTGCACATCAAGCAGGGAGGCCTCTAGGCTTCTGAGGCTGTTTATGCCAAGCACTGATTATTTCAGCAAATGAGGATCTTTCTCACCAGAGGTCAATATTTTGAGGATGCCCTGAAAAGATATGTTTTAAAATTCACTGAAACTACAGAACTTCAAGACAACTAGTTATAGAGAGATTTCATCTAGTGACTGGGCTTCTGCCCTCAAATGCATTTGTAATCATTGTCGTGCTTGTTTTCACCATCTCTGGCTGGAACCACATACTCCTGAATACTCGTACCCAAAGCCAACTGCTTCCCCACCCTTGTGGCTCAAATTCCTTTCCAAAGGTAAGAAGAAACTTTGTTTTAAAGCTGGAGAGAACAGAACAGGTTGAGGTGAATATGTAACTTTGTGACTGCTCGTGGTCTCTTGGAGACTTTTGATCCACTGAGCGTTTCATTTTTGACATGACATGCTGTCGAAGTTTGAAAATGTGGCAAATGACCTGAGCAGCTGGGCAGATCCCACGAGAATGGTACTAGAGGTGGGTGTACAACATATGCATCCAGGTAGCATGCCTTTTCTTTCTACGATGCCAGCCAAGCCTGAAGGGACAGTGTCTGGTTTTAGAGCAGTCCTGTCTTTATTTATCCTGAGATGGCTTTCAGAAGGGCAGGAGCTGAGCTTTCCTAGAAGAATAGTCAGAGGCTGGCGTACAATTACACTGTATTACACTCAGTCAGATAAATCACTTTTGGGGGAAGAGGTTCATAACAACTCCAGACATGCCTAATAGTTCCACTGTGAGTCTCTGGACAAAGCCCGGGACTGGAAACAAAATGAAATCATTACATAAAATTATTTGTACTCCTGTAATGCTTGAGAGCCCCAGCTAAAATGAGACCTTACTTCAGTGAGTGCTGTGCAGAGTCAGCCAGAGGCAGTTCCTGCCTGAAGTATCTGCTATCTCAATAGAAAGGAGAAGGACAGGGATGCACTTTTTCCCACTTTTCCCAAAGGCATGGGCCCAGAGGAGGTCTGGGGCCAGCCAAGGTCAATGTGCATGACTGCAGAGAGTAGGGGTTTTGTACCACCACATAAAACAGGTAGTTTACTGAGCCTTATTTTTATTGCTGTTATTATTAAATACATTATCAGAGCCTCCTCAAGCAGTGTTAATCAAGATGATTTCCTCAAGCTACACTCCAAGAGGTATATTACACCCCCTACCAAACTTATTGAATTAAGTGAAGTATGTGCATTATCTTTGCTTATGGCTTTCAAAGCCTATGAATGCTACTGTAATTGTTTTCATAAAACAGATCAATAAGTAGAGTCAAAATAGGCTCTGCTTGCCTCAGGGGGAAGGCATTAAAAGTATCTGGATAACAGCTTTTTCAAGAGGTCTTTCTGCCTGCCAAACAAAGGGAACTTACTGCAAACTCTCACCTTCTCAGGAAAAGACCTTATTTGCAAGGCAGTCTATGAACTGGTTTTGAAACAGAAGATGGCAAGAGCTTTCATTTGGAATTAAGGAATCAAGTTAGCTGCCTAGGATTTTTTTAAAAATTCCTAAATCCTAAAGCATTTTAAATTAATTCACATTTTAAAGTACCTCCCTCCTTCCACATGAGTGTTGGCAGATTTCATGTCACTTGGATGCAAACAGGGATCTGCTAAATACTCCACAAAAAACATGCTGGTAAAGTTTATGTTCCCTTGTGGACAATGGGAAACACAAAAGATACCAAAGGCCAATAAAATAAATGAAATAAATCTTCACTTCTTGCTATGTTGAAGAAACTTTTTAGTGTGTTTATCATTTGCTTCAAGACAAAATATGCCTTGCTATTTATGCAGCAAGTTACCACATTTCTAAAGACATAAATAAAAATATCAAGGTGAAACACTGAGGAGTTTATTAGCTTAGTTATTAAGAGCTCTTTACACTTAACAACCTAAAGCACACACAGAGCAATTTGTAATCAGCACTTTTTAAGCTCTGAATAATCCATTCCTTAAGCAAGCTTTCCTGCTTCCTTGAAAACATCTTTCATGCCTTCAAACTTTCAATGAGGAAAGCCAAATTCATTAAAGCAACCTCTTCACTATGCTTTTCTCTCTCTCCCTTATTCCATCATATCTCCTGTTCTCAAGTGAGCTAATTACTTGGTAGTTGGAGCTACAAAGCCTCCTGCCAGGGCAGGGCTCAGCCCTGGGAGAACATCTCTCAAGGATGGGATTCAGCTGGGTAAGGGACCAGTGCAACCCAGGGATGTGACAACTGGCAGAGCTATTAGCACGAGCCTGAGACACTTGGTCCCTCTTCCTAGTTACACCCTTTCCTCTAACCAGAGATCTTCTCCTTCAGATCTCCTCCTTCCACTGCCACGTCCTCTTCCATCAAGAATGCGTTCCCCTACTGCTCTATTTCTCCCTTATACACAAACTCCCATCCTCTCCCATCTCCTTCACCTCCTCCAATCACTGCAGTACTTGAATACCTTCTCTCCCTTTACTAGTCAGTTTTTTATATTTCATCCTCCTTCTTTCTTTTCCCCTTTTCTTTATTGGTTTTCTGTCTTTTCAATACAATCTACCTTGGAAAAAATATTTCTGCTGCTAACTAGAATTTGTGAGATGTACTGTGCTTATTCAAGCCTTGTACTCACAATACCCCAGTTAGGTTAATATATTCTCTTAATTATCTTACTGACTGGCTGCAATACATCATCTTAAACCAAACTAGTAATATGTAGTGCACCTAAAGATATCTCCTAGAGTGTAAATGAACCTACAGTTTCTTGCAATGATCATGCAAGTGAGACACCTTCTGGCAAGGGTAACATGAAACACACACAGATAGTTTCCAAATAACACCTTTTTTTTTAAGTAATCCATGAAAACATACCCAATGCCAAGAGTTAAGTAGGATCAGAGAAGCAAAATTCATGTTTCAGATGTAAATCCTGAAAATCTGTGCCAATTTTACAGACTTCCCTAGAGGTGAGAATCACAGCATAGGCACTTCAGCTTCTTTCTCTGGCTGTCCGTTTAAATGAAACTTCTCTCGTCCTCTGGACTGGAAGGTTTTAGGGATCACCTTGTAGCAGTTCCTTAAATTTTCCTCAGATTTAAAAGGTGAAGAATATGTGTGTCTGCAACACCCACCTGATAGCTTTCAGGATAGCCACAACACAATCTGGCACAAGAAGATATTCTTTGACCTCTCCTATAAGCTTTAGTTTGCTCTTGGTGTTTTTAAATAACATTAGACAGAGAACATTTGGTGGGGGAATCTAAGAACCTAATACAGAGAGCCAATTCAACTACAGTTGGTGGGAGAAGGGGTGGATTTGCAAGAAGACAATGAGAAAAAGAACCAGTAAATAGATGAAATATTAACTTTATTTATCATGGGCCAGGCTAAGGATCTGCCTCCCACCAAAAAAGCACTACTAGAGCTATGCCAGGGAATATCCTGGGCAGCACCTTATTTGTCTTGACACAACAACACAACAGCAAAAAATCATGCTGTAATAGTCAGCTCTTTTGATTGTTTTTCAAATCTATATATTTTCTGGTATTTTATGAACACATTTTCTGAGGATGAGGAAAAAATGAGACCCAGGATTTTTGTTCTGAAATAATGCAGTATTTCCCAAATCTGTAATGAGTAGAAATATTTTCATGATTTAACTTACTTAAATTTTGAAGGGAAGATCTTAAAAAAAATCCAAATATTTTAGTAAGGTGCTAATGCAACAGCTCAGGTTAAAAGTGGCACCAGTGTAAACTAAAGGGAGCACTAAGTCCACATTCTTACATTTCTGTTACCAACACTGAGATCAAATAGGATCATGCTGGCAACAGTGTAGAGAAAAATGGTTATCCAAAAACTAATCCTAAGCAGCTAAAACATAAGATACATTACTGAAATAGAAGATGACACATACATAGCATCATCACCGGAATCATTTAATTTAATGTAACAACATCTTGAAACATTAAGGAAAGCTAAGTGTATAGGAAATTTCAAAACACACATCAGCTTCCTAAACTCTCATAACCTCTTCCTAACCTCAGAAGCATATTAGACATATACAAAAAGAGTCTATTCAACTGGCTGTAAATAGGAAAAGAACAGATTCTGACACACAGCTCTGTTTGCTGTTTATGGATGTGATTGAAAACAAGACCTCCCTTGCACTGTATTTGGATGATTGACTCATATAGTCCTTGTTTGTATTATCAAGGTTTTGGAGACCATTGGTTCCGAATGCAGGAAATAATTTTCTCTCTGTTCAGATTGATTGTAATTTAGTGCAGACAGAGGTAAGGACAGTTTTTGCATTTTTCTGCAGCATGGTATATATTTTCACAAGCATTTTCCATCCTTTTTTTCCTCCCACAGTAGTTTTAAAACATTCTTAGCTTTGATGGCATCTTTTTTCCTTGCTGGTGGTACCTGCTGGTGATTAATGTGTAGTTAAGAGTTTACACAAAACCATCATTGAGCAAATTAAAATGATCTAATAGTCCTTACCATCTTTATACTTTCTGAAACCTTTAGAGAGGCAAGCATACCTGTGCCATTGCAAGGGAAAAGATCCTGCAATGTTTAATCTGCTTGTGATTTCTGGGAACCCGTCCAATGATGTATGAGTGCCAGGGGAAGACGGTACTGTCTCTCTGGGGACTCCACTGGAGCAGGGCTTCCTGGTACTTCCTTAGCCTCCACCGCACAAAGTCCTTGTGCCTGAGGTGGCTTCCCTTAAAGGGAGACTGCAGTGAAGGGGGTTATTTGCTGCCTTAAACTTAGGCAGAGACTTAGGCATTCCACAGCAGCACCAGGAAAGCATAAAGGACCAAGGAAGGGACTATAACCCCTATTTTATAAAAGGAAAATGTGGCTGGTAAAACCTTGTCTCCTTTTTCTTCTCTAACAATTTTTCGTTTTGTAGCAATGATCACACAGGTCAGAAGAAAAAACTTGGGGTAGAATAGCCCATTGTGGTTCTAATATTGTCTGAAGGAAGGTTGCCTGAACTTTAAGCCTTCAGAGACCTGACAGTTCAGCCTAAGGGTGTTTTTTAGACTTTACTTTAAAAAGAAAAAAAAAAGGAAAAAGTAGCTATTTTCCACAGGAAAAAAGAAATGAACATGAGTTTTTGTAAGAAAAACAATTTTTATAGATTTCTTTAGGCTGAAACAATAAGTTATTTGGGCTTGGGTTTCTGCAAGAAGCCATAGTATTGTCTGGAAAGTCAATCAATTAATAATAGTTAACACCATGGGAACAACTCCAGAGTAAATTCCTCATCCTGCTGTACGAACTTCACAGAAGTTGTGAACTACAGACAAGGGGGACCCAGATCATTTCATTCATTCCATTCTTGACTTCTAGAAATACCCACAAGCTGAAAACTCTAAACGAGGTGGAAAAACCCTCAGACACTAATTTTTTACCCTGCTGGGTCTTGTGAAGGGAACAGACTGATCTGCCTGGTCTGCAACCCAGCAGACAACACAAGAGGGCTCTGTGGCTGCACAGAGCTAGCCCCGCCACTTGCCACTCCACTCAGCCTTGGATTTTTCCTCACCTGGTCCTTCTGAACCGGTCACTGCTGGCTGCTGGCAGCCCGTCTCCATGGGCACAGTGGGAGAACGAAACCTCCTTTCTCCTGCCTCCAGCTGGCCCCAGCGCTTCGCTCACTTTGGTGGGGGGACTGGGATTCCTCTCAGCAGCATTAGCTGGGGAAGTGACCCAGCAGCAGAGCAGGCAGCAGACCTGCCCTGGGGGGTGATGGGCTTTGCAGACAAGCCGTGCTGAAGTGCCTTCTGTGTCTCTCTACAGAAGATCAAGGCAGGCAAAGCTCTTTGTTTCATTTTAGCTCTTTCTCTTCCGAGATCATTAAAACTTCAGCTGCAGGCTGGGAACAGTTCCCTCTCAAGCCTCCCTGCTCCCATCTCATCCCCATCTCCATCCTGGGGTTTCTCCCTGGTAGTGCAGTCACTATTCTTGCTGCAGGAGCCACAGTCTGAGCTGTGAGGTGGCTCTTTATCTTCACTGTTTTGCCCCCACAGCTCATTTAATTTTTCTCAGAACACCTTTCTGGAAAATTTCCCTACCCATCTCAGAAATCTACGGGATTCGTTACAGAGAGAACAATCTGCCCTTCTCGCTGACAAGCTCTGACATTTGCTGAGGGCCCTACTCAGCCCCAGGAATATCAGGTAGTTGCTGGTCCGATCACAGCTTTGGCATTGATGGGTTCCTCCCTGTTCCTGCAAAAGCGTCACAGACACCTGTGAAAGCCCTCCTTAGAAAATTCCCTTGCAGCACAGAATGAGGGCTCTTGTCTTGCTAACTGACTTTGCCTTTTCAGCCCATCAAAAGTCATATATGGCATTTTTTCCAAACTCTCTCCTTTATTCTTTTGAAGCTGACACCAGTGAAAATCCCAACCTATTGATGGGAAAAAAAATTAATCCGGTAGAAGCCAAAAGTCTATGGAATGTCTCTCTGGAGTGTGGAAAGTTCTATTATAGTAACTGTCGCAGTTGGTCAAACATCCCTGGGCTGCCTCAGTGTGAGCATTTTAACAGTCTCAAAGACAGGGTAACTCGAGCACATGCAGCAATGTCTCTGTTCAGAGCTCACAGGTGCATCCATCTATGCAAGCAAGAGCAGCAGGAGTTTACAGTGGGAATGTTTTCAGCATTAACTGGTATTTGCTCAAACGACAGACAGGTTGTAACCACGTGTCAGTGCAGGGCACTGACCCTTACACAGGGCTCCTCTGAGTGTGTGGCTGTCAAAACTCTTTCATCTTCATCTGGTCTCACCTGCACAACATACCCAAAGGAAGGCCTAAACACCTCTTCTGCAACAGCTTATTGCAGAACAGTTATTCAGTAAAAACATGTTATCACTATTGTCCTTCTCCCCCCAGCAAAGGGCAATGCAGTCCACACCTCCAGCTGGGTGTCCATAACTGTGGTACCAAATGGCAGAGTCAGGGCAGGGCATGGGATAGGAGCAGGCCTGAACCCTGCCTGCCCCCTGCCCCATCTCATCCATGCACAAGCCTTTTTCCTGGTTTGTTTCAATGAACACACTTGAATCTCTTCTCTGCAGGTTTTGCAAGAAGATCCCTGGAGCCTGCTGCACTGCTAGGACTTGTGCATCCTCTTCCCAATCCATAACATCCAATAACAGCATCCAGCAAGTCCCAAAGGATTGGGACAAGAGGTACCCATTCTCCCTGCAGCAGGGTGACAAGGGCAGAGACAGGTATGGCCAGGGGAGCACAGGTCTTGCCCATCTGCAGACACACATCCCTGTCAGCCAAGTTTCCAGGTGGCAGATCAGAGGAGCCAGCTGCTCTGATGTAAATGAACCTGTTTTCTCTCTCACACACACAAACACAAGCCATGGATGAAAGAAGTTGTGCTGGAAGTTTCTATTTGCAAGGAGCAGTTTAACACGAATAACTCAGACAGAATGTGGAAACCAGTGCTCAGGCTGAGATCCCAGATAAGAGAGGCAAGGGGGAGCAGGCCCATTTCTCGACATATATCTCAATGTGCAATGATGAGAAAAATGTTGGGGCCAGCTCAGGGCTCCCAAGAGCAGAGGCATTATTGAAAGGTCTTCCTTCACAGCTGGAAACAGCCTGCTGTGGAGACCACAAGGAGAGACATGGGACTGCAGTGGGACACATTGAGGGGCAAGGAGGGATGGAGAGGGTGATCCTGTGGTGAAACTGCCACTCAAAAGCCATTTTGTCAGTGCCCAAACTTCAGCCCTGCCAAGATCCTCACAAACATTTCTAGGCTACTGAAATACAAATAGCATCCTGAAAGAAAGAGCCTGGGAAAGGGTGGAGACTGGTTGAAAGCCAGAGCAGCAAAGCAAAGGGAGGTCATCCTCATTAAGTCACTGCTCTGTGCCTGTGAGCTGCTCAGTGCCCAGTTCCTGCCACCCCCAGACTCAGCAGTGATCCTTCAGCCATGGAGGAGTTTGGAGAGCAAAAGCGTACAAGCAACTGTTCCTTGAACATGTTTGGAGAAGGGCAATGAAGTTTCCTTTCCAGAGTGGCATCACATGGAAAATCCTAGGCCAGAGCCTTCCACAACTTGCCCTCCACAAAGGCACAACCTCCTTCTCTCCCTCTCCTCTCATTCATGCTTCTCTGTGTCCGTGACTGAGCTCTGCCTGCAAGAGACAATTCCATTTCAGTGCAACAGATTCAAACCCTAATTGAGTTTTCCCATTTAAATCAAGGCAGGAACAGCTCTGCCAGCCTGCAGTCATGAGAGCTATTTTTGAAGAGAATGTTCAAACTGGCCAGGAAGTCAAATACAACATTTTTAAACCATTTTAAAAAGTGTGTGTGTGCACACGTGAGTGCATTTCCCTCTGCAAGGAAATTGCTCCCTGTGCATGAGAGGAGCCAGGTTGCTTTAATTGTGCAGCTGCTACATGCCTTCTTTGTGGCAGTGGAAAGCAAAAAAAATCTTCAGTTTATGTGTGTATTTCTGCTTTACATAACTCATTGCAATGGAAAAAAACATAATGCTTCTTCTCCTCTTTTAGCCCCATCTCATCCCAGACACCATCTATCTTCATGCCACTCTATGGCTGCTTGCACAGTGGTGTCTCCTCCTTTATGCTCCTTAGTTCAAGTGCACAGTCCAGAGTTTATTTGGAACAGCTTATACCCCTCTCTGTATAGCATAAGGAAGGACTGTTTTATGATGAAGACATCAGATTAAGACTCACATCCAGCTTTCACATTCAATACTGATTCAAACTTCTGGTGGAACTCAGTTATTCATCTTCTATTAGGCAAAAGTGCAGTAAAACTTTGTCTTTCATCCTATTCTCACTCAAGGCATTTTCTATTCAGCAAGATTTCGCACAATGAACACCTATTATCCTTTACATTTACATTGTAAACCTGTATTTTCTATCACTTTCCTATATTCTCTTCTATGTATTGTATGCTTTTTAAAGAGCTAAGTGAACTCCTTGGTAGATGTTTAGATCTCTACTTTAATAGGCCTTTACAGTTAAATCAGTGTTAGGAATAAAAGTCAATACATGCACACTGAGATAGTTTCAATTTCATTGATTCTTTAGTAAGAAATAGTCATGAGAGTGATTTGCAGAGTTTACCATCCTACAGATAAATTGACTGACATGTTTTGAAGATTCAAATACTTTAACAAAGATGTTTTTCCTTGGACAAAAATGTTTGCAAAAAAGCCTGCATTTTGCTGTAGAACAATTAACAATTAAATGATGATGAGCCCATCATAATTTTGTGCTATAAACATATATTCTCAGCTACAGTGAAGTCTTGCTTTGAATTTGTCTCAAAGCAGTATTCAGGATTTATCAGTTCCTAGTGGCCTTGATGATATTTGGCATTAGATAACATCCTGTTTTCTTCGTTGCTAAAATAAGTTGGTTGCATACTCCAATCAAAGCATCACAGAATGGGTGAGGTGGGTGGGCACCTCTGGAGATCCTCCAGAGCCCTACCCAGAGTAGGGTCAGCTGCCACAGGTTGTTCAGGGGTGTCTAGGTGGGTATTTAACAATTCTAAGAATGATCTTCCACAGCCTCTCTGGACAGCCTGTGCCAGTGTTGAACCAGCCCCACAGTAAAAGTGATCTTTCTTATGTTTAAATGAAATTTTCTGTATTTCAGTTTGTGCCCTTTGCTTCTCATCCTGTCCATGAACATCACTGAGAAAACTCTGATTCCATCTTCTTTACTCCTCCTTACGTGTTTGTACACATGGACAAAACCTCTCTGAGCCTTCTCATCTCCAAGCTGAACAACACCAGGTCTCTCAGCCTCTCCTAATGTGCCAGATTCTCCAATCACCTGATCATCTTCATCACCCTCTGCTGGACTTGATCCAGCATGTCCATTTCTGTCGCACTGGGGGGCCCAGAACTTGAACCAGGACTCCAGATGTGTCTTAACAGTGCTGAATAAAGGGAAAGAATCACCTCCCTTCACCTGTTGGAAATATGCTTTTTAATAAAGCCCAGGATGCCATTGGCTTTATTTGCTGCAAGAGCACATTGCTGCCTCACATTAAACTTGGTGTCAACCAATCTCACCACGGCCTTTTCCTGTACTGAACTTCAAGAGATGGCTGTTGGCTCATTTTTTCCCCTATTTCTTCAGTCCCTCTGAACAGCAGGGATACACTCACCCAGGGTATCCACTGCTGCCACTTCTGTATCATGTACACTTGCTGAAGCGAGTACACTTTGTCCCATCACAAAGGCAATTAACGAAAATATTAAACAGTATGTAGGACCCAGTGTCAACCCCTAGAGAGCACTACTAGTGCTGACCTCCAGCAGGACTTAGTACTGCTGGTGTCACCCCTTGGGGTCCAGCCATTAAGCCAGTTTCACCTCATGTCATTTCTATTTATTGGCCCCCTAGTTCATCAGCTTGTCTCTGAGGACCTAATGGGGAACAGTGTTGAAAGACACTTCCTAAAGTTAAGATAAGCAACATCCACCCCTCTCCTCCCATCCACTAAACCAGTTATCTCCCTGTAGAGGCTATCATCATCCGTGTAGTGAGGAAGGTCTGAAATCCAAGGTCATGGCATTGAAAGGCCAGTTTTATTTTCCCACTGCTTGTAATTGTTAGTCCTTGGATGAGTCAATTCTGGCATGAGGAAGGTAGATGTGATTTCTTCATTTCTGTTTTACATTAGTAGATCTTGTTTACCCTCAATCTCAGATATTTAAATGCATTGCAATATTCTGGGTATAAAATTGTGCTGTGACCTTTAGAAAAGGATCCTGAGGCTAAAATATCAGTTGTGCCATTCCAAAGACAGCTCATTTCCCCATACGGAGCTTTTTGTGTTGCTAACAAGGAGCCTGGTTTTTATGTTGTTCTCCATGAAAACAGAAGCTCAGCCTTGGCATCATCTCTCCTTCAAGTAGCCGAGAAGTGAAATTGGCCCATGTTTTATGCCAAATGTAGTTGATAGCTTAGCTGAAAATTGGATTTCCTTTAGAATAGAAAGCAAAGAGCAGCTCTTTGAAGATGGGTTTTCTGGGAGAGAGAAGTGGTGATGAACTAGGCCCTGAAATTACTTCCATAGTCTAAACTCTGAAATATTTTACAGTCAGATTAAAGAGGAAGACTCTTCCTGCCACACTTAGCCCTTCAAAGCCAGCTCTCTTCAGAGATGTAAGAGTAGACAACATATATTACCAATGCAGACTTATTCAGAGATCTGGAAATAAAACTACATATGTTTCTGGATTTGGCCAACGTTGCTCAGAGCTCAGACATACCTGGTATGTCACTTGAGCTGAAGAAACAGTCCACTCTCATCACTCTGAGAAGTAACATACAAGAAGTAACATGGTTTGCTGACATCCTGGGAAGGGCCCATGAGTGTGGTTGGGAGCTGAAGGCACAGGTAATAACTCTGGGAGGACAAGCTTAAGGAGGAATTTGGTAGCTGTTTTCTACTACCTGTAAGGATTTTATGAAAAAGCAACCAGGCTCCTCTTGTAGAATCACAAGGATATGATGAGAGACAAAGACCACAAGGATACAAAGAAATAAATCTTCACTGTGGAAGACTTTACCACTGAAATACAGGGCCAGTGAGTTTGTGGACTCTCCATACTCAGCCCAAAATCCTGAGCAACCTGACCTGCCTTTGGAGTTGGCCCTGCTTTGGGCTGGAGCTTGCACTGGGCAACCTCCAGACGTCCCTTCCAGCCTGAACCATTCCTTGATTCAGTGGCCCGGAAGGGATGTAGCAGAGCTCCCATTATCTTGGGCTAAGACAGGATATCCAAACCCTTACTGCAGTTTAGAGATACACAAGAAGATACTAAGCTCAGTAGGAGTCCTGTTTGCATCAGAAAACATACTGAAAACTTTGGTTAAAGATTCTATCAGTAGGCATTGAAGTTTCACTAACTTTCTTGTAATAACTCCAAGTCTGTTACTAATATATGTGAATATTCAGATTCTATACATATTTTCAAATTAGCAGAAAATTTCAAAGTTATATCTGCTCTTCACATAGTTTCCCTGATAGTAAAGTTGTTCTTCCTAGATTTGCAAGAATTCCTTCACAGAAGTGTAGTCTAGATACACTAGTATGTTTTTCACTTATGAGATATTTTTAACAGATGTCGGTTATAGATATGATTTGAGAGGAAATGCTCTTTTTTCAGTAGTTTGTGGTATCACATGAAGCATCAAATTCTGGACAAGTATAAGTTTCCTTCTGATAACTGAATATGAAATATATATATATATCTATGATATTGCAAAGATATCTGTTTTAAAAGTCTCTCATATACAGAACACTCTCCCTTTGCAGTTGCTGCTGCTTTCTCAATAATTTATCTCTAATTAATTATTGAGATAACATTTTTTTAAAGTATAAGTAAAATCTTACAGCACAAAACACAGAACCATGAGTTCAATGTTGAACTGCTCAAGTAGAGACTGAGCAGAAAGGCAGAAGAATTGCTATTAGTACACAAATAGATGAGATAATGGAAAAGGGAATATACTGCTCAGGAAGCAGTTTTATAAATGTTATTTTTCAAGTGTTCTACAGGTTGGAAGTCCCCATTTAATAACAGCATTTTAAAATTGTCATTAAGGTCTTAATCCTTTAATGTGCCACATGTGGGTGGCTGCTGTCCAGATGCCAAGTGAGGCTAGGGAGGATGTGAGCTTCATGAGACATGGGACTTCTTCAGCTAAGCATCATCACATTGTCCCTCCACCAACCCCCTGAGACAACAGAGAAGATTTTCAGCAAAGCGTAACAAGAGGAATTAAAAAAAAAATTAATGGGGGAAAAAGCATCTGAAAAGCATTCCTTTCAGCAACAAACTCAGATTTCTAAGGTTTCTTTATAATTTGTTAGCAAAGGTATGGTCACACATCCCCAGTAACCAAGAATGATTTTCAATACTGATATATATTGAATTTATACTGATACTAATACATATTTAAATAATTTACTTTCCCTTAGCTGAGCCACAGAAATTGAAAGCTATAGTGCTTCCAACATCCTGCAATGCAGCATGAAATGGATTATCTTAAACAACCTTTTCTGGAAATGGTCAGCAAAAATGTATGCAAAAAGTTGCATCCCCTCACCTGAGAGATGATAATTTCATTGCTTGCAACTATCTGACCATAATTTTAAGGAATTCTTTGTGGACCTCAAAAGAAAGCTTGCATTGCACTTTTATGCCAAGGCAACGGACACAATCTGAACAAGGACAATCCTCACTGAAACACTTTTTAAAAGAATATACAAAATTCCACCTAACATCCTGTATCCTTGGCCCAGTCTAATCAACGTGGCCAGTATCTGAACCCCAGGAAACTGTAGAGATCTCTGGGAGTGAATGTCACACTGGTAATCATGTAGAAGAGCTAATCACTTTGCAGAATACAAGGATATTTTTGTCTCCACATACAGGCTGAGCACTGTAAGTCAAGCCATTGAAGTAATTACAATGGAGTTCAGCAAGCTGCATTTCAGGCACAGAAGAGTTAAATTAAAGCCACTGCTCTCAACATTAGGAAAAAAAAATGCAAAAGCATACCTCAAGGATGTAAGCTTTTTATAACCTTTGAAGAAGCAAATTTTTGACAATACTTCACAGAGTAAGTACTGGAATACAAACAGCTGCAGCAGTACACATCATTGTCAGTTAAATTATGAGATTGCAGCTGACACAAAAGTCAAGCCCAGCAAATCATTAAAACTTCCAAGAAGAGCTTTATGCCTATGGGGTTCATCCTGAAATTCACCAGAGCAATTCACTCATGGAAGTCCTCATGCCTAAATATCTGCAAGAAGATATTTGTAACTAGGGTGTTCATTGTTCAGATTTAGGTCAGAAAGTTAAAAGAAAATTGGGACTAACATAAGGTTCAGCAAAATAAATAACACATGTCACTGACCTACGTATTTAGAGCAACTCTATATCTTTTATCTAGTGGGTAAAGTACAAAATATCTCGGGACTCCTTGATCCTACCTCTGGTTTTGATATTAACATATTTCCCATAGTTACACAGGCACTGTAACCTAGACATATATGTGCCAACAGTTCAAATTATTGGTGCCATTTTATGTGCCAAAGCTGGTTTCAAGTTGGTATCAATATAAGAAATGAAACTTAGTGTAAATAGACCAAACTACCTGAAAAGTGACAAAAAAAGGCAGCCAAAAAGTTCTGGGAACCTGAGAGAGCAGAATTTCTTTCTGTGTTGCTGGATGACATGGCAGCATTCGAAGGAATCTCCCTTTGAGATAGATCACTGCCAATCCTGTTCCAATTCTCACCTTTTGATTGAAATATTTCTTGACCTTGAATACCCTCCCAAACATCAGGAGTGAGAGGAATCTGAAAAGGGGGAAATTTAATCTTCTGTGCTCTATCTTTTGTCAATGAAGAGATATCCTTAGTACCTCTCCCCATGGCTATCTGTAGCTAAACTAGTAACCCAGTACTAAAATTCTCTTTTCCACAAATTTTGCCCACAGCGGAGGTCACAGGGACTGTGCAGTGGACAGATTTGGAGGCTGTAACAAATGAGGCCCCCAGGTGCAGGACCCTAATACACTGCAAAGCAACACTGCAACAAGATGTCCACCAAAACCATCTGAAACTTGTGCTGACAAGGATTAAATGGGGGAAAGTAAGAAGGGAAGCTGAAGAAAAAGGGGGAAAAAAAATCAAAACAAAACAACAGAATGGAGAAAGAGAAAAGGATCTCAGTGGAAGAACTTCTGAGTCTGAGTCACTCGACTAAAACTTTCTGTAAAGTTCAAAAACCCAACTGCATTTTATGTGTGAGCCTGAAAAGATGAAAGGAGCAACGAGCAGAAGGTTGTAACTTTCATGTTTATACACAAATGCTCTGAAAGAACCTGCCTCTGCCTAACACCTTCATTCAGTACTTAGAAGTGCAAACACAAATTAAGCAAAGGCTTTGAAGTCCTCAGCTGTGCAGAAGTCCCAGCAGAACAAGGAGTTCTGAGCTGAGGCAGAGGCAGGAAGGTGCCTACAAGTGTTGCAGGAGCACAAGTGGCGCGGAAGCAGAGACAGAAGACCTGTGTTTTAATCCTCTGCGTTTTGCTTGTACCAAGAGTCTCATTGAATCCATAGGTAGAATTTGTCTTGGAATACCAGGAAAGTCCTTGTCCTGGCCTCCCAACATCATCAGAAGCCTCTCTGTCAGCTATTGTTGGCCTCAAGAACACTTGGTGAGCACACACTTGCCAGGGCTGGCAGGCTGTGAGTGGATGCAGCAGGAAGGGAGACATCAAGGGGAAGAGGCTCTGCTCACCCTTCCCAGTGCTGCTAGGCACAGGATTGCCTTGGGCCCAGCAGTCCTCCACACCTTCAGCAACAGGGCACCACAAGTACCCCAAGAGAGTCCTCCAAGCAAAAAAGCTCAAAATACATGGTATTCAATGCACCCTCTCCAGCCTGTACTGCCTCCATGGGCCCGCACCATCCCACCCCTCTGACCATATTGCTCTGGCTTCTTTGATTAGATTGCTCTACTCAGCAGATACACTACAACACTGCTCTAGCCTTGCCCCATCCACACTTTGACGAGAAGAGTGCTACTGAGCTTCCAACACCTGTCAACACAAGGGAACAAGAAAGAGGGGAAATAACTAACCTAGGATCATTGGAGATGTACCATAACTATCCAAGTTGGTAGAGAACACCAAAGAGAAAGTCAAATTCCAGTAGTGTTGATATGCACGCAAAAACCAAAGCCCTACATCCCAGATGAGAAGCTAACTCAAAAACCTTCCAAAAGTGAGTTCTTATACTTGTTTTTGGAGCCTGAGGGCTCTGAAAGGAAATATTGACTTTTACAGAAAGGAAATATTGACTTTGGCAGCACAGTGTACATCCTCTAGGGCTCCAAGCCTCTTCCCATTCCCCCTACTTCTTTTCTCCCATAAAATCCTCTTAGGAATGAATGAACTTTGTAATAATAATAATAAAAAATCTGCTTAATGAGTTTTCTCATGTATGGCCAAGAGCAAAAAACAAATGTTTAACCTCTAACCTCAAGGCTAAATTACAGCATGGTAAGTGATGAGGACCCACTGCTTACTGTTTGCTTTAAAACACAAACAACGTCACCATTTTCAGGTAGCAATTAACACTCCTGCTGTGTTCAGCACTGAAGTGTTTTTTTCTCAGTGGAATAAAATAGTTCAGGGTTTTTTCCCTCAAATTTACAAAATATCTCTGTAAATGTAAATCATCAAATTCCTGCTGAGTATCCAGATGTTGCTGTTAAAATACATGGTCATATATACATATATGATAATTTATCTATATATATGTGTGGATATATAATCTATATTCATCTAAGTTTAAAAAATGTATAAATATGTCTATGTGTGTCTGAATATACACATGCAATGGAAGACAACTTGGATCCCATCTTGGACACATTAAAAATTCATCTGGATATGGCCCTGGGCAACTGGTTCTAGGTGTCCCTGCTTGAGCAAGGAGGTGGATGTTCTGCAATCCTGCAATTCTGTTTTTCTTCCCAAATGGAATTATTCAAGTTGGCTGTCTTCTAATGGCACACATCTCTAGAGCTTATGAACAATTTAGCAGCATGTTTATCCAGTTCCTAAGGTCCAGGAAGAAGTTTTTCTTTGTATTTCTTTGTTTTTCCTTTTGAGACCTGCTGTGAAAAGTTCATTGTGTTACTGTTAGCAGTTCAATAAGTTTCCGACTGAAGTACTGAGCCCAATGACAAAAGTTAACTGTCCCTACAGTCAACAACTTCATGGAAGATTTTAATCTCCAAAGTAAAATGCCTCTACTGCTTTTCCCAGAAGGACAGATTCTGCAAACACAAATTTTACAAAAAAAGTTTTTCTTCCACTCAGTGGTGAGCTTTTCATCCTTACAGCTGTCTCTAGGTCAAAATTAGATGGAAGAGAAAACTTTTCTAAGCTTGTCATGAGAAATTTTGTGTCCCAAGTTACAGAGAAATATTAATGAGTGTACTAATGGATAGAATAAGGAGCTTTAATGACTTACATTTGGCTGCCTGGAGCCTTACAATCTATGAAGGACTGAAAGAAGGCTCCCAGAGGGTCTCATGATGCGCTGATTCTCAAATCAATCCTTGGATGGGTTTCCTGGGAGTGCTCACAGACTTAGTAGTTTCAGGCACCAATTCAAGAAAATTGTCTTATTCACTATCTGCCTTTGTGAGATACTCCAGAGTTTTCAGCACCCAGCAACTGAAACTGGAAACTTCTAATTTCTAACAATTCTGCAATGTGCTTAAATTCAAGTGTAGGTTTCAAATCCCTGGATTAGGCCATATTTTTAAATGTTTTCCATAGTTTGTCTGACAATTTTCTGAACTGGGTTACACAGTTCTAAATCTGGTATAATATGCCACATAACCAAGTTAATTCCAGGCTCTTGCTGTTCCAACCAACAGGAAGAGATGTTAGGTTGATTTGGGATCCACAAGGAGCTTTGGTGCACAAACTCTATTTGGTGTCTGCTTGGAGATAATTTCAGTTGTAGTTGCTTTGTAGGCCTCAAATATGATAAACAGTTGCCACTATTTGCTATGGACTTTTTTAATTTTATTGCCTTCTGGCAATAAATATGTTTGCTTAACCACAACAAAGCCTCAAGGACTCTGCTGCGAGATCCTTGAAACCTCCAGCAAATAGGAATGGTCTCTTTTCTGGTCTTCTTTACATCTAGGGCAGGATCCAGTATTACAGTAGAGAAGAATGAGGGATATTTTTTAGGAGATTTTCATCTTTCATCTTAGCCATTTGAACCCCTGCTGTTCCTGCCACAACAAAAGAATGTCTTGAGTTCCTATAAAAACATAAGCCTGATAGAATACTTGAGAGTAGAAAACCAGGTAGTCCAAACTGTATTCTTGCAGTGAATGACAAGAAAGAAATCACAGAGCTGAAAGGAAACCAAGATAATCTTTATGTGGTTTAAAGGATAAGTCTGGCGCCGACTGCCAGAGAATAGAGCAATCAATGGCACCATTGGCCTATCGAAATGGAGAAATGATTTTCATAATGCTGCATAATGACAAAAGATGGCTGATGGCTAGATTTATTGCTTGTGGTTTCTTATACTGAAGAACATAAGAAATGCCTCAACATTTTCAGCATCGGATGGAATTCCAGATCTTGACAGGCAACAACTGAGCTAATTATGAGGAACATCTTGGAGGGAGGGAAGGCAAAGGCTCCTCCCAGCATGTCAGAGCTTTCATCAATCAGTTCTTGGGTCATTAAGAAGGTGGAAGAAGCAAATTTTGTTCCCTCAGTCTTGCTTCTGTCTGATCTCCTTGTGCCCCTCAGATAATCTGAGCCTGCAGTTCTGCCAGAGGGCCACACTAACCCTCAGCCACTCTCCACAGCTTTGCTAAGGCACTTTCTGTAGCAAAATAAAGACACCGTTTGCTATGAGAAGCTGCCAGCATGCACCCATTTTTGGAGGTTTGCTTCGATTTAGGCACCTGGTTTGCTTTTTGATTCCCAAAGACCAAAACGTCACAGCCTTTGGAAGGGTAAGTAGAAAGCTCAGCCCCAGGATTTCCCCCATTCCTGCTCCGTATCTATAGGGAGACTAGATTAATTCCCCCCAGACTCACTCCATGACTCCTCTGAAATCCACCTGTGCTTTCTCAGTTAAATTTCCAATCAGCATGTGAAATCTCTGTCTTTCTCCAAACCATGAGGTATCTGCTGCTATTTACTATCAAAAAACCAACTCTGAAGGCTTGTACTGAGGTGAAAATCTCTCTGAATTACTCTCTCTTGCCAAAGATGAGACATTTAATATTTTCTTTTTCTCCCTGGAGACAGTAAAGATGAGAGAACAATGAAAACAAAAATACAGCAGAATGTATTATCTCCATGAGGTGGAATCTGTTTGGGTTTTTTCTGATCAGTACTAGGCCCAGGCCGGTGGTGTCATCAACCACAACTGAGCTCCTACATGCACAGGCTGCATAAATAACAATGACTGCAGAAAGGCTGGAGGTGCTCACTGACCAACACATCTCCCTAACTGCAATCTGAGGATGTGACTCACCCTGCTTAGGCTGTGCTGCATTTCATTTTAATGTGGCATAGAGGGGTTTGCTCTACCTGTACTCAGTTTCTGACACTACAGATATGTCTCCAGTGGAGACCACTCTCCTTTTTTACTTCATTTTTGTGATTTTTATAAGACAGAACGTGGGCAGTGTACAAAAGCTGTGATTCAAGTCATTTCACAAGTAGCATTGTTACACCTTTGAAGCACTCTAAAGAGACTTCAGCCCATATCACAAAGCTCAAACAGCTCTCAGTCTCCATCATATCAGCAAGTCCTGTGGGTTCCTCATTTCTTTTGAGACTATTCTGTAAGTGATGTACAACCAAGGAACAAATACAATTTCTCAGAGTACTTAGTTTTTGCTTTGGCACAATCTGTAGATGCTATGTTCCAAAAATCTCATGGGAATTGAATTATCCCCAGTTCTACTGTCCTGGGCCCCTTCATCGGATTTAGCTGAAATTGGTTAATATGCTCAGAAGTATGACATAAACACACACCCACAGAGAATGAGACTGTACAAACTATATTGAAACAAGCAGCTGTGGTCCTCCTGGGACTCCTTGCAGTGGATGGTCATTTTCAAGAGTCAAACAAAAATGTTAGGGAAGCCTCTTCTAGAAAAATCAGCATCTCCCTCCTGAATGATGCTCAGTACTTGCCACAACCATCCCTCTGCGAAATGTCCTGACATGTTGATTTACATGAGAGATGGGTAAGTAGGTCCTTTGGATCAAGGCACAATAAGGATGAATGTGTTTATTCCAACTCTTAATGTCATTAATTATTAGAGTCTATTAGCATGAATCAACTTCATCCCTCTCAATCCTTGCCAAAGTGCCACCTTCCACTGGAAGGTCCCTGTATTATCCCTGTAGGAACCACCAGAAGACATAAAGTATGACATCAAGAGGGTAAAAAGGGCCAACGAAAAAATAGAATAACCTTCTGAAAGCATCTGGTAAGGTTGGCAACTCTCTGGGGAGTGTGAATCAACACTAGAAAAACCTCTGCCTATAACTGTTAGTTCTACCTTTCCCAGACAGCCAGTCTTTTTCCATGGGTTTTCCCAGCTTTGGTAATCAACTGGATAGTACAAAATCTATTTACCTGAATTATAAATACCAGCAATATTTCAGGTGACACCTTAGTCTTTTGGGGTTTTTTAAGAACTGGCCAATCTAAACTTGCTTCATACTTTTTAAATTAGTTGAATTCCACCATGGAACTAGAAAACAAATTGAGTTTTGTGTTTAATATCTCTGCATTACTTAAAAAGAGAGCAAGACAGAGAAAACATAATTTCATAGAGCAAAAATTCCCAGCTTCCATGCCCAATAAGCCTTTTTTCCTAGGAGCTATTAGAAAAAGTTATGTCTAAAATTACATAGAATTGACCTAGCTTACCATAAAGCCTGAACTCTACAGGAAACTGAAGTTCTGACAAAGCAGTCCAGATTTTAACCCAAATAACACATACCTGGAGGTACTCTTTGGACTCCATTTAAACACTGTTGTCGGTCTTCATGAATGAAGGGGGAAAGGCGTTGACTTTGAACACTACTGAAAGCTCAGGGAAGTGTGGGAGTTTAAATGACAGGTGCTTTTGGTAAGAAATACATCATCATCATCATTCATTTCATCAGCTGCAGGAAAAATGAAAAATTTCATAGAAACCCAACAGAGATTACAGTTTAAGCGTCTAGTAGTATGTGTACTGCAGGACATTTAAAACACAAGGATTGTTTAAACATTGAATGATGAATATGACCTTATCTCACTCGGGAGGAGTTAGTACAGCTGCATCCTGATGCCAAATGTAAATAAAAGCAAGGCAAGACATGCAGTGAATGCTTTGGATTTGCTTCTCTGTATCCAGCAGTGGAAAGTAAAGCACAGCAGAGACTTTCCACAGTGAGGGGTTTCTGATCCTTTCTTAAACTCTTTTCTTCTCATGGTGGTTTTGGATGCTAGTTTTGTGTTGTTCTCTTCCAACTATTTATTTTCCATAATATAGTTTAGCATTTGTAATAAGTCTGGCTATTGCCACAGTAACTGCAAATGCTTATCATAGGAAATTCATACTTGCCTGAAACATTTATTTCTTTTTTTTTCTTTTTCTTTGTACTGTAGATGTCCACAGGATTTAGTTTGTTGATTAAAAGTTGTGGTAGTGTTTTGTGCAAGTGATTGGAGTTATTAACATGGATATTTTTCAACTTTAATGTATAGTGAACATATCACCATGTGTCCATATCAGAACAGGGCTAAATGAGATTAAAGCTTCCAGAGAGAAGGATGGAAGCAGGAAGAAGTATGTCCAGTTACTGGTCTCTTTTATCAGTTAAAAGCATTGAAAATCAAAAGCCACAGTATTCTGACCTGGTCTAATGGAAGGTGTCCCTGCCCATGGCAGGGGGTTTGGATCTAGGTGATCTTTAGGATTCCTTCCAAATGAAACTATTCCATGAGTTGGAAGAGAGCTTCCTCAAGAGCACAGGTTCCCCACTGCCATTCCCATGTTGGCTTTTCTAACAAGTTCTTTTCCCCATCACAAGCACAAATAAATGCCTCCAATTTTCCTATTATCAATATTTATGAAAGATGAACTGAAAAGCAGGAAGGCGAGTCAGTGCAGAATCAACTTCAAAGCATTTTAAATATAATAAGAGCAACAAGAATTTGAGCCTTTTTAGGAAGGAGGAAAGCGGAAGGAAATAGATGAATCTGAACATTAAAAGAAGTCATAAAGTTAGAAAAAAAATCAGAGATTTCATCAAAGAATATGCTCAGATATCAAGGAACGGGCAATTTTGGAAGTGGTCTAATGTCAGGACACCAACTCAGCAGGGATCAGATCTCTGAATCAGACAAGAGACATAATAATCATTATTTGAGAGACAAGTGCTCTAAAGAGCCTTGAACAAAAGAGATTTAGATATTGACAAGAGATGCACACAGAAATCCTGACACCAGTAACCACTACAAAGCAGGGATATTTCCTCATCAAAATGTTCAGAATAATGCCATAAGCTATGTAAGGGAAGAGATTGATAGGCAGCACAGAGTTAAGATTAATGATGAGTCTCTAAACACCTAATTGCAGCTCAATATCTGAGTGCAGCAAATCACACCAAATATAGTGAATATAATCAAATGTACTTCCTGGGCCTTGATGTGCAGGGAAAATATCTCTCCGGTGCTCCTGAACATCCCCAGTTTCCAGATGAATCAGTGAGATGCCTGTTTCAAGCTTCCAAGACTCAGTTAAAGCTGCTGCTTATATGAGGGTAATTATTCACAGAATGGTAAAGCCCATTCACTTGGGGGTTGTCTGGGCTCTTTCTGCCATGGCTGATCCTTGGCAGAGGTCTGTGGCTGCAGTGTTACACAGGATCAGAAGCCCCATTGTTGTTTTTTTCAGCATAAGTTTTTCCTGCACTGTTTTCTCCAGCAACCTGATCATCACCATGAATCCACCTCTCCCTCTGTGCCACCAAACTGCAAGAAGTAGATGGTCCTGGAAATGATCCACACATAACCTGGACATAACCCTGGAAATAACTCTATAAATGCTGTCCCTTATTTGGGAGGACTGAGTGACTGCATTGACATTGCTCTGGGGAGAGAGTAAAGCTCACACATTCTGACTGTTGATCTGTACACACTGTAGCAAATTAAAATTCACACGCTCTCCTATAAATCCAGCCTGGGGTTCTTATCTCACCTGGGCAATGGAAGAAGTGGATCCAGAGCTTTTCAGCAATATATCACTTCCTGTGAATCCGGTAGCCCACCTGGAGGAGGAAAATGGGATCAGACAGGATTGTTGCTGCCATCTTCTCCCGAAAAAGGAAGGAACTTTCCTATTGCACAAGGAGTATCAGAAGGGTTGCAGGCAGTTTTATCTCCATGGTAGATCTTGGCTTTGGGAACAAAACTGCCAAGAAGCCTTAATTTTATTGCCACAGATTTCAATATAGTGTTGAATGCTAAATGATGACTGTTCACGTTCATGTGCTGAGTACAGTACCTGTCTGTTCTTATCTAGGGACCTCAGAAAAATAGATGTATTGGCAGTTACTTCTTTTAGTACAAATATTCTCACCTGTTGAGACCAGGGAAACCTGTGTTTCCCTGATCTTCAAAGCCTTTTAGAGCCATGCAATGGTTAGATTTACCCTAGAAGCATTGTCTACATTGGGTAGACTCCTTAGGTCCTTCCACACAGTCTATCTTGGACTCAGATCTTCACAAAGACTCACTGCACCCAAGATGATCCAGGGAATATTGTATTCAGTTCATAATCCACATCTAAGGAGAGTTGGAAATAATCTTTGCTTTGACCCATGTGCAGTTTCAAGGTAGCCCTAATTATTGAAGAACTATAGATCCTCTCTTATACAAACCAAAAAACACTGAATTCTTTCTGGTTCCTCCCAATTCGCATTTGTCAATGTTTTAGACCACCCTCAGAAAAATTATTGCAAGATAAATATACACAGATGCAGTGATTTTATTTGCTATTGCACTATTTTATGAGTGTGTATTGCAGAGCCTAACTTCAAGGCAAGAAGATTTATGGTGTAATTACTTTAGTATATTGTTGTACAATTTGCAACTAATGGAAAAGAAATTTACTGGCTACACTTCAGCTGTCAGAAAGTCTGTCTGCAGAATAAAAGTGAAAGGAATATGTGCTTCTCTCTTTGAGTGGAAATGTTAAATGACAGGCATTGCTCAACCAGATCAAATATTTTAAACTTGATCAGCTACCCATATCATAATAAGTAAATTTTCCTGCAAAGAAAATTAATTATTCCTCATAAGGAAACAGAAGCATTTGATATCAAGAAGCAAATAAAAAACTGCCCAGCACACCCACTCCTAGGAGAGTCAAGCCCAGTCAATCAACTTTCCAGCCAAGTGTATGAATTAAGAATTCCACATCCTTTTTTAATTGCTTTAATTGGCAGTGTTTCCCAGTGGAGTTTCATGTTTCATTTGGCCTTTTTTTCCCCAAGTTGAAAAAAATGCATTTGATTAATAATCATGTAATTGGATTTCCAGTTCAATGTTTAATGTCTAACATCCAGTACTTAGGAAAAGCAAAAGCAGAGACTTGTCTTCACATTTTACGTAAGATCTTTTTGATGGAGAAAAAAATCATTCATATCAAATGTTTTGCAACTTACATTTCTCAGCATCTTGCCTATCAGTTCAAGTTAGATGCCTGGTAGTAAACACCCCTTCCATTAGAAACACATAAATTGGAAGCATGAAATTGAATGGAGGAGCCTGGAAGAGTTCAGTCACAGTTTTCAGTAACCTTAACACTCAAATGACTCAATTTAGAAGAAACCCAAACTCAAGTCCCTTGGAAATCAAATCAAAGTTTCCTGTTGCAGCAGAGAGGAAAAAGCTGATGCAATCTGATGGGCATCTAAGCCTAGAGTGAATTTAGCCTATATAAAATCTCAGTGAATGTGAAAAATTTTTGTTTGATCCTTAGATTTGGGACAGTTGCATGCTCTCTGAAGCAGAGCAGGCAACTATGGCTGTATCTGTTCCTTTCCCCATTTTCTACCCTCTGCTCACTATGTTTGTATTATTCTGGTTAACAGTTCCTATCAGTCTGGTGTTATACAAATTGTAATATAACATGTCCACATCATAAAACTTCCCCTTACACAATTAGAATTAGATCTATAAAAAAACAAACATTAAAATACAGAAGCACCTTTGTTCCATATTGAAAATGCAATGAAACTATCGTAAACTTGGAATCAGTCAGGCTCCCATCCAGGACTGTGCATAGTGGGCAGGTCTTCACATCCTCTACTTCAGTCTTCTTCCTGGTCCATTTAAAGTAATTATGAGGGTATTAGACAGATCTTGAAGGAAGGCAGACTATGAAGCCTTGTAACCATGTCCATATCAGAAGAAAACTCTGCGAAAGTTTTCAGGCCCAAATATCTCAAAAAAGCCTTGCAAGTCACTTTAAAATAGACAGCCATCATCTCATCACACATGCAGCTAAGAGGAACTGAAAACACTGAAACACTATCATATTTTGAATTGAAGTTTAATGGTGATGATCTGCTCTTTGATAAAGTTCTCACCCTACGTGCTAGTTTTCAATAAGGACCCTTCAAAAGGCAGTGAAGTGTTTACCTTGACTTCTTATTGCTTGTTTACCACTCTCCAAGTTTCTGATCATTTCACATGTACAGACTATTTAACAACACTCCTCTGACCATGCCCTGAGCTGACGGACACACCTAGAAAGGAACAGAGACAGCTCAAAAAGACTCATTGAGAAATTCAGTCCAAAAATTTATATGTAAATAAATTAATATTTAGTTGTAATATGCAGAGGTGACTCTATTTCTTCAACTTCTTGTCTCCTCCCAGTGGAAGTGAATTCAATTTCAAGGTATTGTTCTGGAGCAGGTTTATAACTCATACCGAATAAATCAAGGCATTACAAAGGTACCTTACCCTGCAGTCTGAAACACAGGGATATTTAAGCACATTTTAGTGTGCACAGCACATTGCAGGCATAGGGCAGTCTGTGACCCAAGACAGTCCAAAGCCCAAAGGACAGCCTGTTCTCTCATGTTTGGTCCTATTCCTCTGTCCTGTGGGACTCCAGCATGCCCAGAACATTGGCCTCCAAGGTCACATCTGCCAGCATATACCTTTCATCACTACTCTAAGAGAAACTAATAAATCATTTAACTTCTTCCTTGACTGATTTTCCTTTGCATAGAAAAGGCAACGGTATTGTTGTCTCTTTCAGAATAACGAAAAAACTCCCACTCAGATGTTTATGCAAAAAAAAAAAATTATTTCTGGGGCAAAATGGAAATTATTCTGGAGAAAAGGAACTCTCATTATATAAGTTTATTGCTAATGACAATTACACAGATTTTTTTATTTGTATCTATAAAGGCAAACAAAAATGACATGAGCCTAGTGGCAAAGGCCTGAAACAGAAAATTCAAATATTTTCCTAACCATTAAGAGTCTTAACAGTGACTTGGGGAAGGGTATTTATGGGCCCATTATAATTCTCCATAGCTCTATAAACCTGAGATGAGCATTGACTAGCATATTAAATTCTTGGTAGGGATTGAATTGTTAATGTAGACACCAAGATATGACCACACTTTTCAGCACACAGGTCTGTGAGACTATTATTGTTGCTTTTCTCTGAGTTAGCTTTCACCCATGTACTTGGGTTTGAGAGAGGAAGTGGATCTTTTTCATGCTCCACTGAGCTGGAGACAAAGAAATTACAAATGAAGTTAGACCTTCTCAAAGGGTTACTTTCTTTAAAACTCCAGATTGCTGTGAGGCCTTTCATATGGGCAGTCTTCTCTGTTTCCTATGAATTTAAATATGGCTTTTAAAAATAATGTGAGTTTGGGGGTGAGCAGATCTAAATAATCTTGCCCTGATAAAATTATTCATATGACATTAGTCCATTCCTGAGCCATTACACTAACAAGCACTGTGCAAATACAGGGAATATCTATGTATGACATATTGACCTGAATGCCAAATACCTGAGCCTTCTACATTAACAAGCTGATGGGTACTATTATAGTAATTATGTCAAATAAACCAAAGCTGACTTTGAAGGTCTGACTACAAAATGAGAGCCAAGAACGTAATGATTGATGGAGTCTGCAGCTGTGCAGAAGCTTATTCTCTATTAAGCCCCTCATGTCATTTTATTTTGGTTTGGCTTGTAGGATATCTCCAACACCAAAAAGTTCCATTTCTCCCTTAATTCAGAGCACTCTGCCTAGTAGAAATGGGGAATCAAGCAAGAGGGAAGCCCTGACCTTGGCTGTGGTCTTCATGCTGATGTGGCTTCTGACCCAGATTTCAGGGGTATACCTTGGTGATCCCATTTGCCCACATCTATCATTTGCAGGTCTCCACATCTACACAGTGAAGAGGTCCACAAGACTTTTTCATATTTGCTGCCTCCTGGACTAACCTGGGCTGTAAGACTTAGAGAGGGTATTTTCTGTCTCAGGAGAGGAAACAACTGCCCTGGCTTCTTGAGTTCCTTCACAAGCAGGCTGTCTGGGAAGTGAGTACAGCCCTTGTACAAATTCCATGCAATGAAGCAGAGGAAGATGAAGAGTTAATATATCTCTTGACCAGAATGGCTATATCTCTTTTATGTAGCTGTACCCACCAGATAACACTGTGCTCCAGGAGGAGCAGCTTTTTTCTGTCCCATATCTGATCCAGGCTGACTTACCAGAATAGATCTGACTCACACGTAGCAGCCTGTTCTCTGGTAGGAGTGAGGGATGAAGACACAGCTTCCCTCAGATGGTGGACTTCACAATCTGCAACTTTCTCCTCTGTTTCCAACTCATTCCCTTTCATAAATCTCTCAACATCCATAAAGAAGGGGTTTGTGATACATTATATGACAGGAGATGAAGCACTCAATTGCATGTAACTAGTTTATATCTCCAATTATTTTCTCTTTTTTTTTTTTTAAAGCTTGGCCTTCCCTCCCTTTTTCCCAATGCTAAAAGTGGTCAATATTAACACCACTGATGGTCAATGAACCCAGAATTATATGAGATAATAATCTCACTCACACACATACACAACCTTCCTCTTTTCCTACAGCAAAACCACTATCAGCTACTAGCCCATCTTTCCACAAAGATCTCCAAATTACTCAATTCCCTCAAATCCCAAGGTGAAATGACATTTCCTAATGAGGTGAAGTGCATAACTTGTTTTCGACAAAGTAAAAAATGTCCATGAGTCATCATCTCCCCACATCACACATCACTTCTTCCCACATCCCACTAAACCATTCCTTCATGTAGTTTGAGAAGTCCGTCCCAGGTAAAAAGTATCAAAAAGCTGGTAGAAAGACATTGATTTTCCAGTGAAAATGATGGCTCTGTGACACCTTAGCTGAAGGTCTGCTGTGGTATGTTTGCACAGCAGTTTGTTTGGCAGAGCCATGACCTATTTTAATACTAGATCAAAAAGACAAGTAGCAAGAAACAAAGTGTTTCTTGGATTCCATAATCCAAGACCATTTCTGGTCTGGTAACATATTTATTACTACAGGAAACCCCTTTTCTTTCTGTTAGTCCCACACATCACATATATGATTACAGTATCAGTAACAATAATCATAATATTGTTAGGAAACATAAAGCAGGTTGACATGACACACATTGTCCAGAAAACAGGAAAGAGAATTTATCCAATGCCTCTTTGCTCCAACCTTGTTCATATCCTACTGCTCTCTCTGATTTCTTCATTATCTTCCTATGCTACATCCAAATTGATATTGAATTGCAGTTTCTTCAAGATAAAAAGCAAAACCTATGACTTTATTTCAGTATGAACAACTTAATACTATTGCTTTCCTACTCAAGACAGCTCCAAGAAAAGATTCTTCTTCACATTGCCCTGCTAGTAGTCCCTATCAGCCAAAGTCCTGTTTGTACACAGTGATCAGCACTAAATGCCTCAGAAAAGGTTCCATAATTGTGCAATAATTCACCTTAGGGAAGTTTGTTCCTAGTGACAGGATGCTGGTGGTCAGCTTAAGCATTCATGTACAGAGCTAATGGAATTAAAGACTATCTGCAATGTTCAGGATGCAGCAGGCAATACAGTAAAGAAGGAAACAATGAGATGCTTGAAAAGCACCTTGGATCACAGACACATTTTCTTGTTTTTAAGCATTCATTCTGTTTATTTCAATAATTCATGCTAAGGTAATCAAGGTTCTCAGAATTTCTATGCCCAGAAATGAGGAGTGTTGTAGCATGCTATGAGCATCACAGTCCAAGTACATATATTTTAGGTACCAATGTTCCCATAAAAGACCATGATTTTCCCTCCCTGAAGACATAGTTCTGTTGTGAAAAGTGATTTTGATATTGCTAGCATGTCCTTACCCAGATCTGCTGCTTGGGAAAATGCTCAGCCAGGCTAGAATCACCCACTCATTGGTATAGGCAATGCCAGTGTGGTCACGCAGAACACAAGACAGGGAGGCACATTGTCTTCTGATGGTTCCTTCTTAAACCACTAATAATTGATGAGATGGAGACATGGTTGATAAGACTGTATCTTTTAGCACATGGTGAAGGCTTGTCAGTAAGCCCTCAAAATGGCCTAGGTTAGCCTGGAGTCCTCTCCAGCTGCCCTGTTAAAAGTACAGATCAAAGCTGCTATGTGCTGTCATCACGTGGGCTGTGAGCTGAACTGGGTTGGAAAAATAGCCCATCTAACATAATAGCTGTCACCAACAACAGCCATGGTATTCCATCAACACACCTTCACAGCCTCTGGTAGTTTGTGTCCTGAACTCAAGTACAGTTTCAGCCCCAACAACACCTTACAGCAATCAGTCCAATAGCACTTCCCTGACCTTCACCACCTTTGCTTAAGGAGAGGATACATAACTAAGCTGAGGCTTCCAAGGGAAATTTGAAAGGCTCAAATTACATACAAACTGTAAAATCAGTAATATGCACTTATGCATCTTAATAGGACTGACAATGGCCAATTTCGTGCACTTTAGGCCCCTATTAATAGCCAGGTTTCGCAGGCAGTGGAATAAAACATGCTTCCCTGGAGTGATATAACAGCAAGGGAGGACTGACCAGGGATGAATCCCGTTCAACTGAGTGGATGAATATGTAAACATAACAATAGTTGTTGCTTCATCAGTTCCTTCTGAGTTTATCTCCTGTAGAAAACGTTAAGCATATTGACCAGGTGGTGCCTTTTGTGATACGTTTATTTTATTAGTACACGTCCTTGAACTAACGCTGCACTTCATACATACCTGCCTGATAAGTGACCGAAAGAACTTGGCGTCTGGGACTGAGAATTCAGCAGAGGGAGGGAGGACAAGAGGGAGACAGGTGCATTTCAGTACAGATAAGGAGTTACAATTATCATGCTCATGCAAAAGGCAGGGACAGAAATGGCTCACCTTGTAGAGGACATATTTGCACACATTTTACTCTTCAAAAGAGATCTTGAAATAGCAGGCTGGAGACAGGTTCCATTATAAAATGTCCCTGCTTTCTTTCCCGATAATGGTGCCATCTACTTTAGTCTGTGAGGCTATCTCTGTTAGGTGAGACATTTTGGGATAAAAAGGCATACTGAGCTATCTCCCACTAGCTTATCCATAGCCTAGGATAGCTAGGAAGGTAAACCTGAGGAATTCCTGTGTGTGAATTGTCACTGATGATACTAACCCCAGGCTGGCTCTTTCAGGCTGGTGGATGAGCCATACCATGGCCATCTCCTAACATATACTGGTTTGCAGTCTGCACACACTACCTTTTGTGGAATCATTACTTCCAGAGGAGCAGCAAGCCTTGGACTGGTCTGGGCTCAGGCCTAGCCAAGCTTAGAGACAAAAATACTCTAGCACAGTGAAATGTTAATTAAGTTCTCAGCTGTCAAATTGAAGACTTACAAAAGAGAAATCAAGGCACACTGAAAAACATGTGCTTGGCACTGACTTTTCTGTCCTGTGGTCCCACTTTGGGGGTCTACCAGGCACATCTACAAAGTAAACCCAGCATCCTCCATCAGGCCACTGGCCTTCAGATTTAACGTGGCAGTCAAAGACCAGGTGGGTCGAGACCCACTCCAAGGGGTTCCCTCTAAGTCAGCTCTTCATGCTCTTGCTTAAGACGAACTGCTTCTCTTCCACTCTTGACCTTTCCTGGGCCTTTCTTCCTTCAGGAATGCAGCTCCAGCAACCTCATATAGCAATTATGACTGCAGCTCCCGCAGTCCTCTTTTCCATGTGTATCTCTATTACAAATGGAAGCACAGCAAAGGAAACCTTCTGTGGTCCTCAGAAGTGTCTCTGAACTTATATTGCTGCTTCGTTCCAGAACTAACAAATGCCTTTTATTTTAAGTAGCCTTTTTGTCAGGCACATATTTTAGAGGCCACTACGACACTTCGCAGTTGTAAATTATTTCCTTTGCATGTGTACAGATTTAGCAGCCAGAGTGATTTTCTTCATCATATCCCTCTAGTTGCCCACAGCTACTTGCCTCATCCAGATTCACTCCCATCTTTATCTGAGGGCTTGGTTTCACAGCTCTCCAACAGAAATTAAAATGGAGCTTGAGCAGATCAGATCATTTGGAAACTTCACGACTTGTGGTTTTGTGGCAGCTCACTCCTGCTAGAAGGTGGACACAGAGACCACTAACTCATTTCCTATGTCTCAGTAGCACAACAACATTCCCTAACAAGTGCTATGAAACGTGCTCTCTGCTCATCTGAATGCAGCTGGGGCTGAAGTTAGAGGTTTATTATAAACTGAGCACAATTAGCACACAGCCATCAGGTCTGTGATCCTGCAGCAGCAATAACTCTCCAGCTTCTCTCTGATTTTCCTCTCTTTTTTCTCATCCTCTGCCTCCACACCATCTTCTTTTCTTTCCACTTTCTCAAGCCTTAAAAGACCTCCTGTGTTTAGGATTTCTGTCTACTTTGTTTTTCTTTATGAGGGATTTACCCACCGTCTCTCAATTCTCTTGGCTACTTTCCATCTTCCTCATGTGAACCAAGAAATTCCTGACAGCTGCACTTCCCATCTTGTGTTTTGCCACCATCGTCATTTTGTTTTGTGTGCATGCGAGTGTGAGAGAAATCCAGCCAGCCTAGTGACATGGCTTGAATCCTACACTAATGGGAGGTGGAGTCAAATGCTCCATCTCTCCTTACAGCAGCTGAAGACCAACAGCCGTAGCTCAGTGATAGAGACCAAGCTCACAGCCCCGGGAGCACCTGGGAGAGCCCAGAGCTTTTGCTCTGACACGCACATTTACCACCAGATTTGTTGAAGCCGTGCAGCTGCACTCCTCCCTGCACAGTTCTGCTGTTGATCTGTGCTGGCTTTTCACTTTTATAGCAGCCAGCTGTGCCCCATGAAGAGACTGGGCAGAATTTAATCAATAAATGTTAAAAAACTATCCAATTTTTCCCTTATTCACTCTCCAGACTCACAGCACAGGCTGTTTTTTTCCTACATGCACTGGCTGCTTTTTCTGTCTCTCTCCCTCTTGCCCTCAGACCTGCACCAGCAGCTGTACAGCTTGTGCTGCTGCTGTGCCAGGGTCAGATGCTCTCCCACATTGACCAGAAATTACAACTGACAGTGATCTCGGACGAGCAAAATCATTGTTGATGTAAATCAATGATTTTGAAGAATAATAAATACTGAATCCTACAAACTCTATCTGTAATCCATTACCTCTGAACCATCTCTCTCTCTCTTTATGACTCAGCATCTGGCAGTCAGATGAATCCAAACTTCTCTACTATCCCATTAAAACCATCTCCAGAATGATTTCTTTGTGTATTTCCTAAAATTGTACAAAACCACAAGAGTAGTTGAGTGAAAAATGCAATAATTCACAGCTATCATGGCAACAATGATAAAATATGTGCTTCCTGCTTATTCATTTTGATTAAGAAAATTATTCACACAACGTCAGACGTTTGGAAAGAAATCCATCCTGTGGTTTGTTAATCAGAAGAACAGTATACTCTAGACTATTGAGAGAGGTAACTTTCAGGGCTGAAAGGTATTACCATTTGTTTTCTATAGAAAGATGGTAAGAATCTGCACACTTTTTTAGCCTGAAATTTGATGCTGCCTATCAATTAGCATTTCCATCTTGAAAGAACTTAAGCATACAGTTAATTTTAAGCGTATGAGGAGAGGCATAAAATTCAAGATGAGTATTTGTGACCTGTACATTGAGCCCGTTTTTAATAGTTCTAGTATTTTCAATGGCTGTGTTGGAACACAGTAGAACAAGCTTAACAGCAGAAATGGGTTTAGTGCCTCTCCTCTCCCTACCACCTCCATGTCCTGTATCACACTCAGTTCCCTGTGAGACCACCAACATTCCTTCCTTGGGCTCCTGACATCCACTTTGCAGTACTTTCTAAGATCCTACCTTCCTATGTTGCAGTCTCCTCATAGCATTTTGTCCTTGGGCTTGTTCCTGGCATTTTTTCCTTGCTGCTAGATACCGGATATGTGTAAAGGCCAAGTGAAAATGCCCATGTTAGCTTTTCATGCTCTACTCACAGCTCCACATCAACAGGCTACTTTTCTTCTCATCCTCTAACATTACTCTGACTCTTTGTCTTTATTACTGGCACATGCATGTGACATCGCCAAGCACTACGGTGTCTCACTTGAGGAATGGCTGCATTTCAGTTGTCTTTGCATAGATTATCAATTTTGGTGTTCCTTTAGGGTTCCAGGTAAAGTTCCATAACGATGTGATCTTGTAAATAATCCGTTATAAATTATTCTTTATCTGCACACAGGTAAACAAACATCTCACACCTTGCATATGTTGTTAGCTGTGGTGAAAAATCACAAGGTAGCTGTTGATTTTAGCAGAACAGTTAGAACAAAGTATCAAAAGGTGGCTGTGCTCTGCTCTATCATGTGGTATGATCAGCTTGAGGCAGATGCATTTTCAAGGTATGGTCTGTGTTTTGCAAAACAAGACAGTTGAGGACAGGATGCAGTCCTACAGGCATGGTGAGCAGACCACATCTGTCTTGTTCATCAGTTTTTCCAGCTTCTGGGAGATCCACTAGAACAAAGTATCATCAGAAGGACACATGTTTTATAAATAAGCAATGACAGGCAAAAAGCAATTGAATTAGATCCCCAAAGCTTTACTAAGACAGATGATCCTTGAAAGCACAGTTAGGATATTAAACATAGTGAAAGTATAATTCTTAATTTCTAGGCATCTGTGAGAATAATTACCATTCTTTTGGGAGCATTGTAGTGACTGTAGCTGGTACATGTCTAAATGAGACAATATTTCCTTTTGATATTGCATCATTAAGATAACTGATTCCTATACCCAGACAAATGTTTCATATAACTCTTGTCTTCCTTTTCCTAATGTGTGCAATTGTGAGAAAGCAGCACTGTAGGGATTTAGTGGTTGTATCTCTTTATGAGCCTGAACTGTGACATGGAGGACTCAGTGAGTTTATTGATTTTAATTTCTTATATTTGGGATTTATCTTCCCAGCTTTTACTTAACAGTTGAGAATACTCACAGTATTGACACAGAAGACTGTCTACCCAAGGGCAAATTTCAGATCCTCATTTCTCCACCTGTGCATTTATTTGTTTGCTTCTGGATGGATACCAACCGCCAGGCTTTGATCCAGGCTTTGATCAAGAGTGGCTAACGGGTACACTCTGTGAGAGAGCATTTCTCTCTCTTACTCTCTATAACCAGAGCTGGGGGCGGGGAGGTGGGAAGGGGGGGACTTTAAGCAGACTTCCATGGTTATCAGAGGGAAAGATCAGGTATTCCCTTTGAAGATACTTTGTTATTGAAATCTCGATTATCACCTATGATTTGGTCTGAAAACCCTAAACAACAAGGCATACAGGGGAGTTTTCTAGGGGCTAAAGTGATCTGAAAGACGGATTGATAGCTGTGGGTGCCAGGATATTTATTTTTCCCAGGAAGACAGCCAGAGTGGTCCTGAAAGCAACAGTATAGAAAACCTGGTGACAAATCCCCTTTTTAGGCTGTTACATGAGAGGTACCATCCTGCTTTGCAGTAATGAGGAAAATGTAGCAAGTTTTTGGTTTAAAGCAGACTCAGCACTTCCTGGGCCATTTCAGTATAGGAAGGAGTGTTGATTAATCAGGTTAATTTCCTCACTGGAGCATTTAAGGACTAAGCTAATAAGGAGCTTTGTGACTGAGAATTCATGTGGCGACATAGAGAAGATGAAGAAATATGAAACAACAGATTGAGTGTGCCTGTCATTCCCAGAAGAGGTGTTTTCTCCTGTGGATGCACTACCGAACTTTGGTGCCAGGAGGAGCAATAGCTGTCAATGATTTGTGGTTCACCTTGCTCACTTACCTGCTCTTTGCTTCTTGGCACCATTTTTATCTTCTTCAACTTCCTTAACATCTATGAGGCACGCATTTGTACCCTATTGTGTCTCTACATTCCAGTGTGCAGAGCCATAGACTAGATGTTGCTGCAACATTAGGTATTGCTGCCAGAGAGAATTAATGGCCATAGGTTGCTAGGGGTAATGAACTCTAATGACTTTCTCACTTGACTGTCTTGGTTCAGTAACACAGGGATTGATGTAAGACTTTCTTTAAAAGGTATTTGACTTACATATTTTCTTGCCTCCTTTGGTCCCTCCACTCTCCCTTCCTTTACCTTCTCTCTTCCAGTATTTCCAAGCCTGGCAGGCCAGTGCTGCTTTCTCCATCTTCTGTTTTGAGATGGTATCAATACCAACCAGCCACAGGGCAGAGCTGTGTCCAACGCCATTTCCAGTTCTCCCCATGTGAAGGGTCAGCAAGCATTCATGACCATTATGGATGCTGCAGTGGACTCATTTGTGGACTTCCTTCTTTCTGCTGTGAGATTCCCTGGCCCTAGTGCTGTGTTTTCCTTGGCACAACGAGTAAGACAAGAAGGAATTTTTAAGCTGAAATTTCTCCGGCTCTGGGAAACATTTCCCCACACGCATGTCCTAGAAGAGATCTACTGCATCCTGAATTGCACTCAGCACTTGGAATGTGGTGACGTCTCCACATTTCATGACCAAACATAGTCTCTACCATTGCTCAAGAGTAGAATGGGCCCTAGCCTAAGGTCCTTTATCGACTGCTTTTGTCATGCTGTCCATTTGTACCTACTTGGAGGAAAGTTGTACTGTCTGCTGCTCATGATGCCAACCTGCCTGGCAAAAGAGATTTGCTGCAATTGTGGTATTTTTGTTCTTCTCCTTTCAGCTTTTTAGGCAGAAGTGAGTCAGTCTTCTGCTTCATGGTTCTCTCCTTCTCAACTCTTCTGGTCTCATGCAAGACTTTCCTAAAATCAATGAATACTCACTGCAAGCTGATCCCAAATAGGTTTAGCGCTTCACCTTTGCTTTCTTCCAGGGACCGTTTAAGTAAGCACAAGTCCCTGTTTTATCTGATGAGAGGATAATGCACAGGGGTGCAGTTCTACCATGCTGTACTTAAGCCCGGATGTCGCACAGAAACTGAGACCAGTGTCACAGTAAGCCTATTGTCAGAGGTACCAGAATGAACTCTTTGTACAGTAGCTTCAGATTAATCCTGGTATTAGTGAGTCCTGAAAACAACCACAGCATGTTTTAATCAAACAAAGCACAAACAGTTCTCACTTAGACTGGAGGGGAAATGATAAGGGTCATTTCATCCCTTCATGTCTAATGCAGACTATGACAGATGGAGGAACCATGGGGAATACTAATAAAATGGGATAGGAAGGAGACCCTTCACCGTAGGGAACACCTGACCCTTCAGTTATCCTTCATCCCAGGTACCTCTTGAGTGTTTGAACAGGAGTTACTTCTTTTGCAGTCATGAGCACACACAGCTCCTCCCACAATCTGGTCATGCACTGACTCCTGTCCAGCTCAGTGCTTCTGACACACACGTACCTTTCCTTGGGTAAAGCCACTTCAGATGTCCCCTCCCCTAAAAGTGAGATTCCTGTTTCCAGGATCAGACTGGACACATTCACTGCCAATGGTTCTATTACAGCTGTATGCTCACAGTGAATAGCCCCTGATGATTAAACACAGATGCAAAGTATCCTTTTAGCAGTGCAATTGGTAAAATCAACATTGTAAAACAAGAGCCTTCACATTTTTCCTTTGTTTCCTTAATCTGTGGATTTATTCAGGATAGTTTTTTTGTTTGCTACGGAAAGTGTAGCTAAGTTTGAATTTTGGATGAACATATTAATTGCACCCACCAGATTAAGATTTGTCACTGCTGATCTTCTAGAGGGGATAAAAGAACCCTTTAGTAGCCTCACAGTAGCTTGACTGAACTGTTTCCTGTGCTGACTAAATTAATAGGGGTTACTGGATAGCTTTCCACTGCATCATGCAATATAGATATAATTCAAGACAACGGAGTATCAGTAGCCTTTTAAGATTGCCCTTCAATCACATTGTGGGTGAGTTCATGAGTTGCAGTCCAAGGGAAGCAGTTTTCTCCAGGCATTTCTGTGGAGAGATGGATCTTGAATATGGAAATAGAGACAAATCATTGTGGGACAGTTTTCAGAGGGGTTTCAGACAGAAGGAAGAAAAAGGTTTGCCAGCAGAGAAGATGAACAGCTGAAGGCTGAACAAAGAGAAAGCAACCACTGTCAGGAATATTTCCACAGCCCAGAAGTCAGGCATCAGCATCAAGTCCCAGCCCCTTTTTCCATGCTCTCAAGACATTTCTAAGGAAAGTTGTTGGAACTGTGCACAGACAGAGATGTTTCCCTGCTTCAGTCCTACTTGAGCACACCAAGTCCTGATCCCTCCACAGGGACTAAGCCCTGCAATAAGGCTGGGGCAGCCCAGAGGTTGGAGCTGAGGATATGCCCTACAGGGAATGGTTTTCCCTGCATCACTAGACCAGACCAGCACTCATGGGGGAAGCATAATTAAAACACAATGCATTGACAAATAACTGCTTTAAGAAAAATATTAAAAAAAACAGATCTGGAAGATACAAATCTAAGGGAAAACAAATAACCCACTGATGCCCAGCCTGACAGTCAGGTTATCAGATGGCAAAAAAAAAATATTTCCTTATATAACTACTGTTTCACCCTTCCCAACACTTACTGTGCTGCACATTTCTTCCGGTTTTCAAGCACCTTATACCCCTTAAGCCCAGTTCCACGTTTCTGGGGAGGAAATGTTCAGTCCTGGCTGCATCTGCAATGACAAAAAAAGGGTTTCCAGGCAGAGAGGGACAAAAGGTATATAGTCCACCTTGCAGGTTACTTGCCTGCATCAGAAGAAAATTATGCAGGAAATGATCTAAAATGATCTAAAAAGATGAAAATTAGCTCCATCCCACTGGGGAAGGAGATTTCCAGCTTGCCTATGCAAACAAAGCCAGGGGTGAGTTCAGCTCATTAACTCAGCATAAACCAAACTACCTCTTTTCTGCTGTACTATTTTTTTCTGCCAGATTAGTGAGCTGTATCAGCATAGAGAGAGTCCTGCAGGTGCCAGAGCTTGCATAGATAAATGGCAAGATCTTAAATGTTGGATTGGAGAGGAAAGAAGCTTAGTGAGCAGTAGTCAGCAAGGAGACGTTCTTACCCCATCTGATGGTACTCTGAGTCTGTAAAACTGGTGAGACAGGGATTGAACTTCAGCACTTATGTGTGCTTCTTGATCTGTACTTATAGCTGGATAAACCAGAATTTATAATACAGCCAGAAATAAAGTATAACCTATAATGAACACAATACCATCTCTGCATGGGAGTATAATATAATCTCCATTATATATTTGGTGGGTAGATGCAAAAAGTGGTGATCAAAGTTATGTACAGGAGTTCCTGCTCCTGCAGGACCAGTGACACTTGCTGTGGATTGCACATGGACTCTCACAGAAGTCTGTTTAACATCTGATGGGTTGGCTCTTGCCATTGCCATTTTTTGCTCCTTTGTTATGGCCAAGTTTGCTCTGCACAGACCTCCTCCAGCTTTCACAGAGGATACCTGGCCTCTCTGGGACCCACTTAGCAAGATGTTAAACCCAATCTCCTGCCAGTCAGGAAGAGTGTCTGGCAGAGTCCCCTGCAAACACTCTCCTGTACTTACCATACCTACTGTCAGTGGGAGAGAGCTGCCTCAAAGACGTACATAGAGCAGGCTGGCTCTTCAAAACCTGCTCGACACACTCTGCCAAGTAGCTCCCTGGCAGTGCCAGGCTGGCCTGGGGTACATGCCACAGCCAAGTGGCCAGTTCCATCCTGAAACCCAGCCAACAGCTTCCTTGGTGCCCTGGTCATTCAGGAATGAGTCACAGTCTTGGCCATGGCTTTCCCATATTCCAGAGAGCCCCAGCATGCACATTTGTCACTTGCTGATGTATGCTTAGAGATTGTCTCTTTTTTCTGCCTTTTTTTCTATTTCTTTTTTTTTTACCAGATAGTGAAGCTTACGGTGCCTTGCTGTGTGATTAACTAACAGCCTCCTGATGCCTGTGGGAATTACTACATCCAATGTTTTTAGAGAAGGTATTTGTACTGCTTTTACCTGCCGCTCTCCATATTGATCAATTGCTGTTTTCAGGAATTTATTTCTACTGTACTTCAAAGATCACCTTACTTTAAATTCACTCTGTCTCCTGGATACATGTTAGCAAGAGAAGTATGGGTTGTGTTGCATTTTCTCTGACTATTATTCCATATTAAAAGAAGATTAATTGGAATGACTTCGCTTAATATGTCATGGTGCAGTGAGTGGACTTTCAGTTCCCTCAATTTAAAGTACTTAAGGCTATTCCTCCTGTTACATCCTGTGTTTGCATCATTTGTATTTTTTCCTTAAGTAATTTTTACTTCTGGTGAAGTCTGCTGGGCAAGAGCCCTGGAGCCTGCAGGCTAACGTCTGCAGAGCAGCTCTCCCTCACCAGTACTCTGAGAGCATCCCTCAGGAAGGGTGACTGCCAAAGGGAGCAACCAACAAGAAAGAGGGTGACGTACTTCTTCAGGTCCAGGACTGGCTCCCAATCCTTGGGCAGATATATGGATAATTGAACACAGAGAGAGAAATTCAAAATGAGCCCTCTGCCAGGTAAAAAATTATAAAGAACAAGTAATAAACAATCTCCTTTCAAATACAATAGAATGAAGAATACTTGTGTATAATCTTGTCTGGTACATAAATTATACAATACATAGTCTTATACTGCATGATATATAGGATATTTCAATGGGGCTTCAGTGTTTGGCAACAAAACTTCAAAAGAAGGACAATTTTCTAGTACTTTCTGATAAGGCACATTCTTCCCTTATAATATCCTAAGACTCGATCAAAAAGGATGCTGACTTTAGGTCAAACCTTCTGCTTCTCAATACATTCTCATACTGAAATTTATAAGCTTCTGCTCCTCTTTTTTTTTTAAAAAAATACTAAAAATTTGAAAGTGATCTAAGTCCAACCATTATTGCTTGGCTGCTCACCATTTTAAACAGAAAGCTGTTCAGAGGGGAAGAATTGACCGTTGCAGTCACACTAACAGGAGATATTTGTTCATGGTGAAGACTTCCTTGAAGACAACAGCAATACATCATTCGTAAATTTAACCTATTGCATCACTAGTTTGACATTCCCAGCAGCCACTGGCAGAGAGTTCCCAGGGACTCGGCGCTCACCCAACTTGTCTCCTGTCTGTGTCAGCAATAGCATGCCAATCAAGGATGAAGTGGGAAGGAAAGCTTTGGAAAATACCATCACATAAATGGAAAACAATTGAAAATTCCTAGTTTAGGTTAATTTCAGAAGTTGTCCAGACTAGAATCTAATGTCAGCATGCTGTCATATCGATGATGAAGTGGAAAAAAAAGCAAAAGGAAAAACAAACAAACAAACAAAAAACATTCCTAGCTGATGGAAAGAAAAAACCAGACATATATATATATATATATGAAAAGTCACAGAGATATAGTAGCTTCCAAGTCAGTTACTGGCAATAAAGTGAGTGCTGTTGACTGCAGAGTATCCAGGATATGTTATTTGTATATATTAATGAGGGAAAAAAAATAAATCCAAGAAATTGGGAGCATAGTGCAGGGAGAAACTTCCTGGGTCGTAAAGTCCAGACTATGAGTATCCCAGGCACCACATAATTGACTCCTTTTCATCTGAGTTATCTCTGGTTTTCTAGATTGATGTGGAAAATATGTAAAACAGGAGAAGCAATACTAGCAATAAGAAAGTAAAAAATGACTGTACCACAAACAAAGCCACATCAGCTCTGAGAGCAGCCATAAACATAACAATATGTAAGGCTCAGACAGGTAAGGCAAAGACTAAAGTGTAGTGAAAAGTCTGATTAATTTTTGAAGAAATGTGTTGTGGTCTTAATACACCTGTATCACAGGAGTGTCAGAAGAGCTTCAGGACAGAGGCACCAAAGGAGACAGTGTTGACTGGGGGGCTGTTTGGTGCCTCACTCCTACTGTGCTCTGGGTTTTCTTCCATGCCTGCCTGATAGTATGTGAACACTGTCCATCTTGGCTTCAGTCCATGGTAATGAAAAACTCAGCTTAATGTAAGCAGAGATTGACACAGATGGGAACACAGCTGTGTCCTGCAGGGTTAAATCATGTCTCTGGCAGAAGAGGTTCAGAGCTGCTGATTCACTACTTTTACCAAGTGGTTTAACATCCACTGTAACATCAGCATCTGTCCTCTCTTCCTTGTCCTGCAGTGTCCACTAAGCTGCACAGTTGCATTTCCATTAAGTCTTCTTGTCTCCAGCACCTTTAATTATTCTGTGAAAACTGAGATTTGAGAGCTCAGTTCTCCTTGGATAGAGGTGGAAATCAAAGTCTTTATCTTTTATCAAATCAAAGCCCAATGTCTTTTACAGGAAGGGAAGGAAAGGGAAAAGCAATAGCAAACTACATGAGGCAGAGGGAATTGATTGCAACCAGCCATATGTAATTACATTGTGGAGGACATTTAATATTTCATCTTGATCTTTGCTGTATCAGGAGAGCAAAGAAAATCAACATATGAGGAAAAGAGAGGCTGCAATGTTACTTGATTTGAATTGTAAATTCTCACAAGCAAAACCATAAGGTGCTTTCAGACAATCTGTACTGCTGTTGCCTGAATGTATGTGACCCAAATTCCAAGAAAAACCAGAAAGCCACTCCACCTGCTTGGAGACAACAGTGGCCCTAAGCCATCATGGCAGGTCCCCAGCACAGCAGGTATTTAATCCAATTGTCGTAATGAATTTCTCTCCTCCCTTTGCTCCTGGGCAGCTACAGACATACTGGCAAAGAGCTTTCTGGTTAACCACTGCAAAGAGGAAAGAGCTTTGAATCCCAAAGTCTTAAATAGTTCCATCCTCAAAGCCAGACCTTTTAAAGAGCACAACATGGGTTTTGGTTATGACTGGTATAAGCGATGTGCACACACATGGGAAGAGACAATTACTGCTTAAGAATGTTTAGTCTTAAAAGGAAAAGATGGGAAGGTAAACAGAGGCTCTGAAGCAAGATCAGACAGAAGAACAAGAGGAAGGGTAGAAGCAAACATCCCTGCTACACTAAGGGTATATATGTACTTAGGATATATGCATAGGTTTGCAAATCCTCCAAGAAAGCACACCCAGTGAATCCACTCAGCCTCCACTGCATTCTACTTCCAATGTCTGGTCCTAAAAAAATAGGCCATACATTTGCTGCGATGGGAGAAAGTCAGTGGCAGCACCTAGCAGGAACCTCAAGAGGGGAGGATAAGGCATTACTGAGCATCCTTACACACCAAAATACATAACCTTAACCTTATGACTCCGACTGGACCAACTTGTCTTTAGAGTTTGGCCACCTACCATAGAAATTCAGCCCCTTGAGGTGTTTCAGAGCTGGTTCAAGCTACGGCTTACTTCACAGAGGGAATAATTGCCCCAAGAGCTCCATGTACTCATCCTTCCTGCAGCCTAAAGCTGCCAAATACCTCTCTGTTTGCCTTGATGGCTTCCATACTCTGCCAGCTGCAACTCAGTTCTACATATTAATTACGGTAAAAGAGGGGGAGATTTACTCATTGCTCCAGATGATTAATCAGCTAGTCAGGCATAACACCACCCATGCTACTGTAATTGCAGTCAAATAATAATGTTATATGCACTGCAATCATAGGCATCATCAAACACCAGAGGAGCCTCGTAATATAAGCAGTGTCATCTGTTCATAGGCTCTACAACCCAAAATTATCTACAATCTGGAATAAATTCTTAAAGACAGCCCATGACATCAAGGTCTCAGTATGGAGAAAAACTGGAAACAGACCAATGATGAAACAATGCTGCCCATATGCATTTTTTTCCATTCTTCATTTCATACAGGAGAAATTTCTCCTCCAAATTTTTAAACTAGCAAACTTCTGAGAAGGTATTGGAGTCTTGGATTCTGAAGCTGGGCTGCAGCAAGGAGCAATTTTCACTGTAGCTATAGATTCATATGAGTGGTATGCATTTACTGGGGAATGCAGGTGAGGATGCCCCCAGGCCTTGTCCTGGTTAAACATATTGACCAGTGTGGTCCTCAGGGTCATACACATACACACAGTAGGCAAGGGTACTGTCTTCCACACTGCTCGAGCCCCTCTCAGGTTCCAAGGATGCTTTAAAACATCTTGTGCACTCGCATAAACTCATCAAAAGTTTGGGCCAAGCATCTGACTTCTGCCTCACCACTCAAAACAGGCTAGAAAATAATATTTGGCTATCCTGCACTTTCCTCTATGTGCAATATGGCCTCATAACACTAACTCACATGTCTTAGCACTGAAATGAAAAAACTTGATGATGTAGCCAGAGCCCAGAAGAAAGGATATAATGAAGAAGCAGCATGAGAACTTAGTCATTACAAAAGGTGTAAAAAAGTGTCTTTTGTGTTGTTACTTTTTTCTCAGTGCGTATTTTGTCCAAAGCTGGTGGTATTCACTTGTTGAGCAGCTCTTTGTTGGTCTGCAGGAAGCTGATCGGCCTTCTCAGTGGGGCAGTTTTAGTTTGGAACAGATAATTCAAGACAAAGGCTATCAGCCTGTTGTCCAGCTTACAAACAGTGCCTGAGCCTGCTCAAGGGCTGCCTTCCAGTGGAACTGACACAGGGATCTTTTCTCGGCTAAGTAATGAGCTGTATTGATTTTCCTCAAAAAGAAAATTGGACTTTTACAAACAACGCAACAAGCTGCTTGAGTCAGGATGTCACTGAAGTGATCCTGTGACCACCTCAGGCTCGTGGGCTTATCATGAAAGAGAGGGGGAAAAAAAAGCTCAGTAGGTTTTCTCTGCAAGGGTAGGTTACATAGTCAAAACCAAATTTCCTTTCTAATACGTTCAACAGTCACGAGACTAACCTGCAGGGACAATTGTCATTTACCCATTTGAAAAGCGTCTGCATGCACTTGTTCTTGTGTGTCAAGGCCCAAAGCCTGCACCAGGGTTGGACTCCATCTCTCTCCATCCAGTCTTCAGTCTCCTCACGGTCTCGTGGAAATGCTCCCACTGCTGACTGGACACCTCTGCAGCAAGGAGCACTGAACCACCATTTTGGCCACCTAGTAGACCACTGCTGTTCACCTCGTCAAAATAAGTCCAAGGACTGAGCTCCTGGCAACATCTCTCTCCTCTTCCCCAAGCTATTGAGCATTTTGCACCTTCTGAGGAAGTCTCATCACATGGCAGAGCCCATGGGATTGTCCTCTTCACTTAGACGAGGCTATTCATGTCTGCCCAGCATAGGTTTATTTCTTACCTCCTAAAGCTTAAAATGATTAGCTGTAACATCTATTTCAACTCCCAAACCTACAGCATATTCCTGAAGCTGACCTGACAGGAAGAAAGCATTCAGCCAATTTCTAAACTGTCAGCGGAATACAATTCCTGCTCTTCTACCTCTCCAAAAGTCTTGGTGGCCTTACAGCTCTTTCAACATTTCTGCGGGACAGGGGCCACCAGTACCAAGGTTGTAGGGTGGCTGGGAACTATCTCCATTTCCTTCAGCACACAGGGAAATCTTGCCTCTGCTGTCATAATCACTCTGGCAGGACTCAAGGTGTTCCCCATCCAGCACAGAGATCATGGTGCCCATGCAAGGTGCTGAGTGAACACTTGTCTGGCACTGAGCCTCCCACTATCACAGCCTATGGGGTCTTGCATCTGAGCCACACAACTGCAAGTGATGAGAGTATCATCCTGTGGGGCATAGGGGTGTGTAGGTCCAACTCGCACTCTCACTCCCTCTTTCCCTGCACTTTCCTCTATGTGCAGTCATCCTCACCAAGGGGCAGGGGCTCCTCAGTGCAGTTTTCTCAAGATGGAGGAACTTGCCTTTACAGAGCTTAGCCCTGAAACTCATCTCCTGAAATGAGAACAGGCCTGTGAGAATGAAATAGGAAAGTTCCAGGCCAGTTCCTAATGCTAAGTAGGGAGATAACATAGATATAACTTTAACTTCTTTCACCGAGGGAACAAGCCGAAGGACAGCAACTCAGAGAGGAGCTGCTCCTCGGGCACACAGCACAGAGCTGCACACTGGGGACCTGGTTGTGTGCACCAGCTCATTCAGGTTCATCTGGATACCTCCATCCCCTTGCTTTGCTCCCCACTTTCTGGGGCAGTGCACCCATTTCTGTCACAGAGTGTGCCACTCCCTGTGCTCCCTAAAAGCCAAGCCTGGGCACCCTCATTGGAAAGGATGGGTCAATAGCAAAGACAAATTCCCATCCTCTACTAAAAAGGGATCATTACAGAGCATCTGAAAGAAGAAACCCAACCATGATGTGACAGCTGCTCTAATGAGGCTGGGGTGCCCCCAGGAACCAAACCCCAGCAGGGGTTTGCATTGTGCCCCAGGCCCTTGGGGCTGCCACATCCTCACAGCAGCATCAGTGCTACCTCCAGTTCCCAGCTGAATGCTCACAGTCCCCCAAGAGGTATCACCAGCACCAAGGCAGGCAGGAAGGCAGTGAGGGTATTCCCTTAATGTGCCACTTCCAAGGCTTTGCCGAGCACTGCAGCCTCATGCACCCGCTGCTTCCAGTGGCCCCAGAAGGCAGCAAGACACCCACTCAACCACATGCTCTCCAGCAGAACAGGAGGCAGCTTCAACCTTGCTCTTAGCTCTGATAAGGTAATACCCAAGAGCCTTACTGTTAAATGCCATGGCATCCAATTGCTCTTTACAGTTTGACTCAGAAATCAAAAGATTCCTATCTCTGTCTTAAATGGTATCTGTGGACTCTGAAATGAAGAACTTACGGGCAGTAATCTCTCTGATCAGGCACGAACACCTGTAGAAACCTACTGGGAAAAAAATCCTAATCAAAGTTTGCAAAATTAGAAAAATAAGAAAAAAATTAATAGCAGTAAGCTCAGCAGGGACAAGAAGTCTTAATTTTGTGTTGGTAAATGGGAATTACAAGAAAATGGAAAATATATTAAATGTAAATTCAAAGTCACAAAAATCCCACAATTAAAAGAAGTAGCTGACACACCTACCTGTGCCAGAAAGGAATGCAATTAAGATCACAAAATAGGCTTTTCTAATATTTTTCATATCAGTCTTTTTTTGTGTTTTATTTAGTGCAATATAAAATCTAGAGAAATATTACAGTCTCTCCAGTAAACCAATATCTTATTATTTAGTTTTAACTCCTGATGGGAAGAAAGTTTGGAAAACTTTAGCTTATAAAACAAGACGTTTTCCTTTGTAATTCGATAAACAGAGATCATGGCAGTAAGTAAACTATAAGTAGCTACATCTGACCTAACTTTAAACAAAATAGCTTTGGTGATGTGTGTAAGGAAGAGGGGCACCACGTTGTTGTGATGTGCTCACCTCCCACCTGTCTGCCTGACACAGCTCCTGCACAGTGCATTTTCCCCAGGAACCATCAGCTACTTGCTATGCCTGACCCCATCAGCAGTAGGGGCTGAACAGTACATGGAAAGGAGAGGAGAAGGCTGAGAAGTAATCACCAGCTCACAGTAAAGCATAATAATCCCATCTTCCAAAGACTCCCCATTTACAATCTCTCCTCCTTTTAATACAGACTGTGTTGTTTTAATGATGAACGAGCTTCTTTTGACCTGGTTTGCGAAATAACAGGAGATCTCCAAAGCTCAGCCTAGAAATGTCTTTTCTGGGGGTAAAACAAAACAAAACAAAACAAAACAAACAAACAAACAAACAAAAACTAAAAAAAAAAAAAAAAGACAAAATTTGCTCCCTGCTTTCATATGAGATGTTGATTTCCCCTGACCATGTTCACACAACACCTGCCCTCCTTCCTAAAAATGTAATAAAAGCAGTAAAATATCTCCTCTCCTCTTGTTATCATCCCTTTAATAATTCTGCAGAATCAGGCCGAATGCACTGATTATTTTCCACATGCATTAATCATGGCTAAATTGTGCTAGAGAAGAAAAATGTACAGCCTGCTGTTCCCTCTCAGCATCTTCCTCTCACCGTGCTCTCAGAACAGTCTCAGCCTGGAGGGCATCCTGCCAGTGTGATTAACAGTGTGAAATGGGGAAGGGAAGGAGATGGGAAGATGAAGTAAAAAGACCTTTCCTTAAAACTTAGACATGGCTTTTGGCTTATGAGAACAGCAAAACCTCAAGATCATCATGTACTTGCAGCCACAAGCTTCCTCAGCTCATGAAATCCAGACAAGTGCATGATCAGCTGCTGTCATCTTCTGCAGTCTCATTCCAGTCCCTATCCGGAGCCCCGTTCCAAACTTACATATCCTACCCTTAGACACACAAGAAATGCCTACCAAGCTTTTCTCTTTTTCTGCTGTGGCTGTGCTTATTAAAATATTCAGTAAAGATTTAATAAATTATGAAGAGCTGCAAACGGTCAGCCTATTGCAATAGAGTTGGATGGAGCCCACCAGAACAAAAGGTAGGGGGAAAGCATGTTATTCCCTCCTTGGGCAGATTTCTCTTTCCCAGCATTGCAGTTCCACAGAGCAAGCATTTTCCTAGAGCTGGTCAGGAGGTTCCCTTCACCATTGACCAAGAGAAAGTGACTGGCTCAACTCACCTTAACACAGGCATCTAAAAGATGCTGAACCTATTAAGTCCTGAATTGGCTGGTCACTGCACCAAAGAGATTCCTATTCCATTTTGGCAAGCCTTGGAAGATTGTCACCCACTTGACCTGGATTCTGGAGGCAAAGTGGAACTGCATATGTCTAATTAGAGCTGTGAATGTCACATTTCAGGCTTGATTTGGCCATCACCTCTCTCTGCAGGGAGGCAGCTTATGCTGCCAAGCAAGGAGAGAAGCACAAGCTCTGATCCTCAGCCTGTAAACTCCGCCAAAGAGGATCCCTCCTCTGGCTCTCCTCCACAGCAGCTGCTGCTGTGTCAGAAGAATAGGTTCTACCTGGAAGATTTTTCCATTTTGCCTTTCTTTTGCCAAAATCCTTGAGGGCACTGTCACTTAAAAAAAAAATTACATCCAAAAGAAAGCAGATCTGAAGTGGAGACAACCTGGCAGAAGGAATGGATGATAAGGCCAGGAAGCGAGCAGTTAATGCTGGGCTCTTTCCAGATGCATTGTGGTCATGCCACACATTAATAAGCTGTGACAGGCATAAAGATGGGCAAACCTTTGCCTACAAAGTCAGCTGCTTCATACATAGATACAGTCACTGGGAAGCTCAGGAGAAGGTTTCTCATCCCTGTCTTTGCAGAGTAAGGCTAGGCAGAATAGAGGAAACCCAGAGTTCAAATATAAAGCCTCCAAAGGCTTTTGATGCAGCTGAGGATGCAGAAACACACTTAGGCTTCATGTACAATGGCAAAAGGGTTAAGGTGTCAGTGCATGTCAGAGCACTTAGTGCACAAGGCCTGAGTTCTTCCCAGGAAAGTGCAAAAGCCTCTCCTCCTGCTGCAGCGTCTCACAGAGACAAACGCAAGGCCTTGCAGAAGGGTTTTTGCTGAAGGATATTCCTCTTCCTCTGGCCTGGAAATCCAAATCTTCTAAGTCTTTGCATGTGAGCTTCACATTCTATATTAGCTGTTTAATGCCATTTATAGTGCTGTTTAATGCATCCAGAACATGCTGAAAACTTTGCGCTGTGAGGTGGATCAGGCCAGCAGCAGACGTTCAACATGGCCTGAAATTTCAGACTTGTTCTCTGAGAACAGAGAGACGTGCAGCAATCTGCTGTGACAGCAGGTGGCTTGAGGAGTATTTACTGAAAGATGGATTTTCCTCCCCATCGTGCCCAGAGCAACACAGTTGGGCAAAACAAAGTGATCACAAAAATTACACACAGTGATAGAACCAAAACATGTCACAAGAAAAACACCTTCTGGTGTTGTTTTGCTTTTGTGGGGGGCATCCCAGCCGGGTTCTGAAAAGCTCCCAGCACTCCCATCAGTCATTCAATCAGTTTAAGACTGCCCAAAGAAATATTGCAGCTTTCTCCCTATGACAGTGATCAGGCATAGTTTTGGGTGAAGGAGCTCTTCCTTTTAGTAATGAGGACTTCTCTTGAAGCAGTCTAGCTTGCAGGACATGCGATGTTCCAACTCATAGGGTCTATTTAGGTCCCATGAAGGTTAATGTGTTCCTGTGCGAGTCATCTTGGAGACAAGCTTACTAGACAAGGGCAAAGAGAGTGCTCTGAGCTTCCAAGAGGAAGAGCTTGCTCACCACCTAAGGGACTTGGTAGACTTGACTGCCTGGCCTTCCCTGTGCCACCTTGCAGCTCACTTGGTTTTGGGCATCTTACACAACAGGTTTGTGTAATGAGCTAACAAAGGTGAGAGCACCTGAGGCCACTACAAACCCCCTGGGGAAGTGCAGCTGACACCTACTGATCTTCTCCATTAGATCACCTGTTGCTGAGTACTGATGTGATCTTGACCTCTCAGTCCCGTCATGACATCATCTACGTTTTCATACAGATGTAGATGAATTAAATCCCATCTAGGAGTTCCAAGAGAAAGTTTTTCCTCCAGGCACATACTCTCTTTCACATTTAGGAAAGGCTCCAGTGCTCCCCAGTATAAATGCGCCTCAGGCTGGTTGCATCAGTGCCTTCTCATCGTGTTCTTCACAGACACTGATCATAAAGGAAACAGGTAGCCTTTCCCTAGCACACATTGCCAAGAGGAGGTGAAGCCATCAGACAGGGCTGGAGAAGCATGCTCTCTGGAGGGTGCATGTCCCTGTACTGCTGCCCGAGGTGGAGTGCTCTGATCAGTACATCTCAAATAAAACACACTCACATTCATCAGCTCCAAAGGAAAAAAAATCCTCTTATAATCTTTTAGCAGTAGGGCCAGAGGACTGCTGGGTCACTGTTTGGAAAGGGCAAAGTTGGAGCAGAGCTTAATATTAGATTAGCAAGAAGTCTATGAAAACACTCCAAAACTGCTTGTATGCTGTCTGAGTTAGTACCAAAGGGTACCCTGAAGGGTTTCAATCATTTGAAGGGCTTCAGCACTTGCATCGATGTTTGCAACCTGAACTCACTTTGAACACAGTGTTCCCAGCTGTTGGTTGATGAAAAAATCTGCTTGAGAGGCTGAGGCAAAGATGTGCAGAAAGAGGAGAAACCTACCTCACTGCTTCTGCAAGATTCTTAGGAACAGTGCACTGGAGAGGCAAGGAAAGCAAAAACAAGGGCCTGAAATAGTTGAACAGAAAGACAGCTCTGATATGGCCTCTCTTGTAAGGACCATTCCCTCTTTTTTTCCATCCTTTGATGTTATTCCTGTTTCTGCTTAAAAAAAAAAAAGAAAACAAAACCCACCAGAAGTTAACCGTGTGCAAATCCTTTTCCTGAGTATGTGAATACCATTGCTTATGGGAAACCATGGCCATCCACATGCCATTCTCCTGATTCTTAGAAACTCTTACATACTCTCAAAAATCTTTTTAGAGCTATGACTGAGAATGGCTGCCAACACAGCAACATGCGAACCTGCAATTCAGCAGCCTGTGGGCAAATGCTGCTTGCCTGCAACCAGGTTTCCTTCCAAAGCTGACAGCTTTGGATTCTGCACAGCCTGGTTTCTGCCATGTCTCAGAGCCTGCAAGCACATCCCCTACCTCCAATGAGAGGTCTCCGTCCCTCCTCCTCTGAAATGACAGGCTGCATTAGACCGTTCAGAATCGCATTTGCTTCTCGTTTTCGAACAGACATCCAAGATATTATTTTTAGAAGAAGCTATCCTGGTATTCGCAAAAAATAGCCTTCTTTGCTTTTATCCCAAATGGGGTCTTTTCCAAGTTTCTTTTCCTACTTTAGTCATATCTCTAAAGCTGTTTGCATTAAACAATCCGATTCTAGAAGCACATTAATCAGACTCCCTTTGGTTTCCTATTGCGTGTGCCTTTCTCTGTGTCACAAGGCAAAAATACAATCAGCTCAGCCATTACCTAATTCTCTTCTTCAGTAGAGCAAGCCCCAGTCCAGGGGCCATATATGGGTGACAGCAGGTCCATTCAGCATTTGTATGGTGTCACTGACATCCATGCATCAAGAAGGCAGCTTCCAAGACCTGCCCACACTGCAAGGATCCTGCCCTTACCCGTCCCTCCCAGTTAAAAATGCAGATCAAGAGCCTGGTGCAATGAATCAGAGAGGAGAGCCGCTAGCAAGGGCTGGCTTTGCCAGGTGCTGACCTGCCTGCCTGGCTGTGTTCCTGTGGGACCCCTCAGAAATCTGTTCTGGAAATGGTTTTCTCTGCTTGGCTATGATTACAGTTCTGAGAAATCCTGGCAGAACAACAGAAAAGACATCCCTGATGGGCGTGGGGGCTCTGCTGCCTGCTGGCAATGAAACTCAAGGTAACGCAGCAGCACAGAGGTGAGACATAGAAACAAAGATGGGTTTGTTTGGGTTTTCACAGCATATTCCTAGAAAAAGGACCTCAACTTAATGAGGTGTTGCAGCAGCATCCTGAGTCAAGGCAAGCATGGGGTGCTGGTGTCTGCAGATGAACTGGTGCTGAGCTGCAGGCAACCCACAGCAAAGGAACAGGAGAGCAGAGTAAGGCAGGGAACCCCATGGTTTGGCTTGTGACTGTAAGCATTGGGAATGCAATACCCCAAGCAAGGGCTATCATCATGGGCCTCTGTGAACCTTAAGTCCAGGCTCCCTTGCCCACCATCAGCAAGGTGCAGACCTGCCTTTCCTGGACACTCATGGACAGCATGGCCTCAGGAGCCCACCCAGACCAGGGATATCTTTCTTCAGCACAGGGGCTGTGTTCCTCCTGGCAGGGATCAGAAGCAAGGGTAGGAAACCAAAAGGGATGCTAAAGACACCAGAAGACACAGAGAACAATTACCACAGCAATGACCAGGCAGCAAATTCCCCATCCCCAAGCAGTCCCGGAAAACCACAGTGAGATTAGGTCTGCCTTACCCTCTGCCAAAAAGCTGGCCGGGCGCTGCCTTGCATCAAGCTGAATGAGATCAGCTTTCTGGTCCTGTTAAGCTTCATCAACTGGCCCATATTGCATTATTTAAAACCATCTTTTATTAATCTACCACAACTTTTCTCACTTGACCTCTAGCAAGTCACTTAACCACTCTGAATGGATTGCACTGGCTTCATCCCCACATGATGCCGGCAGTGGTGAGAGGGACGAGCCACAACTCTGTTACTGCTTCTGAAATATTCTAGATGCCAATAGACTAGAATGATCTGTTTGACAATGAGAGCGCTGGATTTACCCTCACTCTTAATGGGAGGTCTTGTCTAAACATACAGGTCATACTGCTGGGTAATGACTATACTTGTATTTAGAAAACTACTGCTAGGATATTGTACATACTTTTAAAACAAGCTTACTGTCCCCAAAACCAATCAAACACTGGCTAAAATATCACCAGTGCCAGCACAAGGGCCCAACACAAGCACTAAAATATTGGGAACTTAGGGGAATGTGTCCCCAGCTTGGACCCTTCCAGTGTCCATCATCTCCCATCAGTAGCCCCCTGGACATGTGACTGGGGTTGCCCACAGTACCACGTTGCCAAGACAGAAGACTCCAGGTGCCCCCGACACAGTGCAAGCTGTTCTGAAACCCTCCCTGTACTGTGGGAGGTGGCAGAAAGCCCGTGCATGGAAGCCAGGACAGTGATCTGTGCCAAGCCAGAAGCAGAGGTGCCAGGAGAGCAGAGTTTATGGTCTTGGGGTTCAGGCTGCACTGGGACTAAGTTTTGAGGATCTGCTTTTGAGACATGGGCACCTAAATTATGTTTATGTCATCAAAATTCCCTCTACACGCATGCAGGATCACAAAACTACAGTTGAGAAGGAGTTTGGGAAATAATCTAATTCATTGTCTTGCACCAGCAGATAAAGCCCTAAATCTTTCCTAACCCACCTTCTGCAAAGTGTGGTCTAGCATGAGTGCTGGGCTTCAAGATGAAAGACTTCAGTACGGCTTCATCAATTTGTTCCTGCTGAGGAAGCAGCCTCAGCCATTCAAAGTCCTCTTAAGAGCTCGCACAACTTTCACAACTTTCACTGGCACATCCCAGCATTTTTATTCCTCGGTCCCCTTTTGAACATCCATATGTGTTGACCACTTGCTGTGGCATGCAAGATCTTCACAGCAGCAACGTTTCTGCCTGATGTGTGAGGGTACTACCCAGTGTCAGCTATGTGGAGGTGGAATGACCCTGAATGTGGCACCAAGAACACTCAGATACAAGAAAAGCGTGGTAAAAGAAGGAGTAGACCTGGCAAAGGTGCCCTTGGCAAAACAAACCTATATATCCCCCTCATGCCCTAAGTGGCTGGAGAGAGCCCACAACTGGCCTTGCCTGTGAATCAAACATGTTTTAACTTCCACAAAAAATTCTAAGTAATTCAACTAAGTAAGTAATCTTGTGCTAACAAATGAAACTGTATCTAGTCCTGCAGGAACAGAGTGGATTTATTCATCACTCTATGTTATAAAGCAACATCAGGCTATTATAGATAAAGCATGACACTGTAAAATTGATCAGATATCTGAATTTGGTTTATAAATATGATAATTCCTCTCTCTTTTATAGGGAACTATCAAACCCTGCCAGCAGGAAGGCAGGCAGGGACTGCAGCTCCAAGCAATCTTCGGTTGGACCAAACCAAGGGTCATTTTTTCAATCTCCACTCACTGGTAGGAGGATATTGACAGCAAGACTATTTCTAGTTAAGTATCTACTGCCAGGGCCCAGCTGCTGATTTCTGACAGCTACATAGGGAGCCTTGGGCAGGAGAATTGGGTGACAAAGGCAGAAAGCAAGGACTTAATCCTTCCAAAGGTGATAAACCCTTTATAAAACAAGTCAAGCCCTATCCAGGGGAGAGTTGTAGGGGACCACAGAGGGGGAGGCAAAGCTCATTTTAATAGCAAAATAACAGACAATAAAGAGTCCAACCATCACAAACTGACCAGCATGATAAATGATAGGGCAGCAGCAAGTGGCCCATGACTAATTTGCAAGACTGTCCTTGAAGTTCATAATGAAAATCCAGATATTCTGGTTTATCTGGAGGTATTTAAAAGTTGTGGCACTTAGAGACATGGTCTAGTGGTGGACTTGGCAGTGCTGGGTTAATGGTTGGACTTGATGATCTTACAGGTCTTTCCCAATTTAAATGGTTCTAAGACCCCAACAGAATCTCAGCAAACCAGGCTCACCTGCCAGCAGGACTTGGAAACAGTGGTCCCACTCCCTCTCTGGTGAGGGTACACGGGAGCACCAGGCTGCACAACTGGTGGGGAATTAGCTGCCCTCCTTCAGGTAAGATGCCATTTTTTCTACATCTTTTCCTCTTCAGGAGGCAAGATGTAATTATTTTGTATGAAGCATTGTTGTTTGCTGCCCAGTTTGTTTTTGGCTGCCCACTGCCCTGAGAAATGAGAAGCATGAGAGAAAACCCTTCTCCACAAAGCCTCTTTCCCCACTGAAGATGAATGTGGCAGAAGAGCAGGGGTGATACTGAAGTGGTATCTGAAGCCCAAGTAGATGGGATAATAGTAGATGAATAAGCCCAGAGAAAGGAGGACCAGGTTCACACACAGGCTGACAAAGACATACATCCAAGAGAAATTTAATTCCTATCCACAGATGATGCTTCTGTGTAACTCTGATCTTTGAACACTCCCTGATATTCAGAAGATGTTCTAGCTTTACTGCCCACATAAACATCCACTGGGGCTTCTATCTGGGGGGAAGAGGGAACTAAATATTTAATTTCAGTCTATTTCATCAAATATTTAATCTATTTAATATTAATTAAATCTTGATCTGAATAAACAACAGCTAAAAATTCACCTCTTCCTCCAAACATCTGATAACTTGAACATGTCAGTCTATGCAATCCCAAGTGATATGGCAATTAATAAGAGGGGTGGGTCCTATCTTTATATTGTCAGTTACTGGAATTGCTGTGGTGGATTTTTTCCTCATGTAGCATTTCAGGCTGGATCTCTTTGCAGCTGGGTGTACAGTGGCATCATCCAGTTTACACCAACCATTTCCACAACCTGTTTCACTGTGTCTCATTTTCCATGGACTTCATTTGTAGCCCCACAAGTATGTGCCCTTCTCCCACTCCCAGATATGGTTGCATCCTCAGCAGTCAGAATCCATGAAGATAAAGTGATGAAAAAAGCTATTGGGCTCAGGGCAAATAAAATCCAGGCCTCTCACAGATGGATGTAGATGGCGTGAATCATTTCCCAGTGCCTTGACCACCTTCCTGACACAATTGCACATCTCACACATCACTCAGAAGAATGGCCAGGAACAGGTATTTCTGGGAACAATAAGCAGCAACTACAACAGGAGCAGATAATTTCCGATGCAAAGGATTTAAGCCAATAACACTGGGCTTTAAAGGTGGTTGCCACCATTGCATCTGTTGCTACAACCATCTTATTTTACTACAGGAAACCCTATTTGGACCAAATCCCACTCATACCAGCCAGAACACATTCCCTAATTAGGCTCTGTAGAGCCAACAGTCATGAAAGATTGCCTTGCATCCAACACTGCTTACCTTGCTCTCCTCAGTGCATGCCCAGCTCAGCAGAGCAGCACTCAGCTTTTCTTTTCCTCCCTGCTGCACCATTTCAGAGCCATCTCACCCAAACTCTGACTGGTGTCGATGAAAGTAATTATACTGCTGTTCAAAATGTATTGGATGTACCTTCATTATCCTGAGACAGCAACGCCAAAGGCCCTACAACGGTAAATCTTTCAAAGTAAGCAAGTCAGGTGATTCCATTTAAAGTGGCTGTTTTAACTCTTCTGGCCCCACTAAATTTTGAGGCTGGTTTAAAGCCTTGAGATGTTTTGGAAGTAACGAATGTAGGATTATTTTCAACTAACATCTCTGAAGTTTAAATCTTTGGGTTGTGCTTAGGTTACAGGTCAAGCCCCTAACCAAGAGAAACGAGGAGACTCCACTCTCACTTGGTGGACTGGAGTCATGTCACTGCTCTGTATTTTGAGTACCTCCTGGAGAAAAGTGATCATTCTAGTGATGCACTTGTAGCCCCCTGTGGAAGTGTGCCCTGTCTTGGTGACAGCACAGCAGAGAGGAAGAACATGGAGGGCTGTGTTTGTGACACGGAAAGGCTGCACAGCACCAGGCACGGCCATGCCTAAATTAACAGGAAGCTCATTCTGGCAAACCTTATTCAAAGAGCCATTTCAAGTAAAATATCTGCATCGTGAAACCAAGAACAAACTCAGCTTTACACAGAGAGGACTTATCACTAGATTACCCCCAGGGATCATGACTGCAGGAATAATTGCTGGGAAAGGGGAGGCTCCAGCAGGGTAGAAATCAGCAGTCAAGCTGCCAGGTCTGCCACACACAAGACCCAGCTCTGCAGGGTTTGGTCTGCAAGAGGAATAGTTTGTCCAAATTTTCCTGGTGGCAAAAGTTATTCTGGTAATAAAAATCCAGGATTTCAGTCTTTTAAAAAGTTCAGTCGATTCAGAAAAGCAAAAGGTTGGATGCAGTGTCTTAAATATTTACCTACACATTTCTTTTTTACTCAGGGAATCTTTCAGTAACACCATAAGGTTTTCAATCTTCAATGAAAGCTTTGCAGCAACTCCACATGCGCAGATGAAGACAAAGCAGCCTTCAGCAGGAATTATTGTATCAGAGATGTCCAGTGGTGAGAAGCTCATTCTTTTTTTTTCTTTTTTCTGTGGAGACCAATTGAAAAACAAACAGGAAAAAGGTCATAAAGTCATGGTCCAGCAAAACACAACTGTTTCAATCAGCAAAGGAGCAATCAATTCCTCCATGTAGCAGCTGATTTAAAATAAATGTTTCTCATGTCTGAGAGTGAACCCTGTAGCAGGTCACACAGCTCTGGAGGACCTCAAGGCTGCTCCTCCAAGCGCAGTGCCCTAGGCTGTGCCCAAACCAATGTGGGCCAAATGCTGCAGGCATTGCATGCAGGAAAGCAGGGATGCTCACATCAGCTCATCTCACGTCCTGACAAAACCTATTCACCCCATTACTCTCACGCACACCCAGTTGCTGGTTCTGACTCAAGTATGTTTTTGAAAGCCATCCAGACCTCCCGCTGCAGAGCATGGCTGACAGGAAACACATGTCAGTGGAATTTCTCCATTACTGCAAAAGGCACCGTTGGCCCCAGGAAATCCCAGAGTGCCTAATGACCCCCAAACCTCCTGGGGAGGGTTCTTCCTCTTCACTATTCCCTAAAATCTGCTACAGGCCGCTCTCAGAGCCACAGGAGAACAGGACCGCAGATACAAGCCAGCACGGATGCTCTCTCCTAACTCAGTCGATAGAGAGTTGACAATCATGCTAACAGACTAACCTAGAGCCAGCTTAAGCAGTTTTAAGCCAGTTTAAGCCAGCAAGTTTACACCTTTGCTGATGACACCTATGTTCAAGCAGGGGAGATGCCTTCCTGCTCCCTGTTATGGTTAGTTCTCCTGTGTCTTTGTTGGATTTGGGTGCTGAGACCCATCTAACATCTGGATATGAGATGTTGTCCTCAAACACTGGTGGTCCTCCTTGGGAAATGAGTTCTCCTGGGGGATAACTTAAATGGCCAAGAAAGTCCCCCAAGAAGGAAGGATGTTGAATGACCAGCTCAAGCATCAGCACCTCCAAGACCTCCCAACATCCCCTGTCCCACAACAGCAGGTCTCCTCCTCTTCCGCTTGCATCAAACCGCCCTCCAGGGACCAGCCATGGTCTGACCCAAAGAAGACATATTTTTTGGTGCTCCCCCACAGCCCTGTTCACTACCCCCTCTGCTCAGCCTTCATAACATTTGGGAGTGTGCTGTGACCTTGTACAGCACTACTGCAGCGTGACCCCTAACTGGAATTTCACCTGGACTTCCCAGGGCTAAGACTAAAACCCTTTCTGTTCACAGAGCAGTCGGAATCTGGTCCTGGAGCATTTGTGAGCTGAGCGAGTACTAGCGGCTAATGCAGGGGGTGGGCTGACACTAACCTTGCTCTCTCTTCATTTCTACAGCTTGGGTTAAGGCACAGCAGACACAGTTACAAGCATTTCACAAGTCACAGAGGTGTTCCTACAAACCAGCTGCAAAGAGTGATTCATGATAGAGGTGGTGAGAGGTCCAAGTGGAGCTCCAAGTGGAGCTGTCTGCAGGGCACTGGTTGTAATAAAGGAGCAATCTCGACAGACTTTGAACTTTTCCAGTGGTGAAAGAACAGGAAATGTTAAGAAATAAGACAAAGAGCTTCCACTGATAAAAGCCACACGGGCAGTGGGGCCAGCCACCCAACCCAGAGGGAAGCAAACCCTAGAGAAGCGGATGCAGGGTGGGACTTATGGCACGGGAAGGCTGATGGACACAGACTGAAACCCACAGAGGCTCCTCCAGGTCTGGGAAACTCATTTCGTGGAAGTAGAATGATTCAGGCCAAGTCCCTCCCTTGCTGGAACATTTTGGAGAGGCTCCTCTATGTGATCAGCTCCTTGCTCCCCAGAGAACAAGAACCAAAACTCCACAGAAACAAATGCATATATCAGTAGGCTCAGGGGGTCAGGGACAAGCCCTGGGCAGGCAGCCACAGGTCTCTGCAAGGGCAACCCTCCTGCTATTGCAGCTCACCCCTGGGGACGTTTTAGGACACTTGCCCCACATACCAACTCACACTGAACTCCTCCTGCATGTCCTTTGTTTGGCACCTTTGTGTTCTCCTCGGGGGTCCCCACACAAGGGGTAGAATGCAGGGTCACCCCACACAGGGGAGTGGTGGAGAAATGCTCTGCAGGGCAAAGCTGGCAGTGACATCTCTGCCTGCTGTTTGCTGTGCCAGCCTGGATGGCTTCACCCAGTGGGGGAGGCAGGTGCCCCTCCCCACCCTCACACCATTAACCTTTCAGCCCCCAAATAAAAGGTTATAAAAAACCAATCAAAGTTCATTACATCCCTTAACGTGTCATTTGCAAGGGAATGAGCTGGGAGTGATAAGGCAACTTTCTTCTGCATGGGAGGGAGTCAGGAGAGGAAAGGGGAAGAACTGAGCATCTGGACCTGTCAACGGTGATAGGGCTCAGCCCCACAACGAGACAGGGCAGGCATGGGGGTGAGCAGAGCTGGACATAGATATGGCAGAGCCAAAGGGAGCATCCCAGAGAAGCCCACAACCACATGATCACTGGCTCAGCAGCAGCAGGACTGGACCTCACCTACCAAAGGGAAAGTGACAGTGGTTTCACACCAGCACTTCCACCACACAGCCCATGGTGCCTGAGGGCCACTGAGACTTGGATGTGCCCATCCCCAGCAGGTGTAGAGGGTCCAGGACACAGCCGAAACCAAAATGACCAGCAGCTCAGGGGAAATAAAATAGAAGCCTTAGTCAGAAGACAGCAAAGGTAGTAGGAGATGGGAAGTTCAGACATTAGTCACAAGCACAGGCAGGCAGCTCTGCCCTGTCAGATTCAGGGAGCCGCTACACCACACAGAAGAGCCCAGTGAGAATTTCATTTGACTGGGCTGAACCATGAGGGCATGAGGCTGTGGGAAGACTACAGCTCTGGAGGCATTATTTCAGGAGTTTGCACCTTACTCTTCCTTTTGATGGAAAATCAGGAGCAATTAGACATTTCAGCTGTGTAAAGCTTCACCAACTGAAAGCCCAGCAAAGCCCCAGTCTCCCAGCCGCAAACCCAACAAAGTATTGTCCATATTCGAGATTTGGCTGCAGAGACATCAGACAGCCAGAGGGATGGGCAAGTGTAACAAATGGCTGCTGGATCACCTCCTGTCCCAGGTACTGACCCGATGTCTCCCACAGGGTCTGCTTTGTAAAACCCTCCAAGGCCAGAGAGAGGAAGGAGGACACTCTACCCGAATCAAGCCCCCCTGGCCTGCAAAGGCCACCATGAGATGAGCAAGATGTTCATCTCTGGGCCACCATTAGGTGCCCTACTCCCAGCAGTGATGCCTCCTGCCAGCCCTGGACCCCTCCCTGATTGCTGAGCACCTCCAAATGCAACTCCAGTGGCACTCGCAGAGTGGGGCTGCGAGACGAGCAGCTCCAGCATGGGGCCCTGGTCAGTCATTTCCTCGCCAAATAAGAAGCATACCAGGGAAACAGGATGACACCAATTAACCCAACAGTGGGAAGAGCAGGTGCCAGAGCTCCCAGACAGTTACATGTGCTGCCGGGCAAAACAAAGCCCACACTAAAGCATTCACAGGATTGACACCTTTAGTGTTCCCCACCTTTGGAGTTACCTGGCACTTGTGGCAAAGCTGAAGTTGATGATGAGCAGACCTTGGCATCCTCAGGGAGGCAGATAGCCTCAGAGAAGCAGTTCCACGTTTGGTGGGAGAACAATCCCTCATCACCTCCTGCAGGGAGGGTCTTGGCAGCCCTGGTATAAGGTAAAAGAACCTGGCTGGCTGGCTCCTGCAGGCTGGAAACAAAGCCCCACTCAGACACTCCTGCATACATCAAGAAATGTTTCCTTCCAGCCTAATCATTTCTAATCCCATCTGCAAGCTAATTATTAAAAACCTTCACAACTCAAGAGCTGTAAACACTGTGCCAGGCAGGCGTCCCCAGCAGTAGTGCCAGGCTGCATTTCCAGGAAGCAAATCACACCCTCAAACCCTGAGCTCTTTTCTTTAAGAAACACGTGAATGCTCTCACTGTGGCACAAAGGAGGAGTGGAAATAAACTGAAAAAATATTAAGGACTCATTTGTTATTATGCCACTGCACAATGAACGGAGCCATTGTTTCCTACCTGGGCTAACAATGCCTTTTCAGAAAACACAAAGCACTTTTCCCCCCTGTCCTTTAAAAAATGTCAAGACCAAGGCTGCTGGAGGAACAGTGAGCAGTTCGGAAAATAAAATACAATAAAATAAAATAAAGCAGCTAACAGATTGTTCAGAGGGTTTTCACACTTGATCTGTAAACACTCTTTTATTTAATAAAAATAATCATCCATTATAGCAACTTCTGCTTGTGGTTTGGTTGGGTGGGTTTTTTTTTTTACATTAAAGCACAGTTTATTTGCTTTCCTCACCTCTTGAGGATTCAGTTCTGAAAATGCAAGTGAATGTAAACATTGCTTTCCAGGTCCCAAGATGCATCTGAGGACCCTTGGAGTTAATTACAAAGTCAAAAGAGAGAGCAAAATCAACAGAACACTTCTCAAAAGTAAAAAGGTATTTTTAAAGTCTCTTCCATACGACTCCAGAGAAGGCAAATTCATCTTATACATGAAACTTACACAAACTTTGCTTTGTCCAAACAATTTCTATGACTTGTCAGTATTTGATAAAGCTGTTTTCATAACATTAAAATATTTGCAGACTCATTTATTTTTAGAAATAAAAAGTTTTTCCTATAAGTGTTCTCCAGAAATTTATTCATGGCACAAGGATGTTAGATTTGTTCTGTCCACTTCTGTTTTGTTTTTGGCTTGGGGTTTTTTTGTTGTTGTTTGGGTTTTTTTAGCAGAAAAAGCTGAAAGCCATTTCAGGAAAGACTGTAAAAGCAGTATTAACTCTCTCTCCTGTTGCAATCTCACAATATTTACACATATATTTAAAAAAAAAAGCTTAATTACACTATAAAATACTGGAAAAAATGTCAGTTAGGTTTCCCACTTCAGAGTTTTGCCCTGTATAAGACTGAAAGAGGGATGCCTTAATATGTCCTAGAAAAATGAGACTGGCAGGTTAAAAACTGAACTTTTCCCCCTCTGAGAAAGACGGAACGCCCATTGTGCACAAACCCCCTCCTCTCTGCAGGAAATCCCACAGGAGTTAAACTACCACAAATCAACACAGATGAGATAACTTGATATGCAGAGCCCTGTTATTTGCTTTGAAATGTTATCTATTTACAGTTGAGGTGGAGGAAGCAAGTGAGCATCGAACACATTTCGGTGCTGCAGACTGGTATAATATCAAACAAGATTAACTCGTGGGGAGCTTGGCTGGGTCCCAAGCCTCACGTTGCAGGGGAGATAGTCTCGGTTGCCTGGGACATCCCTGCCTGCACAGCAAAGGCACCGCTCCATCAGGGTCTGCTTTAATGAGTAACGAGGCAGCAGTTGCCATCTCAGCTGTATTGTATCACAGGCAACACAGCAATCAAACAAAAACAAGTATGATATAAAAAAATAACAACAAAAATAGCCAGTCTGGTGAGGTCTGTGATCCTAAGCTTTATAGCCAAAACACAAAAAATCACATTGAAAATTTTAGTAATATTATCAAACTGTCAGGTAGGGGATGGCTCTAGTTGTTCAGTGGTTTTGAGAAAAGGGTTTTTCAGGGGGTGGGAAGAGAGAGACTTTGAAGGTGTCAAAAATTAAAGCATTCACAGTTTCAAAGCTGCTTGCCTTACAAAAATTAAGACATTCAAATTCAAGAATACAATACTGTATTTTACAAGGGGGTCAAAATTCATACATATACAACAGGGAAAAAAAGATACAACAAAATAATAAAGCCAACACCTCTGGTGTGGCATACTCCCTTTTTGTTGTTCATCTCACAGAGCTGCACACTGTTTGTCTTTAAAGAGTCAAACTGAGCAGTCATGAAAATATCCACTGAGAGATTCTGGCAAAAATAAAAAAAAAAAACTAACAAAATAAACCAAGCAAGTCAAAGGCCATCCTCCCCTGGAAAGCCAAATGCCACAGCTCGGACCTTCACTTGCCTGCTGCTCCTCACTGCTGCTTCCCAGCACTTCCATAGGCTCCTCTCAGGTTTTAAAGGCTTCCTGCTCACAAGCTAAAGGAAACCATCCCATGCAAGCACAGCCCGAGAGAGACATGCTTACTCTCCTACAAAGTCTTGATTAGTCCTGCCCACAGCAAAGGCTCCTTCAAACAATCCTTTTCCTCTCTATCCTGCAGAGGATCCTTTTGAAGGCCCGCCTGAAGTCATGGTTGAAAATGGTATAGATGACGGGGTTCAAGGAGCTATTGCAGTAACCGAACCAGAAGAAGAACTTGAAGAGGGTGTTGGGCACGGAGCAGCTCTCACAGACGGCCATCAGCGTGTAGGTGAAGAAGAAGGGGAACCAGCAGATGACAAAGACCCCAATCACCACTGCGAGTACGAAGGTGAAGCGTTTCTCCCGGTTCTGCCTGCCCCTCCACCGGGATCCTTTGGTGTTCCTCTCCTCCTCCGTCTTCCTGGGCAAACTGTCCCCAGGCTTAATTTGGCTCAGCTTAGTCTTGGTCTTTCCTCTCGACGGTCTCTCTGACTTCTTACACTGGTTGTTCTCCTGGTGCTCGGAGGAAGAGGTCTCCTCCATGTCTATGCCATTGACCTCTCCCTCCTGTCCACCGCTGCCTCCTGCCGCCTTCTCCCCGTTGAGCTGTGCTGTGGCTGGCAGGTCCTCCTTGTCAGTCAAGCCATTCTGCTTCTTCTCAGGGCGCTCTGCTCGCTTGTTCGGTGGTACCCTGGTTCGCCTCTTGGCTATCTGGTAGATGCGCACGTAGACCAGGATCATGATGAGGCAGGGGGCAAAGAAAGAGCCAATGCTAGAAGAGATGATGTACCACTTCTCATCATTGATCTTGCACTCTGCCACCCCCTGGTCAGCCTGCTGCCCGCTCTTCTTCTCGATGGAGATGAGTGGTGGGAAGGAGATGACAGCCGAGATGACCCAGACGATGAAGATGATGCACTTGATGCGGCGTGGGGTGCGCTTGAGGTTGTACTCGATGGCTTGTGTGATGGACCAGTAACGGTCCAGGCTGATGGCACACAGGTGAACGATGGAGGAGGTGCAGAACAGCACATCCAAGGCCAGGTAGATCTCGCACCAGACTTTACCAAAGTACCAGTACCCCATCACCTCATTTGCCAGTGAGAAGGGGATGACCAGTGTGGCCACCAGGATGTCAGCCGAGGCTAAGGAAACCAGGAAGAGGTTCTGGGGGGCTTTGAGCGCCCGGCTGGTGAAGACAGCAATAATGACCAGGACGTTGCCGAAGACAGTGAAGAGCATGAGCAAGCCGGCCAAGCTGATGAGAGTGATGGTGGTGTGCAGAGGGTACGGCGTGCCCCAGCCCGGCCCGGCCCCGCTGTCGTTGAAAGTCCCGTTGCTGCCGGGAGGCGGGTAGCCCTCCTCCTCCTCCAGCTGACGCTGGTACTCCATGGAGGAGAAGAAGTGGCCCCTCTCCGTGAACGGGCGCTCCAGGTTAAACATCAACGCCGGCTGCGCGGACACCCCCGCCCTTCGCCCCGGCTCCACCCGCGCCGCGCCCGGCTCCAAGCCCGACTCTCCGCGTCCTACTGTGCCGCCGGCCGGGGCGGAGCGGCGCGCCGGGGGCCGGGGGGCTGCGGGCGCCCACCGCGCATGCTGGGCGCTGCCGCCGGGACCCTCCGAGCGCGGCGGAGCGGGGCCGGGGCTGGGACTGCAGCCGCCGCGGCTGCTCTGCCTCGCTCGCCGCCGAGCCGCTTTATAGCCCCGGATCGGGCCGGGGCTGCCGCGTCAGCCCCACGTGGGGAGCTGCCCCCGGTGCGCGCACACGCACAGAAAAACCCACACTCTCATGCACACACACAGACTCGCACACCGCGCACCCGCGCCCCGACACGGACACTCGCGCCCACCGCCCCCTGCAGCTCCCCTCGCTCGGCTCTCACGCCCGCCCGCTCCGCGCACACACCGCACCCGCTCTCCAAGCGGCCCCGCCTGCTTTCGCACCCCCGCTCGCCCCCGGCTCCTCAGCGCACACACACGCACCCCGCGGTCCCCGTCCCACGGTGTCGCCCAGCCCGGCTCCCCGCCCCGCCCGGGGAGAGGAGCGGCTCCCGCTGTCCGCGGGGATGGGCGTGCGGGGGGCGGCTGGAGGCGACCACCGTGCGGGCGGCTGCGCAGCCACCGCGGGGGAGCCGGGGGTGCCCCGAGCCGGGCTGCGAGGGGGTAAAAGCTGCCGTCCCGTGTGCCGGGGGGGACAGCGACGGGCTCCGCTCCGGGTGCCGGGTGTGCGGCCGTGCTCGCTGTAAGCCCGGAGGGCAGCGCTTCCCCACGGCCCCGCTTGTCAGCCAGGCGGGGCTGACCTGAGGACCCCGCTGGGACGGAGGGACCCCGCGGGACGGGCGGCGGCGGCCCCGGGCAGCGCGGCGGGGCAGTGGCACCTGGTGGCCACGGCGCCTCACTGCATCCGCCGGCCCAGGCCGAGCGCCCCGCACCGCAGCGTCCCGCCCCGACGGCAGGGACACGCTTCCCACTAGGGAAGAACAGGGCGGCAAAGCAGCAGGGGATGGGGGCAGCCCCCCACTGCCAGATCAGCCCCAGCCCAGCTCAGACCCGGCTGCACGGGCACCCACGGCGGCCCCCACGCCACCGCACGGGCTCAACACACGCGCTCCTGGACATACCCCCCGCGTTGCCTTCCCCTTTTCTCTCCCCAGGGGAAGCAGGCAGCTCTCCCACAGGGTGCCTCACACCTGGAAAGCCTCCTCAGATGCTCGCCGACAGCACAGGGGTTGGCATCATGCACCTGCATGGCTGCAACAGCAACATGGGAGCTTTGTAACAGCACGGGAGCAATAGTGACGCTCCGGGTATCCCGCCCAGCCCCGACGCTGCCAGCTCTCAGCCTGTACAGATCACTTACCCAGACTCCAGCCCCGGTCCTCTCACTAACACACTCTAATGATGCTCACTTCGTGCTCCAGATCCAGGCTGCTCTCAATTAATCGCCGTGCTGAATGCCCCGGCCAATGAACGTATTTCCTCTGCGAGATGGAGGAAACCCTGTCATCTTTGTCCCTGTGCCACACACCATGTTATAAGCCAGGCCTAGGAGCGATTATGCCCAAGAGAGGGAGCAGGAATGGGACAGACAGGGTCTGGGAGCCAGAGAGCACAGCCTCTGCAGCTAACACCCAGCTGGGAAAATGAGGGGGAATCCCACTGTCTGAGCAAAGGAGTGCAGTACCCACTACACTGGTGTGCCTGGGAAAAGGGCAATCTGCAGAGAGTGACTTGTAATCTATAAACTGAATCCAAGACAACTGATATGCCCCCACAAAACTTCTCTATATGAGAGTAAATGCAATGTATAACCACAGACTTCACTGCAAGGATGAAGGGACTCACCTAAGTCTATGGCAAGGCCAGGTGGGAGGTCAAGGAGATGATGGACTGTGTGAACAACTCCTGCCTTCTGCTGGCTACGGGGGACTGATGCAGTCTGCAGGAGGATGGTGTTGTTCTGCCCAGCAGAGGGTCTTCCCCTCCCTCAGATGTGGGATCTGCATCACCCCTGGCAGAAGCCTTCTTGGTCACTGCTTGGTGGAAGGACTCAGAGAGGGGAGGGTTGCAGGCCATGTCTCACCTGCATGGATAACCCCTTCTGTGATCAGTCTGAGCTCAGCTGTAACACCTGCACTAAGGCCACCAGGCACTGTCTGAGATACTTTGTTACAGACCTGGGCTGGTGCCTTTCTGGAAACATCCTGCCTTCCCCCATGCCTCCTGTGTTCCCCAACACAGGATGATTTAAATGATAAAATATGACCAGCTGCCTTGATTTTCTGTCCCTTTCTGTAGCTAGACACCTTCAGTCTGCCTGAAGCTAAACCCAGCTAATAACATTGCTCCTAAGCCACCACATTGCAAAAGCAGAGCTTTGATCAGTTCTCTTTGCTGGGACAAAGAGCACAAGGGGAACACATGAGGCCAAAAGAAGAAGAAAAAGGGTTTGTTCCAGAAACATTGCTAAAAAGAGAGCTCTCTGCAAGTGGGGAACAGCTGGGATGGCATTGTACTCATCTCAGAGAGAAAACCTGCTTCATCAAAGGCACTTTCCTCGCACCACCACCGTTGTTGTGCGTTGGACATATCTGTGATTTTATTGACACCAGAAGTGCTCAGCGCTGTCTGCAAAGTGACTCAGTAATGCCAACTTTCCCCTTGATTTTCTCTGCAGGTTACCACATAGCTCTGCACAATTCTTGAGATGAAAGGTGGTCAGAAACTGCCAGGGCTGGCAAGGACCCTGAAGATCTCTATCAACAACCCGTGGCACACCTTGACCTACTAGACAGTCATTTTTACAAGTCTATACCATTCCTGATGATAATTTGGAATATTCATAAAGGCTCCTATTCAACTCCCAGAGCCCTGGGATTAGGCAAGAAACTTGAATTTTTAGCCCCTGGAAGACTGTAGAGAAAAGCTTCATGGGGGCAAAAAACCAGCTAGTAAATAACATTTTTATATCAATCCCCTGGTGTTGTCATCCAGATGCTCAATTTTTGAATGCACGCTGCTGACAGCATTGATATGAGCTGTTAGGACTCTGCAATTCAAAATTAGTCAACAAGTGTCTGACAAGACAGCCCGGAAAACAGCCTGTTCTCTGGCAGCATCGCACAATGAAGAGCTGCAGGAGCCTGCCCTTTCCCCAGAAAGCAGCCTGGCTTCTCAGCAGAGCCCCACGAGGAACCAGGCTCGCCAGACAAGGGGGGATAGCCTGGGTGCGCACCAGTGAGTGAGGCTGGCGGCTATCGATCCTCCTCTGATGGCTCCCCCTCCGTCAGCTGCCATCCCAGGAGGGCAGCAATGCCCTTTCCGAGGCGCGGCGGCGAAGATCGCATTCAGCACGTGTCCCTCGGGCGCGTCCCCCGCAAACAAACTGACCTTTCTGGCTGGTTTCAGGTCATTAATTAGGCACGCTGCTTCCGTGTTTATACATCTCTTCCGCCCATCAACTCCTGCATCGCTTCCAGCACGGTCTCCATTGGTGCAGGGGGAGCCAGGACCACACTCCCCTGCTGCCTCTTGGGGAGAAGAAGCTGTGAACCGTTCGTGCAGTCTCGGAGCTGCTCACAGCATGAAGCCAATCACATATGGAGAAATAATCTCTGGAAAGAATTGCTATGGTAATAAGGCTGCAAAATGTGTGTTTTGAACAAGCAGCCCCAGGAATTGTTTGTTTCCAGAAGAGCAGTGAGATTCTGGCAGGGAAAAAAAGTAACAAAAACCGCTGAAGGACTGAGGCTTGCTTTTTAGACAGTCTGGTTCAGGCCTGAAGAAGCTAGACAAACCTAAAACTATCTCATGGCATGGCAGCACAGACTCCTGGGGGGACCACATGAAAGGGGAAACCACTGTAACAAGGTGCAGAAATTATTGCTCAGCAGAAGCTTTCAAGAGCAGCTCTGTGCCAACTTGACAAAAGCCATTGAAGAGGGAAGCCTTGGAGCTGTGGGTGCTCTGTGTCAGGAGGTAAACAGCAGTCACAATTTGCTTAGTATGAGGAGGTCTGTGATTTGCACTAATCTCAGTATTTGCATATCCATGGCAGGAAGCCCTTGTTGCAGCTGTGTATTTTGATCATGCTACTGGGTGTATCTGAATATATCAAAGCAGGGTGTCTTTCAGGAAGATTTGCTTTATTAACTGTTTAGCTACCCTTGGAGTAAGGCACTGAAATCCCATGGCTTGTGACACCCTGTGCACTAATGATTGAGTAGCCCCTTCACAGCAGCTTCAAGTTGGTCAATTTTTCCACAGGCCCAGAACAAACTGGCAGAGATGCATCCAAGTCATACAAAAAAATGCTTTTCCCCTTTACTGTTAACCCCAGGAGGAAAAACACTATAGGAGACATCAGGAAAGAGGCACAGACGTTCTGCAGGCCAACCTGGATTTGCTGGGTATATAATAGTGCCACTGCAAAATAACACAGCAAGCACACCACCCCAGGTGGGTGTTTCAAGTGCTGTGATTCCTATTTTCCTTCCATTTTTAAAATTAATTTAAAAATTGGCTCTTGTGGCCACCCCTCCAGCTGCTTTGGGACCCCAGGCCCTTTCCCTTCAACACACACATTCAGACCTGTAGCCCTTTCTTTCCCCATCCGCTGCTGCATGTGAGAGTTTGGGTTTTGCTCTTTTCATAGATCTCACAGCAATGGCTCCTGCAGAGCCATATTTTTCAACAGTCTGTCTGGACTCAGCTGCTGGATGTACTTTTCTTAGTTATTTGAATAAACCAGTAGGAAATGGAGAGCTGTGGCAGTGGTCTGTTCTAGCACCTAATCCCCTTGCAAGCAGTGACACTGCACATTATCAGATGTTCAGAGGGGAAAGAAAGGAGGCACACTGAATATTACCTATGGTGGCAGTTCTTCACTACCTCCATCTGCAGACAGCTGGCTCAAACCAGCACAAGATGGATCCTATGTGACCACCTGCTCCTCAGGGGTTTTTTTTTTGCAAACAACTTGAAAGCTCTGCTTGCCTTTCCTCTGCCTTGCAGGTTGCCTGCCCTGTTCAGCAGGATTTCAACTACCAGATTTGACTGCACAGCCCTAAACCAACAGCCAAGAGGAACATTTCCACGCTACAGATTATAGCATAGCAGAGTTGGGGGTGAGGCTGAGACATGGGGACAGTGCTCATGCAAGCTTCTGGTTCATTTATTCAGTATTTTCACTTTTTTGCTTCTGCCCAGTGTCTCAGTGGCCTCTGCAACATAAAAGGCTTGTTTTGGCACTGCTGGAGGAGTGATGCACAAGAAACTTCGCTGGTTGCCTGCACGTTACTGGCCTTGTGCCCCTCAGGCACTTCACTGCCTAGGGGAGAAGAGAGAGAAACGAGAGAGAAATGTGCATTTTCTCTCTGTAGCACCCACAAGTACATATACACACGTGTTCCTCTGTGCCAAGCCCACGTGACTCTGTTTTTATGCAGTGCTGTTTTCTGTATTCAGTTCCCTGTCTGGGAATCCTCCCTCCTTGCTTCATCCTGCAACGTGGCCAGAAGTAAACACCAGGGGGCCATCCCTCAGTGCTGGGGAGCGTCTCTGTTCCCCTCTCCAGGTTTCCCATCATGCCAGCTCACAAGATGGATCCCACTGAAATTAGCCAGTAACAGTGGAAACAGTAGAAAATAAACCAAACCACACCAGTAACTATCACTCCCGCACTCAGGGAACTGACTCACTGCTCCTCATAAAACCCTTAACCAGACTATGATGGGCTTTTCCATACATAAGAGGACCATATAGCCAAAGCACAGTAAAAACACAGCCAAATCCTTTGAGCCCTGGCTAGAGCAAGGGAAGGTGATACTCCCCAACATCTGGCCCTGCTACCTCTCAGAGGCTGCCCTCACACAGCCTGTAGGCACTCCTGATCTACTCCAGCACAAAGGCTCCCAAAGCAGCAATGCCCTACTGAGCAATAACCAAGTCAGAAGCACTGCCACGCTCCTGGATCCAGGGCTGGCAGGTCACTGCTCCAACCAGCTGCAAAGGGAATGGCTGTCCAAGCCTGCACTGGAACAGGTTGCCCAGAGAGGTGGCAGATGCCCCATCCCTGAAAGTGTTCATGGGCAGGTTGGATGGGACACTGAGCAACCTGATCTAGTTGAAGATATCCCTGCTCATTGCGGCGGGGGGGTAGACTAGATGACCTTTAAAAGCCCCTTCCAACCTAAACCATTCTATGATTCTATGAAAAGCAGGTAGTCCTGGAGAGAGTTTCTCCTGCAGAGAGGGACCCAGGACAGCATTCAGAGAGCAGAAAGGTTGGGCACTAATAACTTTCCTTATAACCTTCCCTAAATGAAACCAATCAAGTTTCTGCAGCTCAACAAGTTCATGATCAGAGTCAGTCTATGTTCAAGACAAAATTGAGACTGCCTCACTTTAAAGCATTTAATTTCCCAACTGGGAAGACATTGGCATTCAATTACTCAGCCGAGAAGTAACTCATTTGTTCAAGTTCCACTCCCCAGGGCCCGAATGTGTGTATCTGCCCTTTCCCTCTCCGTTCTTCACCATCTCAGTTGGAGACTGACACAGTAACGCTACCTCTGGGCCAGGGGCTGCCGCCAGCAATATTCATTCAATCCCTCTTGCAAAGGCAGAAGTGCCTCAGGTGAGCTGTAACTCTCCAGTCCATCACACATCCTCAGCAAACTCCTCTGGCACAGCCAGGTCAAAGCTTCCAGTGGAGCAAACAGCTCTGAAAAGAAAGGACACAACAGAGAGCAGCCAAGCAGGGATTGTAATTCCCACCTACCCAAGTGTGGGTCTCATAGCAGGTTCAGATCATCATGGGAAAGGGGAAGCAGATCACATACCCCCTTTCAAAAACCAGACCAAAGCAAGCTGCTACAGCAGGAAGCAGCTTTCCATGCATCCTTGCATCAGGCAGGTTTGCTACCTGTGTCTAACACAGCTTGCCATGTCTATACTGATGCAGGGTGGCAGCACTGGAGTTAAAAAGATCCAAGAGTCAGGATGGCAGCAGCAGTTCTTGAAGGCTGAGCTGAATAAAAGGTCCAGGGGATAATTGCCTGAAATTGCCGGGTTCCCAGAAAGCAGAGCATGTCAGTGTGGTTTCACAGGGACTGAGGCCGCCGGGTAGTAAGACTTTCTGTGTTTTCCCTTGTTCCTTATTTCACCATCTAGTGGCAAAAGCAAGTAACACTGAGAAGCCATCCAGGAGCTGCAGTGGCTCTGGAAGAGCTCTTTGCACCAGCTCCTCCTAGTCAGACCCACAGCTGCCTCAGCTGGGGACACAGAGAAGGACACAGCCAGCACCCAGAGCCCTGCAAGTCCCCCAGTTCTAAACCATGGCCCTGTATAAAGACTCCCCTGCACAAGCTGACTCCCATCCCAGATGGACCACTCTGCCAACCCCGTGCTGCTGTGTCCCTGCTATCCCCCCAGCCCAGCTGTAACCCACAGGCTCCTGTAACTTCGCCCCCAGGCACCAGTAGCCTCCTCTCCTCAAAATCACCCAGCCCCAGCTCCCAAGGGGACAGAAAGCATAGATAGGTGCAGAAGATCAGCACTGGGGAGAACAAACTCAGGTCTCCCGGTGATCAAGCCTAGATGAGCTACTAATGGCACAGGCTGAGCCAAGACCCCAGGAAAAGACATCATGGTGAGCAGAGTCCTTCTGAGTTGAGACTTTTCCTTCCCCACCTCAGCTGAACTGTTAACCAGGGCTGCAGTGGGCAGAGGAGAAAGAGTGTTGGAAAGGGACACAAATACCTCCAAGGAAAAACCTTTACTGTGGACTCAGCCAGGTGCTCGAGTGCCTGGGGTGCTGAGGAGAGCTTGCCTTCATCAGGTCTCCAGAGCTGCTTTCTCCTTTGGCTGCCCCTCTGCCACCAGGCCATGTCAGAGGGGAGATTTCCACCAAGGTTGGGTTGCCTTCCCACGCCCTGGCCACAATCCACCCACTTGGACATGGCAGGAATATTTGCACGTGAAACTGCTCCGTGGGAAGGAAGGAGAGGGCACCTGTCTCTGCAGGGAACTTCCCAGAACGGAGAGCTCACAGAGTGGGGGCAGCCCCCACAGCAGGGCCAGGGGCTGCCCCACATTTGAACTCCAGCTGGTGCATGGTCCAACACCTTCCCGGCCTGTGTGGTGACAGCCAGGGGAGCCAAAAGCACAGAGAAATATTCATCATCTAGTGAGAACAGGAGGGAGGGCTCTTCTCTCCAAAGCCAGGTTTTCCATCCTCACGGTGATTTGCAAATTCTGCATCCATCATTGTTACTGTGCTCATTCCCACACTGCCTACGACACAGTTCCCTGTGCAGATTGCATAGGGATATTGCAGACTGCAAGGTACAATCATAGGGATATTACATAGGGATATTGCAGATTGCAAGGTACAACTTTTTTTATCCTGAGAGGCTCAAATTAACACTAGCTTTTGATTTATTGCTTATTCAGCACTGTCAGTTGCTTTTCAGCAATAAAAACTAGCTCTCTCCCCAGGAAACATTTATCCTATCTGGGAATTGAGGGTGGTAATGTGTAATCAGGACAAAGCACTTAGAGAATGCAGGCTGAGAGAAGCGCTATAATACATCTCCACTTGTGTTTTTTCAACTCAGACTTTTCTTTTCCCTGGAAGCATTCTAGGTACCAAGGGAAATTCCTGCTATACAAAATTCAAGAGTAAAATAACCCATGTCATTCCCTGAAGTGTCACAGAAAACCAAGCACATGTCAAAAAGCATTAATCTCTGCTGCTACAAACTCTTCCTTTTTTTTTTTTCTGAGAAGTTGTTTTCAACCCTGAACAAAGCAACGGCAGCAAATGCTTCTGCCACAACTTAACTTGGCACTCTGATGAAGGATAGAGCAGGTCAGTGCCTAGGACTGTTAGGATGCTGTCCCTATCTTCACAAGGCTTGATGTCTTTAACACCCCCTACTACTCCCAGAACAACTGATGGGAGCCAAGCCATTTGCTTGGCACAAAGAAGTGCTTCCACAACAAAGTGGAAATTGCCATACAGCATTCAAGCACTACCAGAGGTTTAGTCCCAGTGAAATCAGGCACATATAGAAAAACAGCACAACTGAAATCTCAAGGCTTAACAACACCCTCTCATTCTAGCTAGGCTAAAAATATTCCCCCCAAATCCCCAGAAAGGTAGCTCACTGCTACTGCAACTGGCTTCAGTTGACAGCCCCTCAAAACTGTTTTGTCAAGGAGACCTTCCTCGCTGCCCTGCAGGCAGGACGAGTGGGATCCAGCACCCACCCATTTAGCCACCAGGCTCGAGTGCTATGTAGGAGGGTTCCCAGTGTCTCTGAGCACTGGGACACCTCACCAGGCCAGTAAAGTCCTCTGGAGTTGAAGTCCCTGAAGATCACCATTGATTCATCACTACAATCCGATCTCAATTTTCCTTAAGCAGAGCAAGAGACGAGTGGTAAAAAGGAATCGTGGCAACTTTAACAAATATCTTAAAAAAATGTAAATTTTTAAACATTTCTGGGGAATTACACGTCTTTTTGAAATGAGAATGTCATTTTCTCTTTAATATTTTACTAACAATTTAATTGTGGGAGCATGTGGGTTTTCCTAAAGCAAAAGCAATGAATACTATTAAGCATTACACATATTTCAGAACTCTTTACCAGACTGTTAAGCACTCTGTGCCACTTCAAAAATTAATACATTCATCCTTATTCCTAAATGGTTTGAAGCACAGATTGGCCACAGAATTGTCATTTAATCAAAATTCATTCCTTTCCGAGTCTTGACATGTATCCCAAGCCAAATCTTTTATCTGGCAAGTACTCAGACATCAATCCCTTCACAGGGACTCTGAGACACCATGTAAAAACCTGGCTGGGCTCTATAAACAAAGTGTCCAAGGAGCCAACAGAGAAGCTGTACAGCAATGCACAGCTGTGCCATGTGCAGCTGATCCATCTTTTTTATTTCCCTCTCCCAGCCATCTGTTCCCAAATCCTGTTTTTCTCTTGGTGTCTCCATTCTGCAACAGAACTAGAGAAAAGGGGCTCATAACCAATACAAAGCAAATTCAGAAGAACTGGCAGCACCAACTGAATCAGAAGCCACTGGTCCCACACCATCTTTTTGTTCTCCCTGCCCTCCTTCACTTACTTCAGCTCAAGACAGTGTGGGAGGCACAAGGGTGAGATATGTGGCTGCTGGCAAGAGGGAAATCTGATGTAGGAGAGATGGCAGGTAAGAGTGCAAGTGGGGAAGCGGAGATCAGATGTGAGACACTACGAGTTCACAGGGAAAAAATCATGCACTGCCAGAGAAGCCCCTCCTTCTCCAGGAGGATTCTGCCACTTCCAAATATGGTTCTGTTTTGAAGTAACATCAACCCTCCCCAAATTTCAAAAAGCTTCTTCAGAGGAAGCAGTGGCCTGGCTCCAGAACCATCCATCTGGTGGAGCCACAGACCCAAGAATCTTGGCTGCGTTCTCCTGCCTAGCAGGCTGTGCCTGGAGCTGCAGCCGGGTGTGGGCTGTAAACTACACCAACCAGGAGGGTGGCTGGCCCCAGGGTACCAACCACCCTTCACATTGATCAATTTGCTTTTAGGGAATTGCCTCCAGTGCCTTTTACCCTTTCCAGGCAAACCTCTGACTCCCTGGTGCTGCTGGGACTCCCACCAGAACCATCCGGCGCTGTGTGATGCGGCTCCTTGGGAGGCTGGCAATGCCCGGCCGGCCTAAAAAGAAGTGCTTTACTTGGAGATGGTTATAGAGCCGGAAATCAGAGCTGCCTTGCTGACCAGCAGCTCCATACGTAGTTGAATTTCTTGCCTGCTGCTGCTCTGGCAAGGATAGACAATTATAACTTCTCAGTTTTAACTTTCCACTCAGTTAACATATTTGGCAAGGGCCAAAAAATGCTGAAGGGTATCCAAAAACCTTGGGTCATATGGAGAGAAGTTTTACCACGCTGTCCTTACCATGGCTATTTGCAAACAAGGTTTTAAGATTTTCAAGGAAAAATGTACTTCCATCAAAACTGTCCACATGAAATTTGGAAATCACTTCAGGCAGCACAGCTGCAATAACGCAGGACAAAATGCAAACCAGCTATTACTAGGGCAAATGAAGCAAGTATCAAACTACAGCAAATTAAGAATTCATTATGAATCTTAACAAAGAAATACTTTACTAATAGAAAGGAAAAAGAGGGTATTGTGGAAAGAGCTTTTAAAAGGGAACGCTTGTGTGCAATTTTGCAGATAGCATCTTACTCGGAGGCAGTCGGTAGATTGATCTCTAAAGACTCTTAAAAGGTTTTGCAGTGGAAAAAAATAGTTGCAAGGCACACAGTCAGATCATTAACTGTGGAGCCCAGGCTGCCAGCTGCTCACTCAAATACTCCAGATGGCTCCTCCTCTAAAACATCATCATTTGATCTTGGTAATCAAATTATCTCCCACTCTTACAATCCTAAGTGAGGCAAGGCTTGAACGAAGAGATGATGTATTTTATTTGACTGAGATGGATTGTGAAAACAAAATAAATTAGCTTTCAAGGCACTCAGCCTCTTCTAGTTGTATCAAAGCTAAACATCTCCAGCCCTTTAACACCTTTTTTTCTACCATGGCCATTGGACACGGTTCACAGCACTAGCTATGCCCTATAAAGATGCCCAGCATGCAGATTTTATAGTGTTTGTACACTAAACAACATACAGTAGTATCTAAATCCAAAAGTTCCCAGCATTGGAAAGCAGGACCTGTCACTGGAGAGCAGTGCTGGGAGACTCAGTATCCTGAAGCACTTAGGCTGGATTAATTACACAAACATGTAATATGTTTGTCTCGCCACAGACGCACAAGACACCGTCTGCATATTTTTGAGGCCTTTAGTACAGCCTTAAGGACATAAGGTGGCAGAAATGAGACATTTTCTTCACTTTTCACTCAGTTATAGCCAACATGTGTGAGTCTTCTGAGGCCAGGCTCATCTGGGGATGCTCACTTCAGCCATCTGAGCAGAAAGTGGTCACGACCAGCAAGATCCCCCCGTCCAGGTGGCTGACACCGATTATTGGCAGGATGCCACTGGGGCAGGGCAAGATTGCTTTTCTTTTTTTATTTTAACTATGGGAATTTCTTTCCTTTTCTACAAAGGCTACAAGGAGGAAAATAAAACCCAACCAGTGCACTGTTGGTCTCCAACTTTTCTTCCAAAAAAACCGTAACACTAGAAATTTCACAGTATTTCCGTAAAACATTGGGCTTTCACAGTTTAAAAACACCAGCTGAAATATTCAAAAGTCACATCTTCCAAAATGATGCACTCTTACTATAATGAAGAGGGTAATTTAAATGTTGGCATTATTTAAAGCAGCACCCTATGGAAAATTTAATATTAATTTTGTTTTTCATACCTAGTTGCAAGAGATGATGGAAGTCAGTTATAGCTAATCAGAGGTAACAATTCATCATTGCAGTGGGTGGCCTGCATCTAAAGTATAAACCCCAACCTGATCCTTGCCTAGCGGGATTATTCCCTATTGGAGTTTAGTACTAAACTTTATCACCCACTCAAATTTAATTTTTATAACAGAGCTACTGTACTTTTATTTCACTAAGTAGAAGTACAGAAAGAACAAAAGAGCTTGCTAAAGGCCATGAATTAGGGGGAAAAAATCAAAGCTGGGACTAGAAAACCACAGAGAAAGGCAGCAAGAATCATCATGGAACAGAAGAGGTTTCATTTGAAAAAAAGCTAAAAAACTAGAACTTCATGACTTGGAGAAAAAAACTTCAAGAGTGGTAAAAAGCAGATGAACAGGAAAAAGACTGTTCATAAAATTCTCAGAATACAAGAACTAGGAGTCACCAAATGAAATAAGGTGGTGTGGTTCGAAACAAACAAAAGGAAGTACTTTTTCACCCAGCACATAATTGTATTGTAGAATTATTAGACACAGGATGTTGCAGAGGCCAGAAATACAAAGAGATTTAGAATTAAAAAAAAAAAAGGGAAAGAAAACAAAAAAGAAAAAGGAAAAAGAAAAAGAAAGTTTCTTCTGTGAATTTGCCTAATCCATCAAGAGCTACTAAATCCAGCGATGCAGATGCTGTTTCCTTTTTGCAAGCCCTTCAGACTGTGGTTGGTGAGGTCTGGAGCAGTACAACAGAGGAACTGCAGGTCCCTGTTCTGCACATCTGTACAGGGGATGGATGGCATGTAGTCCAGCATCACAGCACAGGACAGCCACTCCTGTGGGGCGACTGGCTGGTTTTCAGATTGTCAGATCACTTCTGGTAACAGGGAGCTACTCAAACACAGACCATTAGGTAGGTTGCTCAGCCCCTCTACTGATTTTAATCAGCAGAGATCTGATGAAAGGACAGGAGCACTCACATTACTGCAGGAGTGACTGTTCCACACTAAAAGAACCTGTTCTAGCTTTTTAAATCTATAGTCCTCCTCTGCCTCATCGTATCCAAACTGCTGAGGTCCTTCTATTCCAACTGCAAAGGATACTGGCTCTTTTTTTTTGTTTGTAGGACAAGACGTAAGAGTGACCTTCTTGAAACAGAGTCTGCAGTGATGAGCCTTACAGAGCTGAAAGACATCAGACATCTACGACACAGACTGGTGTCGTAGCATCTGGGAAATATTGTCTTCTATTAAACCAGAAGATTAAATGCTGGTGTCTGTCTTTTAGGCACCACAATTCTGTATCTACTTTAATTTTGTTGCTGTTGAAATGCATTTTGCACTAAAATCCAAAATTTTATTTCCCTTTCAGAGAGAAGGTTGTGGGGTTTTTTTTACTGCATGCCCTACTATACTGTAACAAAAAGAATGTAAAAGCTTTTACCAACATTTGCTTTATAGGTGTCCAGTCCACATGACTGTGAGTAAAGCAGTAACTATCATCCAACTTTTGAAGTTTCTTGTAATTGCTCTATATGAAATTATATATTTTAATTGAGATTTTTCAAAGAGTGGTAAGTATATAATGAGAAAGCAGTTCTTGATAATTTGAGATGCTGCAAAAGTATGACTTACATCCAAGTTAGTGTCAGACTAAAAATACTAGAAAACTTTCAAAAGACTCAGTGGCAGCTTATTTACAAATATACTATTTATAATGAATGCATTGATACAGAATGACTCTTATAAAAAAGCAAGGCAATCTTTTATATAGACATAACAATCAACATTACAATAATTCAGATTAAAAGTACATTTTTATAGACTGTTTACACTCTTGCTTAGCTTTTAACCACAAAATTAGTGTGGTCTGGTATTTTTTCCACAGCAAAGGTCCTGTGCAGTCCTGGTTAAAACCTAAATCAGAATAAAAAACCATAATTTTTTGATATTTGCTAAGGTAAAAACAAAACCCATTTGTAGATACTATCATTTGTTTATAATCATCCTTACTGTGCCTTGAAGTTTGTGTTCTGCAAATTACTGCCAACTGCACATTTCTAACTAGAAACTGTTCTGGCATGTCCATTGATACAACTGAGGTGTGAAACATGAAAATTCTTAGTTGCATCCAGATATGAAAAGTCTCCTGATATGGATTTGTGCTGATTCAGAAATTTAATTTATTTTTGGGTTTTTTAAAAAAACGGGGGGGGGGGGGAAATAACCTCTCGACATTTTCTAATTGTTAAATAAAAGACATTTTTCAAACTCCCAGGATTAAAGATGACACTTCAATTCCAGGTGACACAGTGGATTTAAGCACTGACCAGAGGGACACTCTAAGTACTACTTGTCTAAATCATGTACATGGGCAAACACGACCTTCAAAAAGTCTACACATGCATGTTCCTCACCTAGAAAAAACCTAAATCAAAGAGAGGCACCGAAGCAAATATTCTACAACCCAAATCTCTTTCTAAAAATGGTGCATGAAGGTCACATTTCCATTGGCATCTGCCAAACTGAAAAGTCCCAACTGCACAACTGTGTGACCCAACTTTACAAGCAGCATTTCCACTGCATTTATACTTGACAACTTTGGTGACAAACTAAAATACAGGACAGCGAGAGACACAACTTTAAGGGGTTTATACTAAAACATTTTTGCAAAGAATTATAAAACATCTTCCTATTTAGTAAATTAAAATTCAATATGTAACCAATATGAGTCACAACAGCAATTATTCCTTCTTTTCATTATTTAGCAAATCTCTGACCTGCTTTATACCTTACCAGACTTCCATAATACTATATAGTTTATAGTAGCTTCGCTTGTTTAATCAAGGCATAAGTCAGGATACTGTCTTTATGGGGTGTGTGTATGTATGTACATAGGCACAGACACATACAAAATTGATATTTTGTCTATGGACAAGCAATCAAGGTCATGATTTTCACCCAAAGTAAAGATTGTCACATTTTTCAATAACCATTCTAAATTATTTCCCCCAGTATGGCAAGGGGGATAAATATTTAATGCAAGTACCTAGGAATCACTTGTTTTCAAAGATGCTGTAAATAATTAATTTTTCCACCTTGTCTATGCTTTCGTACATCTACAGATACACAAATACATTTTTGTATGTATGTATACATACCCTTGTCAGAGTGAAGATCTTTCCATTCATACTTAAACTGCTAGAGGCAAATAAAATTCTTAAAGCCAGTATGTGTGTCCAACTGAATGTCATCAGGCACCAAATACAACTTAGAAACCATACCAGTTAACAATCCAGCATCCTGGGAAATGCAAAAAGTCTGTTATGTCAGGATGTAAGACTGTTTTGAATGATCAACCATCTGGATTTATATGGATCTACGTACAGATTTGGATATAAAACCATGTAAGTACTTATATGTATTCCCAATCCATGCCAGATATTCATTACTTAAAATTAATTTAAAATTAAAGGATAATTTTAAAGAACTGTCCTTCTGTGTTGATTTTTCCTGTACCAGAACTTCTCTCACACTGCTTTCATTCAAATCTCTCTTGAGAAATTGAAAAAATAAGCATTCACCTCAGAGTGTATAAAATTAAACTCCTAAAACAGGGCTCAGTATTATCTGGCATTGCAACAACCATACTAATACAAGATAGTTTGAAAAAATATCCTGTTTTTAATATAGTAATGAATTAAAACATAGCTTTATTTATTCCTATAAGTGTACTGAAAAGAATAGTTTGTTTTTAAGCGAGTGTAACGAGCACTATTTTGGTAGCCAACTTCTCCACAAGAATTTATGTGAGAGAGGGTCAGCTCCAATCATACAGTCATTAACCATGTACCTTAACAAGGTGAATAATCAACGTATTTACAAACTAAACAAACTCAATCCCGTCAACTCTTATAAAAATGGGATTGAGGAGCAGACAGGGAATGAGACCAAGACGCTTGAAAACACAAGGGGTCGACACTTTTGTTTCAAGGAACCATAATAATAAAACCAGTTTCCCCTAGTGACCTGAGGGCACAAATATGGACTTAGCAGTATATTCAGAAGTTAGATTACAGTCTTGATACTAAGCAGTTCAGCATCTTCATATTTTAACACCTTAATGCTGAGAAAGATTAACCCAGGCAAAACTGTAAGGAACTAGCCTTTTATAAACTAAAGTCTAAACTGAAAAGCTACAGTAGATGTAAAAAAAAAAAAAAAAAGGGGGAAGGGAACAGAGATAGAGTGTATGAGGAAGAACAGACATTACTTAGTAAAATCCAGTGACATCTACAATACTTTTACAGCATGTTTAAGCCCTCTAAGGTTTTATATCTCCACCTGCCTTCCATTTAAACTTACTTCTTGTTAATGAAAAGATGTACAACAAAACAAAATGAAAATAGATCAAGGGAATACATCTAAATAAGCATGCCTGAAAGCCAGAAGTAATATTCCCAAACTTCTGCATGTGAAACAGATTTCCCATGGCATCGATTGATTTGATTTTGTGCAAAAGGTACAGTCCTCTAAGTCACACTACGCCAGCAGCAATTCCAACGAGTATAAACTGAACAGTTCTTGGGGAATCGTGGAATGCAACCACCTCGAGTTCCTACCCTCCTGAAAAAGGACAACAGGCCCTACAAGTGCAGCAATAGTGTAAATCTCCCTGAAGCATCTTCTGCCTTTTAAATGACCGAGAAATTAACGATAAAACTGAATGTCCACTACTTACAGTGTTTCTCTTGAGCTACCAGCATCTCTGCACAAATGAAAAAGGTGCCTCTTTTTTAATAGATCGGTTTAATACTGAAACAGATAGGATGAAGTTAAAAAAGAATAATCAAGATACTGAACTGAATATTTTGAAGCAAGTGCCCCAGCTGTGGGGAAAAGTGCATTTAGTTCAGCAGCAAAACAGCACAGTGTGAAGATATTGTGCTTGGACACAGAAGTTCCGTAATGGAAGGAGGTACAAGGCAAGTCAAGATATAAAACCATAGTACATTGTTAACCAACCTTAAAACTTACATATATTGCAGTGTTTAAAAGTAAGACACATTCATTTATTGTACAAGGTCTAGGGAATCCTTAAAATTGCCTGTTGTAGTTTATGACTCAACATTGTAATAAAAATGTACATATATATTATTTCCTTGTCACTTAACTGTACTGTTAGACCTCATGGACTTGTTACTTCACACAATGAAAACCGTTCTTCACTGAGAATACTCGACATTTTTACCAATCTGGAAAGGTTTACTTGTGCTAGAAAAGACCAACCGCAAAAGGCTCAGTTCAGATATGTTATGCCTGCAACTGATAACTCAGGGAAGCAAGACTTAAAGGAATTCAAGCTTTTTTTTTTTCTTTTCGTTTTGACTGCATCCTTTTCACCTGCCAGTTGTTCTGATGAGTATATGCTTTTAGTATACAAACAGGTTGATAAAAATTCATCAGCAGAGGCATATAAATTCTAGATATGATTGATTAAAACAGAGCAAATCAGAATAAAACAAGATCCAGTGATTTACTCTGACTGTAAACAATATAAAAACACCATTTGCTTCAAATCTCAAAATAAGTTAAAACAAAATCCCAACCTTAGGGCACATGACCCTTTCAGGTTTTGACACAAAAAAAAAAAAAAAAGGTGGGGGGAGGAAAACAGAAGAGTTCATTACATAAAGGTTATACATTTCTCTTAATTGAAAGTAAATTTAAGCAAAACTGGTTTTGTCCCTTAAATTTAAAGTTTGAGTTCATTGGCAATTGCTTTAAATGAACTGGCAATTTCAGATTATTCAGACAACTTCCATCAAGTTCAGCAAAGAAAACTTAGACAAGCATTTTTACAGAATAAAAAAAATCTAAATGGCTATGATTCCTCTATTAGCAGAAACACATAATGCAGTCTTAAATTTGCCTTTTTATATTATTTATATATTTATATATATATATAATATAATATAAACAACATATATTATATTATATATACATATACAGACAATTACAACATTAATGCAGTTTGTATTTTGTACAGTGTATTGGACAATTCAATTAGCATCAGACCATGGCACGATATGGTCCCTGCATTTTTAGGAACTGAATGATGAAAGAGGGTCCTCCTGCAACAATCTGAGGTGGAAGGTGGCTGAGCGGGCAGTTCTCAATACTCATTATTGACAGTTTGCTGCAAAGAGCCAGCTCAAAGGGAAGGCTGTGCAGATTGGGGTTGTCATTCAAATACAGTTCTTCCAGATTCTCCAGTGTACCTGGTTAAAATAAAATAATAAATACTAGTATCTTCTTGATTCATGCACTTTATAACTTTTAGATAGAGGCTCTGAGTCCACTTGAAGATTTTTTCCTATATAGAATACTAAGTCACTCACTCATCCAGATCCCTGTTTTCAAGCACAGCAATTTCTGGTAACTGGTACCTAAGCAAGAACCAATTTGCTTTAGTTTCCCTGTAAAAATATCCATTACTGCATCTCCTTTAGATAATAACTGAACTGTGAATCTAGAGAATAAGAGAACTGAGAGGGGCTTCACCATAACCATTCAGTCAAGAGCTATGCAATTGCAAGCAATATTGAATAGCTATCTAGTCAAAAGGACTTAGAAAATACTTACACCATACAGTATCTATCATCTCTTTAAAAATAACTATGTCATACCTTTTATGTAAATAAAAGCCATATATTAAAGCTGTAACTGTCATGTATCACAGGAAGAAAGCAGGAGTGCTCTCTGCACAGCAGTGAATTTATTAAATGGAACAAACAAGTGTGAAAATTTTTTCCTGAACTAAAATTTTTCAACTTGCCTCTACTGCAGATACTGCAATACAAATTAGCTAGAAGCTGGAAAATAGAGCAATTTCTTCATTCTTACGTCCTCCATTCATCCTTTGAAAAACATAGGAGTCCTCCTTAAAACATTTTCCAATCTTATATACCATAAACATCTCCTGTAACCTAAGAGACTATTTAATCTTTCACAAGAGAAAGCAGTAGCCAGGACTCATGGCATGGAAAATATATAAAAAGGAAAAGCTATAGAAGAAATAATGAGAAATAGTTGATAGCAAAATACATGAAGCAGTCACATCTGAAAATAGTTAACTATTCTCTAATCCTTGGAGACAACCAGCTTTAATAACCAAACTGTACTCCTACAATAGTATTTAAAATGTGCTTACTGATTTTAATTACATAGTTCGTTTTCACAGCATCCAAAATCTCTCCAGTAAATTATGAACTACATTAGTTTACTTCAGGTTTAGACAGTTTTAGGCTTTTCTCACATTTAGGCATATACAAGATGAGCAGATGCTGTAATGGCTCTTCACTAAAGATGCTGTGAGAGACAGAGCGTGCCTTCCTCATCTGCACATCACTGTTTCTGACCACATTTTGCTTTGTGTAGCTTGCCCCATCATTTTTTCCTCCGGAATAAGCTTAACTGTAAGATTTGAACATCTACTGGATGCTCAGAATCATACTCTGGACATATATCCTGGACACTAATTATAAAACAAATGTGGACTCTCAGCTTCAGATGCTCTGAACCCATCAAGTCTGAATGTCTCAGGTAGACCAAAAAAAAAAATCCTATTCCTTCCTTTCTTTCTGTAGATTTCCTCCACTTCCTCTTCTTACCTCATCAAGGTGAAGAATGATATGATGGCCTATAAACAAAAGCATGTGCAGAGGTACTTCCAGCAGAAACATCTGCTTCAGCTGTCTACACCTTACATAAGGTTTTTGTTTACACCATGGCATTAGAGTAGGATCAGTGCATTTCCTTTCTCTTTCCAAGAATAGATTCATGAAGTTGAGTGATGGATAATACAAAAAAATTGTGGGAGAATTCGGAGAAAAAAGGAATACATTACAAGTTAGTGTGTGTTCAGCAGCTTTCTGCAGCAGAACTGAGAAAAACAGAGAAACCTTTTCACTACAGTTCAGGAAGATAAAGATCATACACTCTAGTGCTGTTCCTGTGGCACATGCTTCACATCAGGTTGTGCATATTTAGAAGTTTCAAATGAATTTTGTGGCTTTTACTTATGAGCAGAGTAGATGCCTATCATAAGTGCAGTGGCTCAGGCATGCTGCACCAAACCAGAAAAAGGGATCTTACCAATTTCCTCAGGAAGATGTGTGAGAAGGTTCTCTCCGAGCCCAAGGTGCGTCAGATTGGTAAGGTGACCGATACCTCTGGGAAGGGTGGTCAGCTGATTGTTAGTCAGAACCAATTTCTAGGGGAAAAACACATTTATAAAAATTGTCTTAAGGACTTTTGCTTGGAATGACAGCAAGTAACAAGATATAAAGCTGATAAATGGATGGGTTCTACTCTCCTGCATTTGAACAAGAAAAATTTCAACCATTCAACAACATTTCAAACCTCTATTAGGCATCACTAAACTTAAAAATAAAATAGTGGATAATATGACACATACCTAAGCATAAAAGATTCCATGAGCTTGACTGAAATCAGGGGCTATTCCTGTGGTGGTATCGTAGTTATGGTACAACAGTTAAAAGCTTCAAAAATTGTTTGTTCAATATTAACTAATAAAGCTGGGGAACAATCAGTGGGGATTAATTGTGGGTGAAGCTGCACAAGATTCTTAACTTTTGGTTCTATGTCCAGTCCCAAACAGCTGCAATTAAATCAGCATGGTGTAAATAAAGGGCATAAGATGTTTATCACGACCAATTATTGTTTCACCTGCAGATCCTTGAGGTAAGCTATTTCATTTGGCAAGGATTCCAGTTTGTTTTCCTCTAGATCTAACTCTCGGAGTTTCCGTAGATTTCCAATTCCATGGGGAAGTTTCTTTAGGAGATTGTTTGACAAGATAAGAACCTAAAAAAACCCAAAAAAACAAAAAACAACCAAAGACACAGAATTTCAGCAACATAGTAAGTAAGTAAGTAACAGGTTAAGACACAATCTTTTTATATTTTCAGGCAATGAAATCCAACATTAGCCTACACTTACATTATATGGAAGTAATGAAAATTAAAAAAAAAAAACAAAAAAACAAAAACAACAACAACAAAAAAACCCCAACCAACAACAAGTCAGTGATTTAACATAATTTTTTCAAAGTCTTTAATGATACAAACACATACATTTAGGGCATACTTCTTTCAAATATTATTATACGTAATAATAAATGCAAAGCAAAACCAAAAATTACCTTATTTCTTCAAATGACCAAAGAAAAACAACTTCTTCCTGGACTTGCCTATCATTTTGTAAGCTTCCTTATAGCTATCTCATAGTCATGTTTTATATTATTTGCTGTGCTTGCCAAGACCTCCTTAAAAAGCTTAGTATTTCCTCTTCTCCCCATGTCCCTTTGGTTAGGAGCAGCAGCAAATAAACATACAGAAGGGAGCACCTAAGCAGAACATCAGCACAACACAGGTACCCCCTGGCTTTCCAAAATAGTCTCCTATCGTACACCCATCCCTACTACAATGCTATCCTCTTGTTTTCATCCTCCTTTATAAGTTGAAGTATAAATATCTCAGGTTCAAGAAATGTATCCCTATTTACGATGTCAACAGAGTTATTCATTATTCCACAGACAAGTTAACAGGAGGTTACACTAATATACCATTTTTTCTCCAAAGAAGTCCTGCAGTTCTTAAAAGTCATCAAGCCTCAGCACAGCGAGTAGTCGGGTAATTAATTACTGATTAAACAATGCTTATATGTAGTTATTTAAGAAGGCACATTGAAACAAGAGCACGTGACAGAGCAGCCAGTGTGGACCCTGATCCCAGCCACACACAACCAGCCAAGGTTGTAAATGCCTCTCCCAAGTCTCACTGGCTTCATGTAACATGGAAACACCAAAGGCAGGAACAGAACAAAAACAAGGTTAAAATCAAAGTGAAAATCAAAATGAAAAAAAGCCAAAGCATTAGCACAAGCAGTATTTCAGTGACCTTCCTTTATGAACTACGATATACACAAAATGGTAAGAATAGTAATGTTTTAATCACGTACAAAAAACAAAGGCAGGAACAGAAAATATTACCTACGTGCAAAGCAGCTGACTTAGCACTGCTGTGGGAACCTTCCCTTTTGTGTAAACACTGCCCAAATAGCTCTTTGTATTTGGTTCTTTAATTACAGAGAAAAACAGTGGCAATGGATCTGTAGACCATGCAGCTCACCAGGTTCAGCAGCAGACAGACCACCAGCAAATCCAGTTGTTAGGTTACTAACTTCCCAATCACATCAACCACAGCCTTAACTTAAAAGGGAACTGGCCCACTAAATAGCTGTTACTCTGTCATATAAATTTTGCCCCAAATTACAGGAATAATTAATCATTCACAGGTGAAGTCACATTGGAAAAATCACAATTTCAAATATGCCATTTGCTGTTGTTCTTTACCAGATTTTTCCCAGCAACTCATAGAGGCTACAAAGTTCCCTCAACTGCCCAAACAAGTATCTCTACCTTTATGTCCCTCCAAGGCAACTAATTTGTCTCTGCTGACGGTACCTTGGGAAACAGGACAAGGGGACACAACAGGTTTAGTTCACGGCTTCAACCTACAAGTTTTTCCCCCCTCAAAGGCTGAGAATTCCCACCTGGCTGCCTACAAGGTTCACAGCACTACATTTAAGACACCTCTGGCCATAGACTATTTAATTATGTTTTTCTGATCCCTGCTGCTTCCATGATGGTCTCCAGGAATTGAACCAAGTACAGTGCCACTGCATTTATGAAACTAACTTTCTGTTGAGAAAGATTTTCTTTCTACATAGCTAAAAATATATCTGTGCTTAGTTGTTTGTGCACAGACACTCATCTAGAGCTTAAAAAACAACATTCAAAAAGCTGTTGATGAAAGCCATAAACAGATGCAACAGCAGATTAAGTAGCACATATACACATTTATTTGGTTTTATTTGACCCAAAAATAATATAACTTAAACCTGAAGCAAAAAATGCCTATTTTGAGGGATTCACTTAGCTGTTAGTTTACACTCTTCTCACCTCAAGAGAAACAAGCCCAGATACATCCTCAGGGATTTTTGTGAGCTGATTAGTCGCTAAGTTCAGTTCTACCATACTAGTCCAAGTCCCGAAGTCCAAGGGGAGAGAGGTCAGCTGATTGTCCTGTGATTTAACATATCAAACACTTAGGGTCTGTGCTTGCAAGAAGCTGGCAAGAGATTAAACAAGCTGCTTACAAAAATACTTCATAACAACAACAAATAGTCGATAATTAAATCAGAAGAATACATTGATAATTGGCAAGGTTTTTTTTCAAAATCCTCCAAACATAAGTAGTACCATCCTAGAACTACAGATCTGACTCTCTTGTCACTAATATGGATATGGACTGAAGTAGAAAAATTAAAAGTAAATTATTCTCAAGAATCTGAACATCTTACTGCTCAAAATGTTGCTGTAATACTTGATCTAGACCAGACATCACAAAATCTTTAAAAAAAATGCTCATACAAAGTCCTCATAAACAAATGAGTATATGATAAAAACCAGTCAATGCAAATTGGGATTCCATTTGTGTCAAACTATATTCTAAAACAGTAGCTGATCTTCGCTACTGCTCAAACATTTCTTTTTTAAAATAATTTAAGAACTTGAAATAAATCTATTAATAGAGAAACACCGTTTCTTTTCCCTACTTCTCTTCACTCTATATAGCACACTTAAAAAGTTCCTTTGCTGTGCTGTACAGCTACTGCCCAAAGTCTCTAAACTTACGTTTTGAAAGAATACATAAAAAAAAATACATCATTTCATTTATAATTTAAACTGTAACAGTGTGTGAGGGAGAAATAAACTTATCTACATGTTTGTGTCCCACATGAATATTCAAGAACCTTGCAACCAACTTTCTTATTTTCATTGTTCAAACTCAAGCAAATGTGACAAAATCTTAACTAAAAAACATTAAAGACAAATTAATAACATCTTGATAATACAGTTTTTAACTCATACAGAATTGTTTCTGTATGTGACAGCAGCAGCCTCCAGTTCAGTGTGATAAATTCATTCCTTATATCATTAAGTCTGCCAGAATTCATGGAGCAGCAAACAGTGTTCCTCATTGATTTTACACAGTAGCATGTTTCTGTGCCTCACCTTCATGTTCAGCTTACTTAATACTTTAGCTCTAGAGAAAATTCCAAAGGGGATTTTATTGATGCGGTTGTGCTCCATATTGAGAGAGTAGATTGTGGAGAACTGGGACGGGCCACCCACAGGATAGGACTGGAAGCAGTTCCTGGCCAGTGTTAAACTAGTCAGTTTGACAAGGCTGGATAAAAGACCCTGTAGAAAGAAGAAAACCACCCAGGAACTTAGGACAGATTTATTTGAATACATCTTGCTTCCCTTATGGGCCTAATTAGAAATGTTTTTCCCCCCTCAATTCCATCCCCTAAGTAAGTGTTGCAACACACAAACCAGCGTTAAATTTGATAAAACTTCCATCAGCAACAATCTCTGCTCACAGTCATCAGCCATTACCTTATTTCCCCCTTCCTCTTTGCATATTGACAGAAACAGACAAAAAAAAAAAGTACCACATTTAAAATCACGAGTTTAGGAGATTTTGGAACTCTTTTATCCTCTGAAAGTAATCTTTGTAATGACACATTGCTACAGAAGTGCAGGGACAGCATGTCCATCCTGAGCAGCAGTCTCAGCTCCAGCCAACGCTGCCCACCTGCTGCTCACCCAGTTCTGACACCACAGCTGAGAGTGGGGCCCAAAGATGTATCAGCCTCATGCCCTAGCTTCCACAACAGGCCTTTGACACTTCAAGTGCAAATCTTTGTTAATTTAATAAAAATCCATATTGTGATCACAACTGGTAGAAGCTTCTTGTCAGGTTGGGCTGTAACAGTTTCAGATAATCAGACAGAACAGACAAAAAGAATGGGAAGGGTTTGGAAACTCCATGTTTTTTTTCCAGTTTATAAAATATTCCTAAGTATTTAGTACTCCATCTTTTTTTTTTCCTTTCCCCCTTAAGAAATGAAAAGCAAGAAGCCTGAAGTTACTCTGGTTGTCCATTGAATCCAGAGTTTAATTTCTCTTCAGAGTTTAATTAGATTCTGAAATCTCAGCAGTGCATATCTCAGTTTATCTGTCAGTTACGTGCCAAGCACGTTGCTGGAACTGTGGAGATGAATAATGAGATCTAAATTACTGCTGAAGTGCCACCTTTGCTTATTACTACACCAACTTGAATTCAGCCCTATTTGATTAAGTATTACAAAAATTGGAGATTTATGCATGGCATTACATACCATAAATAATGCAACATCTGCAATCAGGTACAAGTGGTAACAAGATAATGATTCCAGCCATATTCCTAATGTCAGTATTGCTGGATTGCAATTTGAGTGCTATATTCACTGTAAAACATGGATTTGCTGTTCCACCAGGAAAGCTTTAGCTACTTTTATAAATAGTTTATTAACATTATTTTAAATGAAACAGGATCAAATATGGACTTGTCTACATGTCATGGCTAAAACTTTAGACACTGGGGGCATCTCAGCAAGTATCAGTGAAGCACTTTTCCCTCTACAGATAAAATAATGGATCTTCAAATCAGTATTAATCTAACCTAATCATTAGCTAGTATAATCTTTGATAAGGAAATATTGCTTCTACCTATACTTTAATTAACAGATATTCTTTGTCCTAGGGTTAAGCAGTCCCTGAGCTCTGTTACTAACACACTTTATTGCTTCAAATGGATCTTGGCATTTCAAAAAGCCATTTTCGAAGTCTGCCTGCATACTAAAAAAATATCAAAAATATGTTAGCTAATACACTGTAATAGCCTAGAGTAATTAAACACATTTGAAGAGAAGCAAGGGAGTTTTGGCAGTACAAAGAGAACAATGCTCTTACATCTATGAGAGCTGTGGCAGCGCTGCCTTCTCCCCGCCCGTCCTTTTAAGATAAAATATTTATTAGTCATTGTGTCAGCAGCTTCAGCTATGTTTTGAAATTTAGAAATTTCTTCTACAAGTACAGTTCTTTGTATTATAGCACAGCATGTTTTATTTTGAACAGATTACAGTATAAACTATGTACTTGTGCAAGGTAGCAGCTTAAGTGTTAACATATTGTTGGCAAATATACCTGAAGAAGGCAGCACAGTCACAAAGAGGTTTGTACTACAACTGAAGGGAAGTAATCTTCCCTCACATTAGCTTTCTGTAATTATGCCATAGTTGTTTTTATAACACCTCTGGGTGGGGTGGGCTAGCTCAGTTCTCATCTTAAAAGCCCTGGTCGCTTTCACTCAGTAGCATTTTCTTAAATTACAGTGTTGCCCAAATACTTATTAAATTCTCTGTTTTCAGTCTATCATTGTGCAGTTCAGAAACATATCTGAAGGAAAGTAGTCACTCACCGCACTTCATTACTGTAAGTACTTTGCCTAACTCCAAATGCATTTTGGTTTTTTTTCTTCTACATATAGTTCCCTATACCCATCTTTAGACAAACTTTTAACTCATTTTATAATAGTAATTTATACAACTTTGGGGTGTGGAAATGATAGTTTAAGAAAGCAGTTTGGATCATCATTAAAACAGAAGAGACTATAAACTTTATGTTGTGTCCTGAAATCTTCATTTTAAAAGGTTCTAAAGAAATGGAATAAATATCCAAGATAAGAAACAATCACATCAATCTTTTTTTCTTGTTATCAGAGCAATTATTTCCAGGCACTAATGCTTCATAAAACAGAAACACTAAGAAACACTTATGTAGCTGAACTGGGGGAACCTGGACTCATTACTTAAGGTTCTCTAAAGAGACAGGACAGCAAATACAATCTCATGTTGCTCCCAGTTTTGACTGAAGTGGTATGACATTAGTTCTTCCATACTAATATGATATACCTAATATGTACAGAATTGCAATAATTCACATTACACACGTGTAGATTAAAACAAGGGGTATTCCTCAAAGTTAGGATGCAAGACGAAATCACTTCACATGTTCCACTCCCCTTACAAAACACCAATGCCCTACAGCAGCATTCCCTCCCCAGTCCACTGCTCCTAATTCTCACCTCTGGCAAAGTAGAAATGTTGTTGTTCTCCAAGTTCAGTTCATCAAGTTCACTGCATTTTGCTAAAGACTTCGGAATTGCTGACAGCCTATTGTACCTCAGGCCAAGGCGACTTAGACTGGACAGATTTCCTACAGGTAGAAAACAGGTATTAATATCTTGTTAGAATCACACAGAGGCATGGAATAAGGTTTGACATCTGATTGTCTCACACTCTACACTTCGAAATTTCATATGGCAAAAGGGAACTATTATCCCAAAACAAGAGATACATTGATTCCAGTGCTTTCCAATGCTGAAGTCAACCATGCAGAAGCAGATTGAGCATATTAAATATTCTTCTGAAGTTGTGCATAATACAGTAACCAAGCAAGGCTTATGTTCTGTTGTAGAAGCCCTTCTATCCTGATCCTTCTACCAACAAAACAGGCTATCATTTTCCAGATGTCCCCAAAATTACTTTTTCCAATTATGGATAGTATCATTCAATGCCATGACTCATATTACCAGAACTTGGGCATACATCATACAGCTCAGACCCTGGCAAAACAATTTCCTCTACAGGGGAAAAAAAAACCAACAAGAAACCTTTACCATCCTCCAGTAGCAACAAAGCTTTTAAAAAGTGATAAGAAAAAAACCAAAACTTTCAGGTTTTCTGAGTGATACTGAAGAGAAAGTCTGGAGGAAGTCTGCAAAAGTCTGGACAATATGCACGTAAAAATATTTTTAAATATTGCCAGGCTGATGGTCCTGGTTGATATGTCTTTGTGTCAGGAAAAATATCAACTTGAAAATTTCCCATCTGAAGCTCCCTTTAGCCCCAGCTCTAACTTCACCTAAGAAGTACTAAAGACCAAAATCAACTGCTTAAGGATGTTGTTGAACTACAGGGTACTGGGGCATTTAGCCTCTCCTGCAGGTAATAAGACCTTGAACTTCACTGAAAAGTCAGCTGGTAAATAGTACAAAGAAACTTGTCTTCTGGCTCATCCCTACAGTCAGAAAAGGTGTCTGTAATTTGTAACTCATCTGTAATGTGTAATTCACACCACTGGAGCTTGGGAAAACGTTCACACTATCAGTTCCTTGCAAAACATTTGCAATTTTACACTCACTTTTACAACCACTCATGGCACAACATGTTTGTTCTGCAAACTGAAGCACCAGACAGACACATCAGAAAATAAACATAAGATTTAACAAACAGCAGCATGAAAAACCAGAAATAATTTTGAAATATGAAGGATCTTAACATGTACAGTCTAACTACTCATTAAATGAAGGCTGTATGAATGTCTACGCATATGTACTTACACAAAGGTTATTGGAACACAGCAAAGGAAAAAGTAAATGTAGTGTATGTCTGCTAGACAGAGGAAAATTTTCAACAAAGCAAGTAGGAAAATATCTCTTTCCTGAGCTTGGTCAAAATATACTCTAAAAGTGCCCCTACATCAACAAATAGCTGGGAATGTAGTTAATAAAAACTGGAAACTGGGAATGCTGTATGATTCACTGTAGTTACCAAAATGAAGAGTCACAAGAGTAGTGAAAGTAAAAAAAAAAAAAAAAAAAAAAAGCACACAACAAAAAAACCTAACACCCCCCCCCCCAAATACTGGCGGGAGGGGGGACCCAAAACCCACAAAACCCCCTTATATAGCACAAAAGTTATCTACATCTTACAACTCAAGAAAGAAAAGAGGATAAATTTTCAGTGCATATCTGAGATTCAGCTAACAAGCTTTGCAACAAATTTTACTTAGTACCATCAATAACTAAACAAAAGTCAAACCAGGTAGCCACCCAGCATTACTTAACTAGTAGTATCTCCTATTAGGATTTTTATTTATATTTCTTTAAGTGCTTTTTTTCTATGCAAGTATACAATTAACTTTTGCAGGAGCAACAAAGAAAATCCTCCTTTAATCCAAAAAACCCCACATTTAAAATCCAGAGCTATCAATATTGCTCTCCAATGCACAAACTTTCATCTTTTCATGTTAAATCCTACAATGCCTATATGTACTAAAGAGAATAATTAAGACCTATTCTGATGCTACAATCCACTAGTATAAAGATACACATTGGTAGATAACTTAGTTATTTCATGCCATATTTGCGAGATCTGGCATTCCCGGCTGAATAGAAAACTGGTCTCATTTCACACAACAAACATCCTATTGCAAGGTACCAAGATCATCAGGATTTTCCATCCTAGGGATGAACAAAACACATCCTGACTGTATTTCTCTGGTTTGTTATTTAATGCTTTACTAAAAAGGTAATAACAAACTTTACACAAAATAAGACATCAACCTGCTATTGCTTTTCACTATTTAAACTTTGAGCTAGATGCTGATCTGGTTTTTTTCAGGCAAAAAGAATGAGCAGGGAAGTAGACAGCATGATGCCAACTGTTGCTTAGCAATACAACATTGCTATGCCAGTTCCCAGATTGTGAGCACAGGTTGTATGTATATGGCTCCCTTCCTACCAGCAATGTGGCATTTCAGAAAAATTAAACAAAGCAGCCATTAGAGAAAGTCAAAATGTACCATAATTTTCCAGGAGAGAATGACACACGCTGGCTATCCTCATGACATTATCAAAAAGGAGGCATAAATAGCAGCTCCCAGTAATTTTTTTCTTATCATAAGTAGCATTTCTTAATGGAACTTTATCACTGTTTCTCTACTAGTTATCTTTCTCCTCCATGGGAAAGGCATGCAAAGGCATAACAGAAGAGACATCCTGCATGTACCACATTCCTCCTGACTATTTTACACACCAAAGCACTAAATACAGTTAATTCCTGAGAAAAAAAACAGTAAGATTTCAGCTGAAGCTTCATCAAGTAGCACCTCTCCCACTGCTCCTGGAAGGACTGCCCTGCACCCATCTGATGGAGGCAGCACAGGCCACCTTCTCATTTCAAGCCAAAATTTATTTATAGCCAATTTACTGCCATTTAGTCTTCTGTCAACAAGACTTGTATCTTTTCATCCTCAGAGTCTATACTCACACCTCATTGTGAATGAAGTGAGAAACCCTTATCAGTTTTAATCTTCACAGGTTGGACAAGACAAATGTTAATCTTGTCTTCACAAAACAGGATGATCCTTAGAACTCTTCCCTCTGTTCAGTGTGTTGAAGTTTACTTTTTTTTTTTAAATGAATGCTTGGAACAATGATGTTAATCTTTGGCTCCATGGTCCACAGGCCAGCTGCTGGTCTGCTGGATAACACAAAGACCAAGTGACAAACTCTAGTTTACAGCCTAGTTTACAACAGAGGCTGTCACAAGTTGCTAAATAGCACACCTTGTGCATCAAGTGATCCCATTTACAGCTCCCTGAGCTTAGGGTTACCTAGCTGATACTCATATTTGGAGCTACTTTACAGTGCCTGTAACTCATCTCCATCATTTCCAGTTCAGCTACTGGTTTCTGGGATGGCAGCACATTAGGTACTCTGCTGTCAGATTAAGGCTAAGAAAAAAAGGCATGGAAGGCAACAACGGATCATCATCAACTCAGTCAGACTGTTATCAGGATCATTTGCAGATGTACTTTTGTCACTGAAGCCATACCTCAGCAGCTCCTTTAAAACATCCCCTTGCAGGTAGTGACTCAGAAAACACAGAACTAGATGTTCATCAACATGACAGTTTGATAACCACAAGCCAAAAGCAGCTACTAGCAGGAAAAGCAGCAAGTAAAACCCCTTCCAACTTGTTTTCTTAGAGAGCTCATTACAAAAAGCCTTGTAAGCTCACCTGCCTTATTCATTGGTACTTCTAAAAATAAGATAGTCAAGCCTGACTAAGCCCTAAACTCACACCAGGCCCAAGAAAGTCAGTGAAAAATTGTTTTAGTTCAACTTGTGGTGTGCACAGTCACTCTTGGGAATCAGGTTTCACACAGATGCCTTCTTTCACGCACCAGCAGAGTATTAACACCCAACAGCAGGCTCCCCTTGGCCAAGCTCTCAGGTCTGAAGCAACCTTAGCACAGAATTCACAATCCCTTCACTGGAGTGACTGAATGTCTCTCTCAGGATTAGCTGTTTCATTTACACAGAAATTAATTAAAAATACTTGGAAGCATGCAAATCCAGAAACATTAAATTAGACTCAACTACAATAAAAGGGACTCTAAATAGATCGTTTAAATTAAATTCTTTATTAAAGGTACCTCAGAAATAATAGTCAAAGGAAAGACAGGTGTTTGCCAACCCCAAAACAAAGGGAAGGCTGGAAATAAAGCAGGAAACCACACTTTAAAAAACCACACATTTTAGAAAGACCACCTAAAGTGGTTCACCAAGTAGAAACAATACATCTCTTTTTTGAATATTTCAAAATCAAGAGAAAAAAGGAACTGGAATGTTGGATAACAAAGAAATACAAATTCCTAATCCAAAGTACCACCAGTGCTTCTAAAGGGAATGACAAATGCTCTCTTCTGAGGTTTACCACACCTCTTCCTTTCCCTCCCCTAGTTAAAATAATCCTTCAAATTCCCAATCCTTAGATGAAGGGTCATGATTATTGTAAAATGTTACTGCAGCATTACTAAAGGATGGAATAATTACTCTGTTTCATAGAACTTAGTTCACTGAGCTAGTTTGCTATCAGGATCAGTTGTTTTCTTCTAAAGAAACCAAAAGCATCAAGTCAATTATAAATCTGTTTACTAGAGAAAACTTCTGAAGACAGCATTAAAAACATAAACCGGACTTACAAGAGCTGTGCACATCAAAACTCCACAGGATCATAATCAAAAGCAGAAATTAACCTCATCATGCAATAGAAAATTGCAAGAACTTGCTACACACAGCATGGCACTATTAAGTATTTCTGATGGTCTAAATTCTATAAATATTCTTAGATTTTGATTTGACTCAAGTTGGCACGCACTGAGTAGCCACCTACTAAAGAACATGTTTTACAGGACCACACGTTACTTCACAGAGCGCCGTTCACTTAATTCAGTGAGGGATCTTCTTCTAAGGAAGAGAAACTGCTGGTTTGCATACAAAAGATACCAGGTGTCATTCCTAACAAATAGAAAGCAAGATGTACAGCCAAAATTAATTAGAAGGTTTTTTAAAAAAATTAACCCTGATGTTGCTTAAAAAAAAAAAATGAATTAAATTTAATACACCACATGGCATTGATCTTGTAGTGAGAATAATAAAGATGGCAGTATGAAAGAAAAAGCCAAAAGAACTTCAGTGAGTATATTGCAAAGGAAGTGGGACCTATGGGCCTTAAAAGAATTTCAAATTGTATAGGAGATACATACAGAGATGGCCAGCTATGGATAGAGATTAAACACTACATTCAAATACTGCAGCAGTGCTCCTAGTCTAAAATAGCTGTGAGTCAGGAGATGCCTGCACTACACTTTGTACTTACTCTGTACTAGTTTTTCCAGATGTCAGCCATACTCTGTGACAACCGTTTAAGTGTTTTGCAGATTTTTAGGTGAAAGGAGCTGTTGGCATGTTTAATCTAATCTCTTATCAGAAAGCAAACTGGTTCCCCTGATAGCTGTAGAGTAAAACCAAAGGCTTCAGATAAAGTGTTTTAACCTTCAGTTACATTCCACAAGCAAAGACAACAGTCTGCCAATGTCCAACAGGGCAATAGCACTAAGTGACTGGTTCAACTGGGATCCCAAAAGGGATCTCAGTGATCTTGTTGCAGAGGAAAGGAGAACAAAATCACGTGCATCATTCATCTGATCTGGGGGCAACCCCTTCCTAAACTGAAGCCTATAGGTTTGTTTGTATGAATTTAAACTCATCATCATCTGAGAGAGATGAAATCCTTTCTACGCTCCATACATCCCTAATGTTTAATATGCTCTGATGCTTTAGGGAAATAGCGAATGGTGACAGAAGGGTGATGGGGCTGGGAGGGCAAACACTTTTCAGGAAAACTGCAGAAGAGAAGAGAAACCCTCCTGATCATTGCTATCAACTACTAAAGCCAAAGCATGAAATGTAATTATACTCTTCCAAATGCAAAAGTATAGTTAAACACAACGCAATTGGACTTAATCAGACTTAATTTTACTGTTTTAGTAGTAAAGTGGCTTTTAGCGTATTTTAATTTTTCTTTTCAGCCCCTAATACCTCCTGATATACGAGGCCAGTGTAGGAGGCAGATTCAGACTCACAAATTACCAAGGTCAGCAGGGTCCATCATTTTTTTGCCCTGCTCAAACCAAAGCGCATTATCCTCCCTACACAAATTCTAGGAATTCTCATAAAGATGTTATCTATTAGAAAGCTATTTAACATGAATTTAAAATTATCACCCCTCCTAGTTTAAACACCATCTGAAGAGAGCAGAGTTCTCTCTATTTTCAGTCTAACAGTATCATCCAAAGACAAGTTTTCCCTCGTTACTTCAAGATTAAGGCTAAAGTGTGACCATATCAGCAGCCAGTTATTTTCCAGCTCTGATTCAAGACTATAACATTGCTGACTGTATATGTGTGAAAGGTGCACACAAGATGCTTGTAAAACTCGAGCAACAGAGGTTCAAGTCCCTGACATGCAATGCACACGAACACCTGCATAAGGCAGAGCACAAACTCTTAGTGACATGTTCCTGAAAGTGTCTAAGCAATGAAAATTCAACTTAAAATTCATTTAATATGCGTGGATCAAAATGCATGTAGTTCACAGACCTGCTTGTCTCAATTCTGATGTGTTCCCTTGAATCACTCTTCCTTTGTGCCTTCTTCTCACACAAAGAAAATAAGATTATAGGCTTTTTCTTTCTGCAGTATACAAGTCGTTCTGAAAATGCTGAGCTGCAGTTATAATATATCTGTACACATTGGTCTCTGCATCTAATTACCACGTGATGGTACACACATTTCATAAAATAAACTGTCCCCATCCTAATCTTATCAGGAAGAATATCCAACCAAAATACAAAATAAAAAATATTTTCATAGATACACATTGAATAATAAACTTGAAATTGATAAGCCAACAGAAGCCAGCTTAACCTTTAAAGAAAACAATACATATGTATTTAACTGCACTGGCTTTGCATTGGAGATGTATTAATGAAAATAAAAAGGGGAAGTTATAATTAGCTGAAAATTATACAAAAATACAAAACCATTTCATGCTGCAAAAGAGTGAAAAGTATTTGACCTTCTTTGACCTTCAAAATACTTCAAAAGTATTTGACCCAGACCTTATTCTGGGCTACCAATGGAAGTGTTGCATTTTACTTAAGTCATCCTGCAAGCAGTGACACAAAGCAACCAAAATTTATTTAATTTTTCATTGGTAGTCTTTTTTTCCCCTTTTCAAATAACTATTTAAAGCCTTTATGTGAAATTAAAGATTTATATAAATGTAAATCACATTATAAGAGCAGTTTATACCTAACTAGCAATGCAGTAAAAACATTAACCTTTCCCAAGTGAAAGATGTGTTTAATTTTTTAAGTCAGCCCTACTATATAAAGCGAACATATAAAATGTATGACACAAAAATATACATTCATAATTTTAGCTAATTAAGGAATTACTGCACATAGACCAGCATTCCACTTAGTATCTTCCCTCCAGTTAAAAAAAAAAATGCTGCCAAACACCAGATACCAAGAGAAGAACCTAAGGAAACGGGAAAAGACATCCCGAAACTTCCTCAAGAGCTAGGGGGAAGATTCAGCAGCGTGTGGCTCAGTGACTTCCCAACTTTAGAATTAAAAATTTAGTATTTCCCAAATGTTATACTTTTCTTCTGCATAACTGCCACATCGCCCCCTGAGCTTTTATCATCTACAGCAACCTGTGCAAACACCGAGACCCAGATGTTCCCTACCCATTGCAAGCTCTGCTATTCACCAGTGTGAGGTCAACAACCCACAGCTTTGCCTCATCCCTGCCTTCCACTCTTGAAGGATGCAGTGAGCAGTCACTTCCCACTTACCCTCTCCTGCCACTTAAGGTTTTCCAGTCAATTTTGCTGCTTTACACCTACTAAGTCTAGAATTAAAGCCAACAAGAACCAGAAGCTTCTTTCCTTTTGAGACCACCAAGGCCTATAATAACAGCAAAATTAGAGTATAACAGTGGGAGCCACTGCTTTCATATAAAAAAAAAAAGGCTGAGCTTATTGTAATTGCCCAGTACTAGCAGAATCCAATTAAAGATGTTTCATTAACAACATAGTCCAAGAACAAATCACAGACAAAGCACTGAATGTTGATCAGATCTCCCAATGTGAGCCTATGGAAAAAGGCTTAATGCTTCAAAGTACGGAGTGTTCACAGACCAAAGCACGAGGTCATGTACTTAAATGTTAAGAATATGGATATTGCCAAGAAAGCTGGAGCAGGAGCCTCTGCACTCTGCTCCATCAGAACAGTGGTAATTAATAACATCAAACCCATCAGTTGTGTATGAACATTGCCCCTGAGCACTGAGGGCCCTGCAGGTGCTCAGACATTTCAGAAAATGACTCCCGTTTTTGCTAAGCCAGCCAAATTTAAAATACCATTTTAAAGCAGTTCCACATTTCTGCAGAAATATATTTACTTGTAGGGATTTAGAGCTCTCAACCACATTTCTTATAACCTGAGCTGTTCCAATTACATGTGTCTGGCTCTGGTCAACAACGCTTCATGTATTATCAACTGTATGTTTAAAAAGCACTCCAGTGCTCTCAGAGGTACACTGGGGATAAACTTGTTAAAAGCCTAGTCTGGAGCACAGTTTCAACTTGCAAAAAAGGTAAAGCTACTCCACATAATATGTGCTTTCATGAGAGTTGTGATTTCATCTTCTGAGCTGATGTGCCACAGCAAAGGGCAGGAGTATAGTGCAGAGCTGTAAATATGCCTCTCATTTTCCTAACCAACTTTTAGGAACAGTGCTACATCAGACAATGGAAAGTGTGCCCAGTGACGGAATTTTTTGTGCTTTTAAAGTATAATTTTGGAACATTTACAACTGACTATTCTTTTTCTTATTAAAATGTTTGTTGCCTTAAATGTCCGTGAATATGGAACATTTGACTATAATCAAACTGCACATGTAAACACACAAAACTAGAAAATTACAAAGCAGATGAAGAATCTTTTTTTTTTCAAAGCTGTAATTCCTTCTCAAGTAAGTGTTTCTGCTCTTCTAAGTATGAAATTGTGAACACATTTGTACAGAATGCTAAAATTAAAAGTTCAAAGAGGAAATACAATACGGTATTTGCAGAACAAAATTATCTAAGCTATTTTGTAATCCTAAAAAACACTTTACTCCACCCAAAATTTGTTTTCTGTCTCAAAAGTCCAATTAATAATTTTAATATAAATGGTATGTTCTTCACCTTTTTTTATATATCTTTGGGGAATATTAGTGTGTCAGCTAAGTATACAGAGATAAGACACTGTGTAAATAAAAGTAGATAATAATTCCACCACCTCCCAAAAGGAAAAAAACCACCACAATACAGGGGGGTGCAATCTGCAATTAAAACACTACACAGCTAAGATCCCACTATGATTTTAATTCAAGACTTGAGACTCTTGGAATGTGCCAAGCCATTCCACAAAGCTCATTTTTCTTACAGGAAGTGATCTAATATAAAAAGTACTTTACAATTTTCAATCAAGAGAAATACAGATATGAATGTATTAAGCCAGTATCTATAAAGCAAGACATTAGGTCACTTCCTGACAACTAATATCTAAAATCGACATTTGTTACTGCACAAAAGTGTGCTTCTACAGCATTAGTTGAAACAAGAACTTGGTATTTTTACAGAGTGGGTATATTGGCTCTGCTACCTCTGTAATCATTGCTGATGCATAATCCCTTCCCTGCCACTCCCCTGCATGTCACTCTCCAACGTCCCTTCAGCTCCAGCACATTTCAGTACACTCTGCTAGTTAGAAAACAAGCTTTTTTCTTTTCATCTGGCACATGCAGGAATCTTTCTGTGGCAAAACCACAGTTAGTCCAGCAGTGACTTTAAGAGGGAGATGAGGGAAGGGGTCCTTTTTGTGGGGAGGGAGAAATAGAGAAGGGCTGTTCGGTTTTCAAAGCAGCATGACAAAAGCACCCTTCTCAAGAAAAAAAGAGGCCTCCATCAAAAGGGTATCAGTGGGGGAGGAGGGGACAGACCTGGTAGTAATGGAAAGTCTGGTCCATAACAGGAGGCTCATAGGCTCACAAAACATTAAATATTGATAATGAGCAAATGTACTTGGCCTTTTTTGTCCCTGGTCTGCAACCCCCCAGCAGTCTGACTGAACTGGGGAAACATTAGCAGCACGTATACTGCGAGCATCCTGAAACCTGGAAGCATGTAAATGCAGCAAGAAAAGCCAGTTGTGCCAAAGACCAGGTAGGTGTCCATGAGCAGGGAAGAGAGAAACTGGAGTGAGAGATGGAGAAGCTGGAAAGGCCACCCCACGGCTGCGCACGCAGGCGGCCACACGCCAGTGACTCGCTGGGTTTTTCTCAGTACTCAAAGTTTCTCGCTGAACAATTCTAACCACAAAGCAGGCTGTAATCTAAAATCATGCCACAACTTGCTTTAATATGTTGAACCAAAACTGCGATGACTAAGAAATAAAGCCAATGTTGCTGAACTGGCTACGGCTGCCTTTTCTGCAACATGCATAAATGTAGGCTGATCCTTATCATTTAAGATGGAACTTAAAGTTTTTCCCTTCAGTATTAAATTCTGTTTAAGAACTGTACGTAGCACAAACACTGACTTCTGATTTTAAGTTTTTATTTAAATACTTAACTCTTTTTTAATGTACTTTTTACAAGAGGTATTTTCCAGTGGAGCAAAAACTGAACCAGTGTAAGGTTAATGACACCACAGCTCACTGCTGTCTCTTACCCTTATTCAGCTGTCTTTGGTGGTTTATTGAGCTCTAAAGCATTGATATTCAGCTCAGATAAGCAAGTTAATAGACAACTACATACATTTAAAAACAAGTAACTTCAAAACACTATAAAGACAATGCAAGGGAAAAACAAAACAAAGGAAATAGGCAAAAATCCAGTCCAACCAGGTATGAACCTGATTCAGTAGAAACCACCTAAGCTTACAAAAACTTTCTGAAGAAAGTTTAGTGGAAACTATCTTGATTGCATAGTGAGTAATTTCGTATCCATCACAAATTACTCAACTGCCTCTCCTACCCAAAGACTTTCCCCTGTAAGCACAGTCTTGCAGCATATTACAACTGAGATTTTTTTTGGTCCTCTGAGAAGCTCAGTGACTGCCAGTCACTAAACAATTTAGTAAATCGTACTACTGTATGCACAAGAATCAACAAGAGTAGTCTCTAAGCCCTGACAACAGAAATCTCACACTTGCTTAGAGAATTTTTCCCACAATCAGCAGTTTATCCAGAGAACTTGCTTCCTAAATACAACACAGACATTACAATAAATTTTATGTAAACCATTTTCAATTAGATTTACAAAATATCCACAAAAATAAAGGCTGTGCTTATGAATTGTGTAAGTCAGATGCAAATTCCAGATGGAATGGGATCTCCAGAGTTTGAAAATACCATCAGTCCAGGAAAAAAAGTTTAGTTTCAGTGGATGTATCATCAATGTAAAACTGTGTTCAGGTCAAACTTTCTCAACAAAAAGCAACAGTAACTCCACACTCAATAATTAACTGCTGGAAGAAAAGCTGGAGTGTTGTTAAGTGGTTGCTCGCTTCTGCTCATTCACTTTACTACACATTCAAGTACATTAATGAGATGTTCAACATTAAATAGTGTTTAACTGATAACATCCATTCTTATGAGTATGTTCTGGGGACAAAGACAGCTTAAAATCATGATAGCTTTGGTTTTTGTCTTTTTTAATCACAGCAGCCATCTTTTTCTGCCATGTGACTAAAACTCACTTAGTGAAATAGCAAAAGTCATATTTTGTTGTTTTATCCTATGTCAGATTCTGAAACAGTGTTTAGCTTAGTCCATTATTCCCAATATAAGTTGTAAACCCCATGTATTCTATAGCATTAGAGCATGATAATTTTAGATATTCTATCAAAGAACATAATATATACATAATTAATTTAAAACATTTATGATTTTAGTTCTATTTTTTTAGCCAAAGATGTTAATTAAAACTATCTGCCAAAGTATTACACTTCAACTACAAGTCTTCTAGCATTTCATTTCTATATATGCTGTTTTATTACAGAATGAACAAAGAACCAATAGACATTTTCTTATAACCACAGAACACCTTAAGATTTAGAAGTGATGGATTTTTTTTTTTTTTGTATTCTCACTCTTAGACAATTAAAGGTAACATTTAAGGTAACAGGCACACCTTGCTTTTACTCTCACGTGTAAAGCTGCCTTAAGCTGAACACCAGTCACTCTACAGTCACCAACCAAATACTCATTCTTACATTTATTCCTCTTACTGAACATTTTGAAATAGTGATTTATTTTCTCTTCTACGGCCTCTACACATACCTATGGTTTCTGGCAGGTCCAAGAGTTCATTGTGCTGCAAGTCAAGGTTGGTGATCTGTGTGCAGCTTCCAATCTCCTCAGGAAGATGTTCAAGCTGATTGTGCGCTACATCCAGCGTTATGAGGTTACACAACTCACCTAAAAGCAAACAAGAAAACCAAAACATCAAGGTCTTTAATGTACAGCTATAGATAATGACCTCCACACAGAGATTAACAAAATCAGACAGATATTGGGATAAGATGAAAAAAGGCTATTGCTACTATAAAATTACACATATAAAATAAAGTATTACAGGACCATAGTTTCATCAGTCAGATCTAAAACATGATCAGTAATTTTGAAAACACTCAGATAAAGCTTTTATAGATTCTCTGAATACATCTTATTTATTGATTGATTTTCTTCTGACAGTTCAAGCTATGGAATACAAGTACAAAACCTATACCTCACACTTATTTCAGGCTGACCAGAAGTTTAAAACACCACAGAGTAAATGAATTGTATTCAATTTTGAGAAATTATGATCTGTTTTTATACCAATAATTACTTTCAGACATAAAATCAACAATTAAGATACATAAAAATTATGTGGCTGACAACCTAGATAATCCAAAATCCTGAGTGTTATTTTTAATCATCTTTAGTCATCACAAAAAGGCAACATATGACAAGCAAGTGTATGCAACCAATCTATAGCAAATAAAAGTTTGAAATAAAAGGCCTATCTGCTAAACCTTAAAAAATATTTGGATTTCCTTAGAGTTTAGAACTACTTTACACTGAACTGCTTCATTACTGACATTGACACATAAATTTAAAAGCACAGCTAGGCACAACTCTACATACAGTAGTTTCACCTGTTTTAATAACAAACACACTGTGTTCTGAGCAAAACCTTTCTGGGTTTAAAAAAAAAAACCAAACAACTGTGCCCAGGAACACAGGTGTATGTTTTTGCATTTTTTGCATCTGATGGAGGTGAAATTAATGCATGTGATTCCAACAGCATCAACTCTATCCAGTAAAGATGAGGTCACTGCATTGTGTATTAGAGCATGACTCAGTGAGTAACAAACTTGGAAATGGAGCAAATGCCTTTTGAGGAGCAAATGTTTATTTTTAAGCTTGCGGTGTATCTTTGACACAATCCTTTAAGGATTTTCCCACAGGCCTGCAGAACTAGCTTGGGCAAGTTCTGATGTGTAGAGTCAGATGTCTACCCATTAGACCAGCAGATAATCACAACTGGTGACTTAAAAAAAATCATAAAATATTTATGAATTCAGACTCTGTATTGAGTTGTAGGCATCATGTAGCCACAATACTTACTACATATCACAGAATAAATGTGAAAAGCCAGGAAAAAAGTCAACCTCAACAGCTTCATTATTCCATTTTTCTTAGATTGTTAACATTTAAATAATCTTATTTCCTGCATTTATTAACCCAAATTGGGATGTTTTTCTAGAAACTAGGCAAGTGGAAATGTAAAGGTGGTGGTTAAGTAGCTCCTCCATCACTGTGAGTGTCCCCTCCCTTACACAGCATTCAAGTGATTCCAGGCAACCAGAGCCAATAGTCAAACCTGCTGTATCCAGCACTGCATAAACCACACAGGTCAATGCCATTAACATGCAGAAGAAAGCAAATGCTAGAAAAAATTGAGCAAGAGTTAATGGTCTGTAGCAGAGGCATCTTTTTATTATTCATGAAAACAAGTGGGCAAAGCATAGAAGGCAACAGAAGGAGGACTAAAAGTTTGAGGAAGACAAACATCCCTCCCTTAAAACAAACAAAAAAAAAGAGCCCCAGAAAACTTCACTAAGATAACTCCAGAACCTTCAAACACTTCGGGACAGTAGTTTTCACTTCATGATTGCTGTTTTCATTTGTTTTCACTTCAGACCATAACCAGTGATGTCAAATTTGAAATATGGCATAAATTTCATTTCATCGCACCAATTTCTCATTTACTTGACTCTTCCCACTCTACATCTGCTGAAGCTGAAGAAATACTTGGATTTTTGCAGCAACATGTGCTGCACTTCATTTTTCCACCTGCTGAAAACTTTGACAACAGCAAGCTACGTGTTCAAAACAAACACCAGTTAATTCTGGGGAGGGAAAACAAGAAAAGGGATGCCTGTGTCTCTTTAGTCAACTGAGGGCAAGCTGACACTTTGGTCTAATTTGGATAGCCATACTTAATATTATTACATTTAATAAAAATTTGGAATGTTAAAACAGATTGAGGACAAATTTTAGACTCTAGAGCAGAAATCAAGCCAAAGTTAAAGCCCTGCCATGAAATACACTGATTTAAGGAGAGCAAATTTGAAGGTACTGTAATAATCAGTTTTTAGTTCACGTTGCTCAGTAAGGGATCTTAGTCTTGGACGTAAGAATACCTACAGTTTGACAGCATTTCATCAAAACGGTTTTTTCCCTTTAACAATAGAAGGAGAAGGGAGATGAAATGCTGTTGGCACTGAAATTCCTTTAATACTTTAACTGGAATTGCTGAGACACAATACAGAGAGCGTGCAAGTCAACAAAAACCACTTGAGGCACATTTCTCTTGTTGCTGTCCACAACATACGGAAAAAAAATCTTACATCCAATATGCTTAACAAGGTGAAATATGTTTAGGTCATGTTGCGGAGACTCATCTTCACATGCAAGGGCACAGAGAGGATCAGTTGTGGGTGTGAGAACCTAAATACAGGCTGTCCAAGTATGGGTGAGAGCCATGAGGGTGAGTAAATGGAAAAGCTCTTCAGAGCACCTCAGACTGAGAGCTGTTATGCATGCGGGGCCTGAACATCTACTGGGAGGTACAAGGAAGAACAACTTTGGATGGTAAGAGTTGCTATGGAATATTTAGGGTAGGGGAAAGGGAGGAATCAATGTGGTTTAGAAAGCACAAGTGTGGGAAAACACGGGAATAAGGAAATAAAAGGGTCCAGTCCCTTACACACCAATGCTGGTCATGCCCTATGGCCAACCAGCACCATCTGCCCTGCCTTCTCCTTAAATTCTCTTTTCCTGGGTGAGAAGCTCCCTGTTATGCATGCACAGAGGTCTGAGTACCAGGAACACTGCAGGTAACATGACCAGCACTAATGAAAACCTCCCAATACAAGGGAAGAGAACCCCCTCTGGACACAGAGAGGGCGCTGCCAGACCAGCGTCTATGGAACAGGGGCAGCTCCTTCCCCACTGACTGACAGCTGGGACTTGTCCTGTGAATGAACACACTGTGCACAGCACTGCTGAATAACAGTAGCTCTGTCAGAAATTACACCAGGATAAACACATGGCAGAAACAATCTATACAACAAATAATGATCTGCAAGAACAAAGAGGCCAAACTGAAGGCCATCTGCATAATGCTCTTCCTAGGAGCCGATGTTCCAGTGAGTGGAAGTGTCCTTCTTATTGTCCGAACAGCAGCAATTGTACTGAAGGAAATGCTTATCAAAAAAAAAAAAAAAAAAAAGTGCAAATAAGTTTCACCAAGATACAACTGAAATCTGACATTTTTGTTTTGCCAGGGTAAGAAGTATATGTCAAAAATCAAAATGAAAGTTTTCCTAAAAGAAAGATTTATGCAGGTAAAAAAAGGAAAATGGCTAATGAGCAAGGAGCTCATGATCTTTTTCATATTAAAAGAATCAACATTTTCACTTTTCTGGTGTACTTCATAAACTTTGCTGAAACACATTTGTATCTTGATTTAACAGAAATATATCTGCTAGAAAGGTGCTGCAGATCAAAGTCAGCCTTAACCAGAAAGCAGTTTCCTAAAGAAAAACCCATTCCTGTTCACACACCACCAGCATCACTTCCCTAAAGGATTGTTCAAACACCCAAAATCACTGCAGGAAGAGAAGTACTACTTTAGGGAAATACTAACCACAGGTAAAATGAACTAACTTTTTTCTTGTCTATTTTCTGTCCAAAACAGACAAGACTTAAGCTCACAGTGGTGAATAAAGATTTTAAAGTAGAAGCAATGCCCTAGGAAATACATTAAACAGTTTCTCTATACATAACTTTCATAAAACAGTCAGTTACATCCTATCATGTAGTTTTTAAAAATTTGTATTTTAAAAGGCTCTACAAGATAAAAAAATTCCCATAATGCACAGGTATTTATCAGAGAAAACAGTTTGTGAGTACTCCAAGCACCTTCCAGTTAAAAAACTTTTTAAAAATACAGCTAAGTATTCATCACAAGAATCCTTAAGAGAGGTGGGGTGAGCCATCACGTCACTGTTGTTCTCATACACACAAAGAATAAATGTTATAGTACAACAAAGCTAAATATACCTGCTGAAAAGGCCAGCACTATGAAATGACTAATATTTTCTGCATAATGAGGCAGAATTATAGTTCCATTTCATAGCCAACTTTGAAAGCCTGTTATGAAAAGAGGACCAGGCAACATGCCCTGACTTACATAACTCTGAAAATTCTTTTTGGCCATTTAAAACACAAAATATAGCTTCTTAAAAAAATATTAAGGTACACACAAATTAACAGTCATGCATGGAAACAGTATATAGGTCAATAGCAAGGAGGTTTCAGCATCTCCTAATTCACTCAGTGGGCACCACTATTGGATGGCAAACACAATTTGTAATGTAGCCTGTTTTCCACTGGATTAATGCCGGGCCTTCCCATGCTTAAGCAGATTGAAAATTATGAAATCCTTCACAACATGATAAATCCTGGGCCAGATGACACAGCAAGAGGATCAAGACTCTTACGGAAAGTACAAGGAAGAGGAGAATGCAAATATTAGTGGGACTTCAGGATGGTGTGTTAGAACACTAGTTGGAAGCTAATTTGTAAGGATCAATTATCCCAAATCAGCAATGTTGAGAACAAGTTACAAAGTTACTTTGTACATTCTCTGCTGGCAAAGAAAAAAAAGAAAAAGGAAAAAGAATTTTCAGTCTACAAAACTCTTTGGAACAAGTGTCCTGATTTTAGAAAAAAAACTTTAAAACAATTTTACAGTTTCAGAATCTTTTCTCTCTAGATAAAATCTGAGCGCATCACTTGACAGACAGCCTGAGGTCTTTGCTGTGCATTACCAACTGCCCAACAGAACAGGTAAGCAGTCAGAGCTATTCTGAATCATTACTGCACATCTATAACTTACACAGGAGAGTTACTGAGTAGAAAGAATTAAATTTTAATATGGTCACAAGTGACTTATGTACCAAAGTTAAAATACTCATGCAAGTAAAAAATAAGCACGGTAATATTATTTACAATATGCAGGATGCACAACAGGATCTAGTTGTGGGAACTAGTCAAAAATACAGAAATTAAGCTAAACTGAAAAGAAAGACTCAAAATCTGGCCTAAAACAAGCTTCAACAAGACAACAGCAAAACACTTTTTATTTATTGTTTATAACTGAAAATAACAAATATAAATAAAATTAAAAACATGTTCAAACAACATCTCAAACAGTCTTAGTAAGGGTTCAAGGCAGGGTTTCAGGTGGACAGTAGAACCTCATTTGAGAGCTAAGACAAAAGTGAAGTCTTGCATCTAGCAGGGAATAACCCTGTAAAGAGGTTACCTCAAACCAGCCAGTGAGAAACAGCTCTGCAGGGAAGGACCAGGGGGTTCTGGTGATGCTACATCTGGGGTAACATCTGGGATCCTGCCCATTCTGAGTGTGGAACAAGCTCTCACATAATAAAGGCTAACCACCTACCAGGCTACATTAGCAAGGGGTCAGCCTGAGGGAAGCGATTATTTCCCTCTGTTCAGCACTTATGAAAGTATTCAAACAGTTAAAATAATTGCAGCATTGAATAAAAAAAAAGCTGGACTTCTAACAAGCTGTCAGTATTTACTGGAATTACACTTGGGGCATCATCCCAGTAAGCTCTGCAAGTAGATCAAAAAGGCAGGACTACTTAATCATTATCCTAAAGCCAGTCTGAAGAAAATGTAATCAGGAGGAATTTGACTAGCTGACAAGACAAAACTGCATCCCCACAAGAGCTTTCACAGGAATCAGAACCCAGACACCAAGGCTGAAGCTGGCCAAAATCGAGTTCTAAACCTTTCTTGCAGGTCAAGAAAACCACCAGAACTGGATCAAATAAGCAAACTGGATCTTCTCTGACTTCTAGGGAACAACACACATGTATTAATGCCTATATTTATTCCAATTCTGTTCACAACTTCATGCTTTTATCATATTAGAATACAAACATATAAAAATATTCCCAACCACTGTTTGCAGACATTAACAGGTCAACTAAGAAACATGACTTGTTTTCCTTCAAACTGTTGAAACAGAAAAAGGAGATCTTAGACACAAATAATGTAAATAAATATTTCTCTATATTGTCAGGTCTGTTAATAAAAAGGGGAAATGAAATTTAGAGCATCACTGAAAAGCTTTTCTACTAACAAGTCATTTTAATAAGGAGGCACCATATTCAGCATGGAGTGAGTAGACATGAACTCGTGGTTCATGAACACATCTGGTTCACTGTCTCTGCTACTGAAAATCAAACAGGTGTACGTGTTACAAAAAAAAGTTTCGAAGCAGCGAAGAAACCACAAATGATCTAAATATTGGTAGATGGAGGAAGAAAAGAACAGAAGAGAGTCTCAAAGACATTCCAAGTCTGGTGTAGGCAGATTCCCCGAATTACATTCTAAAAATATTTCCCTTGCAGAACAGCCCTGACCAGATTCTCCTTAGAATAAGAGTTGCATTCACAGACAGAAAATACAATATTTGGAGACTCAAGAAACTTGCAGAAACTATGCAAATGTAATTTCAACCATGTTGACAATATTATTTCTATTTGACAATATTATTTCTATTTCAGCTGTGTGTGCTAAGACAACAAAAATATTCAAAACCAGTATAAGATGCAACCTTGTCTTTGCAAGGAAAATATTACCAACTTGACTGTTGCAGAACAATTCTTTCAACGGAATATGAAGAAATGCAATTAAACTCCAAATACAAGAAATGCAAAAGGCTTGCTTAAGTAACAGCCTGCAAACTGAAACATTTGCTTGGCCTCATCCCAAGACAGTTCCTCTGGTTTTCATCCCTCTCATGCTGACTGTCTGACTCACCAAGGCATTCACATTCTTCCATTCTAATCTTCAACTTTTTGATCTCAGGGGAATGGACAATTTACCAGATAAGGCGATGAGGATGGTGCCCACCTTGTGAACTCGTTTCCACAATTATCCCTCCAGACTGTCTTTTGGCAAAGCTTTCACATGGAAACCCTTTCATTAAGGTTTAATTTCATGGGTGCCACCAGAGATTGAACAGCCAAGTGGATAGGTAAGTTCTGCTTTGCACTTGGTATGTATATATATATATATATACATATATATGTGTGTGTATGTATTTTTTTTTCAACATCTGCATAACAGTGACCTTTTAGTCAGGAACAGCATTCAAAGCAAACTTGTGGATCTTGCTATTTCTATGCACATGTTTGCTTAGGGCTACAGTCAGAAGCAGGATACTGGGCAAGATGCACTCAAACAAGTTATCACCACTGTTAGGTAGGATGCAATTTTAAGAAAGGCTAGATTCACAAAGAGCAAAACAGAGTTGCTTTGCCATCAAGAAACTTCCATCGATGGATTCTCACCACTACACATAAAAACATAACAAAAAATTGTTTCAGGAAGGAGGGGCTGAGCTGATGCTACCAGGACTCCAATAAGCTACAGAGGGTTTTGTGGTACAAGACATGGAAAGCAGGGGGAAAAGGAAGAAAACGAGATTCTGAAAACATAATCTGATGCATTTTCAACAGGTCTGTACAGACAGCAATCCACCCTTCCTCAAACCACTAGCAGTGCACTTCACATGGTTTTATACAACATGAGCAATCCTACCTGCGAGGCTTCTCAGTGAGCCGAGCTGATTCAACAGCTCAGTGTGGGCAAAGTGGCCATCCTGCTCTCCCTGTTCCAGTTCATGCTCTCCCACTCCTCCTACACCATTTCCAGTCTTATCTGAAACTATACTGATTTCAACTATCTAAAGTAATAGACAACAAAAGCGGCTAAACCATTAATATTTTCTGTTAGCTTAGTGAGATAAGTCAGCCCACCAATGAACAGCTCAGGGGTGATCAGCTGGGAAGCTCTGAGAAGGGGAATGGATACTGCCCCTTTCAGCATCATGAAGCTGTTAAACATCAGCACAGCCATTTCACGAAAATTCCCCCTAATTCACCTACTCCTGAACAGAGCTTTTGGCTAGACATGAAAAAAAGACAAAAACCCCAAAGAAATAAACAAACAAAAATGAAAATCACACACACACAAAACCAAGAAACAAACAAAAAACCCCCAGCAAAAAACAACCCATAAACCTTGAAATATGTTTTCAGTTAAACAGATTTTTAAGTATTTTTAGATCTTATTCAAACAAATCTATTTATATTTAAAAATACAACAATGCTGATCCAGTACCTCAGCTTACTACACAGTCTATTGAAATAATTTCAGTTGTATTAAAAATGTAGAAGCAATGTAGACATTACTGGAAAAGTGTTAAGACAAGTCCAATAAATGACTAGCAGAAATTATTTGATAGGCATCTACCTATAATAAAGCTCACCTATAATAAAGCAACTGGGTGCAAGGGAATGAGAGGTACTGAATCCTGGGGGGAAAAGAGACCAGAAACACACACATCTGTTTGTTAACTGTAGATAACAACACTTCCTCTTTCTCACTAGAATGCTTTTTTTAAATGCAAAGCAACTTTTCCTCAAGTGTAGTTACCTAATTTAAGTTTGTGTTGTTTGAAGACAGTTTGAAGTCCAAAATAGAGCCAAACTTTAGCTTATTTCCCAGCAGCTCAGGTAGGTTCACCTCTCCTAGGTTTTCCACAAGACCACACACACTGTGGTGTTGCAAAGTAGTTTCCAGGACCACTTGAAATCTGATCAACTGTACATTTTGCAAACAACATTTTGTTCAATGTTTTACCTTCACTCAAACTTTTAAGAAATGTTTTACAGTTATTTTCAGGTTTCCCTAAAAGGAATCTATTTCTACCAAGTACTAACACCACACGCTTGCACAGCAAGCAGCAGATGTTCTAGATAAGCATCTCTATAAATTTATATTGAACTAACTTGTGCACCAGATCAGTGACATGAACACATCGTAGTTCACTGCTGCAAGACTTCCTTGTTGCACAAGTCAGTGGGATACATAAGCTTTGAATTTTTAAAAATATGAACAAGCACACTAGCATACCATTGTGAGTCTTAGGCCTTAGAACAATGGGGTATTTTTACAAAGAATTTGAAATGCTCCACATGATACTGCCTTATAAAAGATAATGGTTTTATTTTACTTCCCGCTTTGCAGAACAAAAATTTCTGTGTTATTTACAAGCCGATAACATGAATGTTTGCTTGCATGTAGTATCTGGAAACTGTATTATAAAACATACAAGGAATTAAAAGCATTGAGACTTTTTACAGTGCACATGTAAGATGTACAGAAATGACAAGTGTTTAAAGAAACAGAGAAATTCCACTGGAGAATAAGAAATACAGTCCTCAGCAGTTTCATTTTGCAGCTGTGTTTTCAACTCAAATATTTCAAACAAAGAAACATGGAAGTGTGTAGAAATCAATTACAAAAGTGAAACTATCTTATCTGGTTTTAATATTTGAGGAAAAATATTTCCAAATGCCTGTTCTGTGTGTCTTGGCAGTTGAAATTATCTGTTACTTAAACTTCAATTAATTTTATTTTTCAGTTGATTCAATTTCAGGCAACCTAGTCAGAGAAATTTACTTTAAATAAAAAAGGATGCTGTTGAACATCATGGTTTCACTTCAAAATTCTGCATAAGGGTGACAGTCCTCATGCATTTGTGCTTCTAAAATGCCTTCCACAACGAGGTGCTGACCCGAAACAAGAAATATGAGCATTATCACAATACAAATAAAGGCAGGACTAACTGCTGGATATAAAGACAGAAGTAAAGTTGTTAATGTTCTCAAGCTAGGGTTTGATAGAGAACTGAGAACACTGCCTGTACACACACCAAGACAATAAAAAAATACAAATGAAAGAAGCAAGTTACATACTCACGATATATGTACCTACTAATTTTCTCCATTAAATGGTTACACATTGAAAGCTCTCTTTAAAGGCTACTGTGAACGAAAACTTAATGATACTCTGCAAACAAACTAGTTAAGAAGCAAAGATGTTCCAGCAACAAAGTCTGCAGTATCAAACACACCTACAAAAAGCTTCTAAAGTGCAACATCAAACATTAGAATGCAACATCTTGAAATTTTTTTCTTCATATACTAGTATTCATTTAAATTTATGCAGTACTATCCCCAGCTGAACCTCAAACGATGGCTCTTTGCTAGATTACATTGAATAACTGAGCCACAAACAGATCCAGGTACAGTACTGACAACTGTACAGCACAGCTCAACCAGCTAAATAGGCCACAATTTCTTCAATGTATGTAGAAACATGCAGTTTTTTGGTAAACATCAGCTCATGACTTCCAGTATGATTTGCTGATCAGCAAAAGATTCAACAAGGCTGCTGAACTGAAACTGAAGTGTCAAAATAGGTGGAAATTATAATTCCTTCATTCTCCCATGGGAAATTCACAGGATTGCTGAGATGCTCATGCCAACTCTAAAATCATGTGGATCAGAAAACATACCACATGAACCATTTCATTTTTGCCTCGCAAAAAAGCATTTCTGTGGCTCTAGCAGCTGCTACAGGGAGCCAAAGCCTCAGACCCACAGCTGAGAGTCTCACCACATTTCTTCACTCCTGTTATCACGCACAACGCTGTCTGTGCCACACTCTGCTGTTAACTGATCGGCAGCTTCAGACAAGCCCAGGAGTTCCTGCCATCAAGAACATGTTCTCTGAGGTATCTTTGATATCAAAGGGCAAGAGAAAGAGGTAAACGTTGCTGGGTTTAGAAAAATCTGTTAGGGATACAAACACCACCATTTCCCAACCTTTGCAAAATTAGTGAGCACAGGGGCCAACTTCAGTAACAACATGCTCACGCACTGGCTTGGACAACAGGAAGAAGTCCTACATCAGCTTTTAGAAACAGGGCATGGGAATTATTACTCACAGTGTTTTACAAGTTTTTTTCCACATTTGAAGAAAGTCAAAGTAGTTTCTTAACTGCATGAAGTTTATGCTTCCCCTCCTCTCAAAAAGACTGAGCTATGCTTGCGTTTTAAAAACTGGTCATACACATTAAAAAACCTACTGATGACAGAATCTCACTTTTATGGGGCACATATGTTGTTCAAACAATGCTGGGGAACAGTGTCATAAAAGGAACAACTTTGAAGTTCTTGATATACAGCTAGTCCAGCACATTTTTTGTAATAAACCATTTAAATTAATAAGCCACTTTTGTACTATTTCACCATCTTTCAAACTTTTGTAACAATGTTTGGAAAAACAAATACTATTCATTAAAACGTCATAAGAATCATCAGCCATGGATACAACACTTGGTCACTCTAGAGTCCATGTATTAATATATCCATGACTTATAAAAGGTAGAGACTTACACAAGTCATTAACCTCCATTATTAACTGTTACAGCACCCAACAGCTTGCCCATGGTAATAACGTGTAGCTGCCTATTCTACCTTGTATTACCATGGTCACACCCCTCTGTAACATGCCCATAATGTGTTTATAACTTGAAACACTTCATAAATGATTTATAAAGAAACCTTAAAATGAAAAATGCCCCTGTAACTCTTTTTTTTTAACCATTTGAGCTCTAAAGACACAACATGTGAAAGCACAAAGCAAAGATGAAAACAAGATACATCTGCTTTTAAGATGACAGATGAAGAAAAATGACCTTTGTTGTTTTAAAAAATATATATTTCCAAGGTATTGACTACTCTCAGTTAAGCTAATAATGGAACTGTATGATCAAGAGTGTAATTTTATGAAGTTTTAAACGAAGGGGAGTTGGAGAAGCGGTAGTTTATGTATACTTAACTGAACTGCAAAGGGAACACAAGAACAGGTCTAAACTTTCAATCAGCATAATCACTCACCAATTTCAGCAGGTAGTTGCTTGATTTTGTTCTCTCGTATGCTAAGCATGGTGAGTTTTGACAAGTTTTTGATATCCTTTTCCACAGTAGTTATACGATTAAAGCGTAGGTAAAGGGTGGCGAGAGAGCCCAGCCTGTACACCACCGCCGGGATCTCCCTCAGTTTGTTGTGCCGCAGGTCAAGCATGCGCAGCTTCTTCAAGTTATCAAGAGAGTCAGGCAAACTGGTGAGCGAGTTCTCACTTAGGGCCAGTGTCACCAGGTTCACAAGACAGCCCACCTCTGCCGGTAGGCACTGCAGTTTGTTACTGTATAAATAAAGTTCTGTTAACTGCGTTAGCTCTTTGATAGCTGATGGAAGCATGTGTATAGACCTCTTGGACAAGTCCAAGCGCATAGAATTCTCTTCCCGGCATTTATTTAGCTCTTTGATCACCTCAGCATTGCTGGATTTTTTGCGAGTACCTGTGGCTGGATTAGGTCTTTTTATCGTATTGTCCACTGAAAAAGCTACCCCAGGCTGCGTGCTACTGGAGTCCTTCTTTCCATCTTTGGCATCTTTCCCTTTGGTCTTAGGCTCCTTTTCTTTGCTCTCTTTTCCAAATCCTCCAGAGGCTTTAGCCTCCTTCTCCCTTTCTTTTGATGATGGGACTTTTGGATCCTTCTCTTTACAGTCCTTTTCTTTTCCTAGATTACTACTCATGGTGACTCAACGTTTAGCAAGCACCACATGAAATCTGTTTCCGAAGTCCACAAGAACAATTCACTGCTGAGGCAACAAGGATCCTTAAAACATGCAAGTGTTGAACCAAGGGAGGAGCTTCAAAGGTGTGGTACCCATTTGCTACATATTGGTTCTGAAGGCACTCTTTCCTTATCCTGATTTCAGGAGATTCAGCTGTAGAGATTAGGTCAAATGCTCCGTATTAGTACTTCTGGAACACAGAATGAAGAGAAGCCAAGGTTAGTGTAAATATAGAACTTAATTTTAAGCTAAATGTTGAATGTTTCTACATAATGTATGTGCTCACAAACTTAGGTTAATGATTTGTCCTTCTGTTCAACAAATGCCAATGAAAAACCCAGGGCTAAACCAAATATACTACACATAGTGCTCAAAAGACCCACTGTGGTAGAAAAACTCTACTAAATTAGTATATATGAGGAAAGAAAAATTACAATTCTTACACATAATACTGCCTTCACTACTACATCTGAGTTCCTAGCATAACACTCTGGTCACAAACATGAATATTCTGTCTCCCCTCCATGCCCAATCAGTCCATAAAGATCTGCTACAATTTTAAGTGCCTGCCTCTTCAAACAAACTTGTATAGGCTTATTCTTTCAGCACAAAAGAGTCTCAATTCTACCTACAGTGAAATCTAATACACTATGGTAACACAAATACTTTGCCTTAAGATCTCTCTTCTGAATGGCTCCGAACCACAGGTCTCTGCTTTTAACATAGAGCAGAACATTGTCACCAGCTTCATGTGCTTTGAAGATCCAAAACCAAGGAATTTTAAAATAAACTTACCAAAAAGCCAACTGCAAGCCCAGAAAAAGTAATGTATTAGGCTTCAAGGTAAGACAAACTATGAAGGAGTTTCTCTTGAGAGTAGGATACATCATCCTTTTAGACAGTATTTTGAATCTTTCCCCCTTCAATGACTATAATGCAGCCTAATAAGTGAACAGAAGTCTGAAACCTATAAAGCCCCATTTACATTTTTACAAATCATCATGCATCGTGGGAAGTAGCTCTGTTTCATGTTTCAATTCAAAACATATGACATGGCCAAGAACTTCAAGTCTCTGAATAATCTGGAGAAGTTTTTCAATGTTTCTTTGTGGAAGAAAATAAACAGTCCATCAATGGCAACACTAATTTCATGTCTCCGTGTCAGTCCACCTTTTAGCCTTGTTAAGCAGCATTGCCTGATGAAGAAAGTTTATTTGTATCTCAGAAGAGCACCTGGTTTCCCCAGACACCTGAGCTACGTTAAAATACCCTTAAAACCTCTACAGGAGCTGTGTCGCTGTCCTGGCATTCCAGCTTCTGCACAAGTCCATAAAGCTTGTAATCAAAATCAGTTTAATAATATTTTGCATACTTAAGCCATCATCAAGTACTTTAAGTACAAATATTTTTTAGCAAAGCTCAGGTAACTATTTTCAGTTGGGGTCTCACTATGTATGCTTACCTTATATACACAGAGAACACAAAGGTGCATGCTCTGCTCCATAGATATATATAGATATAGATATAGATATATATTCATTCACATTTTTAAGAAAAAGTCAAGAAAATCTATTTAAGGATGGTAAGAAGGACAAGCCTCTTTTCCTCAGCTGCAAATCAAGCTGTTTAGTAATAAAGCTTGAAAGAGAACCTGCCTCAGGAGGTGTCTTCCAGCCCTGATTCATTACTGTTACAGGATCACAAAGTGTGTGCTACAAATCCCATAATATTAAGGAAAAAAAAAAACAAAACAAGCAAATATTGCCTCCAGTTACTGTGTTCTGGACCACTTTGTTGTAAGGGACTATGGCCAAGTGTTAGCAGCAGCAAGCAAAAGCAGTTTTTAACTTGGAAACTTTCTGCACTGTTGAATTTTCTAAAGCAGCACAAGTTGGTTCTCTACTGTATCCTTAAGATTTCCACACAACTTTTACACCATCCATTAACTTGACCAATCCTCAAGATTACTAACCTCACTACACTATATTTTAAAACTTGTTCTCAGCACTGTATAATCCACACGCTTGTAAAACTCCAGTAACAGGAGATGTAATGACTCCAAATGCAAAAACGCAGCTGACTAAAGGGTGGGAGCCTGAAATGCTTGACAACATGTTTTCAGTATGAAAGGTAACACAAAGAATCCAGAACTAACACGGTTTCTAAATTCTTATAATACACAGAAAACTCAGCCATGTAGCAGTGCCAGACAGCTACAACTCCACCTCAGCCTTAAAGTGCGAAATACTCAAAGGGCTGCTGCTCTCATGAGCTTTCAATTCAATCAAGGTTAGGACCCACCAACAGATTTGTTTCATTTTTTATGTGCACAGTAGCTGAAGGAGGTTTTGAAAGAGCCTCAGAAAGGAAAGATGGCTGGAGATTAGTACTGCTGAAAGCAGCTCGGTAGTGCAAGTGCTCCAAATAATCTGCAAGCATTTCACTGCCTTAGTTAGCAATAACTTTAACTGTACCTAAAAAAATAGGGGAAGGGGCACTCCCTGTTTCAACATGCCAGATTAATATTTCGTTTTCTGGTAAGGAACAAAAACCTTTGGCTATACAAAAGAATAAAAATTGAAAAGTCACTAAAAAGTATTATCTGAAATATAAAAGAAAATCCAGAGCAATACAAAGGGTTATGACCAGAGACTTCAACATCACCCCACACTTAACAGGAGGCAGTCAACTTGTAGGCAAGCCACAGGCACACATAGTTTTCCAACATAGAAACCAGAGCCCAGCTTACAGTGCAGCAGGCCTTCAAAATACACTCCCTGTTCACAGTGACAAAAAATCTAACAGTTAAATGTACTGCAACTATGGCATCTTTATCTCTTTACTGAGGATTTTAATTTCTGCCTGAGACTGCAACATGTATTTTAAAATAGTTAGAGAAGATTTAAAACCATAGAATCGTTAAGGTTGGAAAAGACCTCAAAGATCATTGGGTCCAACCGTTAAACGAGGATAACTGTGCTGACCACGTCCCCAGGAGCCATTTGCCTTTTGAACACTTCCAGGCATGGAGATTCCACCACCTAGACAGCCTGTTCCAACATCTGATCACCCTTTCTCCTAATATCCAATCTAAACCTCCCCTGGTGCAACTTGAGGCTGTTTCCTCTCATCCTGTCACTTCTTACCTGGGACAAGAGCCTGACTCCCACCTCACTACACCCTCTTTTCAGGTAGTTGTAGAGAGTGACAAGGTCTCCACTGAGCCTTCTTTTCTCCAGGTTAAACACACCCAGCTCCCTCAGCCACTTGTCATAAGATCTGCTTTAGCCTCTTTCTTTCCAAAGAAAGCCATTATCTAATACCTAGATTGACCACAACCAGCACTTACAAGAAAAAAAATAAGCTTATGATGAAACCTTTACCAGACGAAACACAACAGCAGGGTAATTATATCAAAGAAAACACCTCAACTGGAACAGCCTCATATCTGTAGTCCCTGACAGCCCTAAAACACTGGTATCTCTCTGCCCTTTCTTCAGGTCACTCCCCAGGGATGAGATTCCCAACAGCAGAAGATCCCACCATAAAGCAGGTACCAGCCACATTTCACCCAGTTTCTCCATGAAGCAGTAAATTCCTCTGCCACAAGGCAACATTTATGTCGTGGTGATTCATTACGCTTGACATCCCTGCAACCCTTCTTCCCCTCTTTGTTTTAGTTCAGGTGGAAAAAGTCCCAAAGAGTACAAGAGCCAGGGCAGAACTGCAATTCACGACACAGTCCCTTCTCTTCCTACAAGCCCCTCAGTCATCAACTCCCACAGTGAAAGATGTCCAAGCAAGAAGTCTTCCTGTCAAATGACACTGACTTACCCCCAAAATTGCCCAAATCTCTGAAACAACTGTTCTAGACTGTCCTGTAAGTACAGTGTGGTGTTCTTGGATCATAACAGAGGCAGCACTGAACCTAAACAACTATATGAAATTCATCTTATTTCTAGTATTTTATAACTTTTAATACTTGCCATTGCAACCTATCTATAAAAGTATTTTTAACATAGCTGCATGCAATATAAATGAGAATACATATTTGATGCTGCATGTTGCTCTCAGGTAGCAGGCCTAACCCTCTTACCTCAATCCTACCAACATGTATATAAATGAAGTGCCCAACTTCACATAAGCTGGTGTACAGAACTTCTCTTTCTATTGCAGATCATTCAAGCTCACGGGGTTACTCACATACATCAATTCAAGAACGTATGTAAACTTTCAGTGGCCATGAGTATAATTACATAGACTACAGAGGAAGCTAAATGTTTCAAAAGGTTATTCATATTTTTCAAGCCCTTTAGGTTAAAGGACAAAAGTCACCATCAATTCTAAACTACAGTCAAACAAACATTCATTGTATGTCAAAAGGAGAGCTTCTTTTAGAGATATTTTTAGCAAAAGGAAATTCAGTGAAATTAGTCAGTTCTGCCAACTACTTCCATTTTCCAATGCTGTTCAAACTGACTTCCTGTCAATATTAATTGACATAAAAACATTTAACTATTATTGTCTTGAAGAACTTGGAAAATGTAATAAGACTCTTGCTTGGCACAGTATATGAGGGAAAATAAAACTTTTGGAGAAGTTAAGGAAAACAATCTCTTCCCTATTCCGAATTTTTTTTTAAAGTAAAATATTTGTAAATAGCTATAAATAACCAACATCAGAGTTTTGATCCACTCCTCATGTCAAGTGAACATAAACCAGATGTATTTATTTTTTTGGGTCAACTGTAACTGATGAACTTTCAGAAACAGAAACAACTTCAGTCTAAACTGTATCACCTTCCATACTGCCTGGATAAGAGTAATGCACTAATCCTCTATATTTTAATGATTTTTTTTTAGTATGTACAAGTAACTGAAAAGAGATTTCAGTTATTCTCAGCAATACAACCTACAATAAATGCTTTATTAAAACTGAGGTAATGTAGGAACAATCACATCTGCAATTTCTAGAAATATTAAACTAATCACTGCAATTTGGTAATATAAATGCTGATGTTTCCTGGTCACTATCTAATACAATATGAGGCTTGAGATAAAGGATTTCACCCAACTGCTATTCAAAAAATGCTGTAAAAGACCTAACTGTCTCCTACACACTACTGCAGAACAAATTCATTACCCCAGCTCCAATAAAATAATCAACTGCCAATATTGCCTCATAGCTTGGTAAAGACTTTCCCTCGACTATATATTTAATTTAGACTTCATACAAAGTCCATTGCCACATGAGGTACTCTCAGCAGTCCCTCAGTGCTCTGAGGATGTGTTAAAGTGTCTTGTGACTTGAAAGTATACGAAAGTTTCCTCTGAGTTCACAGAGGTGGTTGAAGAAGAAATCATTAATTGAAATAAAATATCTTCCCACAGTTGAAATATTTCCCTCTAAGTGATGAGGCTAACCAACAGCAGGCTTTTCTGCCAAAGAAAAATCATCATGGCACATCATCTTACAACATGGTCACTTTACAGCTCCACCTAAACTCTTACTGGTTCCCATTTGGTGTTTCAGTAAACAAACCAGGCACTTGAAATCATCAACCTTTCTAATATTCTGAGCATGTGATATATAAGGCATCATTTTCACTCAAGCCTAATAGACTACACTCAAATGAAACAGAATTTTACTTCTGCAATGTAGCAGGAAACCTACAGGCCTGCATTTGAAAGGAAAATTCTTTACTACACGTATAATTTCATATCATGGAATAGGAATGATTTTTCTCTTTATTCTGTGTTTGTACTAAACTCAAAGGGCACACACCACAGCTAGAGCTTTTCAACCTGAATAACAGAAGAGGATCATTCCAAATATTAAACATGTCGAAGAAATAAGGAATCAGCTCATACTTACTTGACTCTCTAGAGTCAGCAGACAATGATTCCACTACAAAATAAAAAAGAAAATTTTTCGAGATTGCAGTTCTGATCTAGGAAATTCTGATTAGTCAGCCCTAAGTAGTTTTGAACAACAAGGCAGAGTTCAAACACTATCTAGTAATTGCAACAACACCTGCTCACAAACAAACAGAAAAAAAAAATCTACCTTCTTACAAGTACTTACCCTTTACTTAGAATAGCATGGGATATATAAAAAACCTTTCATATTCCACTAACCACACACATGAACACATCAATAAGCAGTGGATGAAATTTAAAGCTTAGCCCAAGAGGCTACAATGACTTTCCATTCTCAATACCACATATGCAAAAAAAAAAAAAAAAAAAAAACTAAACCCAAAACCAACAAAACCATAGTCACGACTTTCATTTGGAAACCCAAACAGCTTAAGCCAACGAGTCACTTGCAAACAAAGCACATTCTCTCCTACAATTTGCTAGCTTCAAACATCTGACCTACAGAGTTTTCATCTGCATAAGTGCATTTCAGCTGCCACTGCAGCCACCACAGACCAGCTGGGAGCAAACTGCTGAATCAGTCACCAGGCGGTTACATGGCTCCTCTGAACACAAAACCTCATTCAGAAGTAGGGAGACAGCACGGGAACCATCATAGATCCAAAACATCTCTTCATCTATCTCAACAAAAGTAGTGCTCCTAAAATATGTCAGCAGACACCTTCTTTTAATTGGGAAGAACCTCCATTATTTTGGAGTACAGGATGGTCAATGGCAGTAGCATAATACTGTAATGATTCTTCCTGCCAGCTGCAATGTTTGGCTTGTTCAATAGGCTAACCATTAAATTCATCTCAGTCCTGCAAGTAAATGCCCAGCAGATAGTAACTAATAGATTCCCAGTGTAGCCTGATTTCAGTACACCTGGCTGAGGCCCCACTTTCCACCCTAATCCTCTCACACTGAGGGAGCAGCTTGTTGCCTCCCTGTACACACAGCCCAAGCCTGTGGAGCTGGGTAAGTGAGGAGCCTGGACCCTGACAGCCCACTAAGCCCTTTAGGATATCTTCATCTGCCAAAGGACTGCAGTCAAGACCATGCCCTGACTGCCTGCTGCTTCCACGGCCGCAGAACAGCTGAGCATTACCCAGTCTCACATTCAAGCAAAACCTGGAGGTCAAGGGAGTAACTGAACAAAAGTCAATCCAAAGGGGGAAACAACCAGACCGTTTCCAAAGGCTTCCCTATGCTTTACTTGTCGTGTCTTAAATCTGCAGACACATCTGTAACTGTAGGCACCTAATTACAAACCTATGTGCAATTAAACCTGAAGCTCCTGTAAATAAGAAAGAGATGCTTGATGGTTGATCATTCTGTGCTTGCAGAACCAGGTATATCTGCCAGGACATCCCATCCCAGCTTCTGACACAGCCATGCCTTTCCACAGCACGCAGGCAGGCACATGGGTGTTACTGCTGGTTTCAAAGCTTTGGAATCCACCTTTTCACTCGCTGGTCGTCAGATTTGCTGCTCTCTGGAAGTACTTCTCTACACTAAGTGCCAGGTCACGTACCAAAGTCCAGAGCTATCAGGACAAAAAGGCTCCACGCTTGCAGACAGAAAGTCACCTACGCCTTGAAGTTCCCAGGAGGTAGAAATAATCTTTTGTGCCCTGCCTTTGAACTCACCTACCCAGTACAAAAATACACAGACTGTGATTCACTCTGTGCACTCCAACATTATTTTTATGAAGCATTTTCTCTTTTTCTCCTTTACAGGAAAAACCCCCACTAGTTTTTGGCCAAGTTATAAAGTACCATTTCATGTTTTTGTAGAAACAGACTTCAAGAGCAAGTACAAAGAATTCTGCTAACTCCATGTGGCAGCTTATTTTAATATGTAAAAAGGTACTTTCTGCATGTGTGGCCCCCCAGCATGTACCTTCTGAGCTGCATGTCTCTGTTTCCATGGTAACTCGCTGTATCAGCAGGCTGTGTAATCCTGCATAATACATGAAATTTGAAAATTGTAACTTGCTGGATGAAACAAATTTCACGGGTTTAGCGCAGGTTCTAATATGCCTCAAGAAAAGTTATTCTAAGTGGACATATTCATCTAGTAAAACCCAGTTCTCATTTTTGTGCCTATACAAATTCTGTATCTATTGTGCCATACAACCTTCCATGACAGCAAGTGCTCCCAACCCACCCAACACCCTCCTTTGAATAAAGATCACCCTGCTGTAGCAAAAACTTACTTTCCACTACAATAAAACTTCACTATTACCGCTACACAGCATCCAGGTACAACCATTCAGGTCCCTCAACAGTTCCTATTAACAAAGGAAGCAGCCTGCCATACACAGCTGTGGTACAAATTTGACACAAAATGGCACTGGTCCCACCAAAGGTGATGATACAAACTTCAAACCAGCATCAAATATTTTTCTTTCGTTCACGATTTCCTCTGGGCAACAAAAACAACTTATCAAAACAAAACCTACCAAACAGGAGACAAAACAAGAATGATAGGTAGGAGAGAAAGTAAACACACAGAGCAACAGCAGAGTAACATATCTTCTACTAATTATCTATATTATCAACAAATTAAGTTATATTGATCCTACAGAAATTGGGACAAACCACACACTAACTTCCATCTCAGCTAAACAAAACATTGCTCCATTACTATCTAGCATGGTACCCCACCCTGGCTCCTACCAGCAACACAGAATTATCTAGTAAAAAAGCAAAAGTCTTGTTTATTGTAGCATTTTTCCCTGTTTCTTTGTCTCTGAATTTGATGCAGTAAGTTTGCTCTTCTTCTTCAACAGCTTTTATGTAATAATTATGACCATTTCACAAAGTTCAGTGCTGGATGATTTTCAGTCCCTTGAATTTTCTGACTCTGTAGGTCACAAGATCCTTTTGCAGAGGAATACTATGCTAGGAAAAAAGTCTATCTAAAAATCAACTTTAAACATGCTTTTAAGGCAATTCTGAAGATGAAAAGGAGCGATGACTCTTTACTTTCTATGTTCTAGCAGAGAAAGCCACAACAGCTACACTATGGCAGCTCGGCACTGAATAATATCTGGCTCCTGCTCAGGTTGGGGTTTTTTTAGCTAAAATTTTTTGCAGTTCTTGATCTTCAGCTAAGATGAGAAAAGCCTGGATATATTTGTTTTATTGAACAACCAGTTTAAATATAACTAATGTATAGAAAAGGAAATAAGCAATAACATTTATTTTTTAACTAATACCGTGAGTTTGGAAGATATACAAGTGTCTGGCAAAGTCCAAAAATATACATATTTACCCACAAGTTTCCAATTATACATCTCCTCATTTTTTAAAATTCATTAACATATTTCGCATATGACCTGTTCTCAGAAAATAAATACCTCCTTGAACAGATCAGCATTCTTCATAGATAACCACCACAGTCAGCATCAAATTTGCTCCAATCTAAGTGTACATTTTTGCTTCATTACAAATAAATTAAAAAAAAATTTATTTGAAAACTGCAAAATTATCAACTAAAGTTGTTTTCTTTATTAAGGTATATTTTTCCAAAAGTTTACATTACACATTTAAATATTACAGGAAATCAAAACTATTTTATAATATTTTGAATGAAAAATCAAAAATATCTACACATCTTCCCCTATTACTGCTTAACCAATAATTTTTCCAGTGAGGTTTTTTTGTTTGGTTTTGTAATATGACCCTTCCAGATAAATGCATCTTACCTGGTGAAAGCAAACCGATTCAGGCCAAGTTAGAATAGACAGAACACCAGTAAAAGAAACTGCTGTGCTTCAGATAACTGGATATAAGTTAAAATACTCTCATCTGTTTTTCGCAGCAATCATTTGCCTGAACATTATACAACAGACCACTTCTGCCCTCCAAGCATTCTTATTCAGATGCAAGAACTACAAACTGCCAAAGAGAAATGGTGTTTTTCCTGTACTTTGTGTGTCCACTCCAGCTAGAGCCTCATTTTTAACCCCCACATTTCTCAGGTTAATTGCATTCTGCCCACCCAGATTCTCCCTGCAGTTTCAACTGGATTTTGCATTATTCCCTCCCTGTCCTTACCCCCTTGTCCTGCATTGCTGCACATGGTTGAATAGCTTCCACGTTCCAATGGACAGACCACTGTCCTGCAGCACTGCTTGAAACGATGCTGAACCACAGCTGGAGAAGCCAAAGCAACTTAGAAATACCTTGGGGAAGTTTGCAAATTAACGGCACCATAGAAATGTGGGCTCGTAACACACTCTGAGGAGGAGATGAAGAACAAAATTGCCCTTAAGTGTCATTCAAAGCTTTCAACTGTTTTTCCCTGTTGAGCACAACAGAATTAAAGCCAATGACATAAAGGAGTGTAATATTTAAACAAACAGATGCATTCTACACGTAACACTGTATACAGCTGGCATACAGCCAGTGGACTGTGGCAAAGGCTTCTTGAATCACGTTAATCTTTACTGACTTCACTTCTCAAAGCTGACATTTACCAGCATCCACCTGACAGCCCTTGGGATTTTTCAGGTTGTTCTGGGGTTGGAGAGAGGGGCTTTGAGGTGACATAAGAATAAAGGGAAAAGGTAAGATAATTTATTTGGTCGAGCTGGTTATAAGACTGACAGCTGGTAAAAGCACATTGCTTTGTTCATGTTGAAGGTAATTTTAACACCAATTTCATAACTAGCATTTTGATTTTAGAGTAGGGACTTCAAACCTGTTAAAATGTCTGGTGCCACAGTGAATTTCACCATGTATTCACTCCTGGCCACTTTGAAACTCTAATGAGAAAACTGCAAGGAGTTCCTCTGGCAACAAAGCGCTGAGTATTTCATAAACCCCAAGCCTGCTTCACCTCCTCAACTCCTACATGCCAACAACTTCTGATACAAGACATTCCCACAGAGCAAGTAAAATGCAGAGTGGCCAAACAGGCCTTTCCTTTCAGCTGAGACACCCTCCTACTGTCCTGCCCACCTTCCACTGGATCACAGCAGCCAGGCAGAGGAGAAAAGCTCCTGCCTGGAGCATAGGCAAGCTGAGAAACAGGCAGGAGCTAGAACAAGGACTGGAGGGGATGGTGGGCAAGAAGTAGCTGATAAGAAACTCTATATAAGAGACTATCCCAGATATAAAAATACTAAGAAAGTAATCAGTCAACAAGCACCACTCCTGCTCCTACACACACGCATGGAGAAGGGGTCTTAGAAACAGCAAAAGCATGTAATGATTGGAGATGTGTTAAACACATTCTGACAAGCATGGTCACCTAAAGCACTAGAAGCCACCTCATTCACACCTGTCTAATTTTCATTGCTTTATATTGCAAACTTAATTTAGAGTATTTTTATTTAGTTTTTTACATTTTTCCCCCCCATTTAACATTGAATGCATTAGCATTACAAAAAAACCAAAATTTACAGCATTTGAATTTATTGCAAGTTCATCCACATTCTTACAGATTCCCAAGATGATCCCAGAAATTTCTTTCCCAGGATGGAAGATAAAACTGAAACAAACAAGGAAGAGAAAGCAAGTTCTGTTTACCTTCCTAGGAAGAACCCTGGAATGTCCAAATCTGCCATGAACACTCTTCATGCTCAGCCCTATCAAAGAGCCTGATGCACAGAATACCTCAAGCCCCAGCCTGACACCCAAAAGACTACAAGCAGCAATAAAGACTATTCTGTTCGTAACTACAAGCCTGATTAAAAGATTATTTCACATATACTAACAGTTCTGAAAAATGTATGATAAATTGGGTCTCTTCACAGGAACAAGATGTTTTCCTTCAAAAGAAAAAAAAAAAAAGAAAACCACTATGATCCCTTCCAAGCAGATTCTTCAAAATCTGTTCAGATGAGGCATCGTTTTTTTCTAAAAAACAAAAGGTCTCCAATGACATTTTTCCTAGAAACAGTGAAAAACATGATTTCTGCTTGTCAAAAATTAACTCGGTGATATACTCTTTAGCACGCTTGAAAGGCTTGTGTATTATAAAAGTAGAAAGTAGCAGCAATGTTAATCTGAAAAAGGTGACAAAAAAAATCTACACACACAATCTGAACTAAACAACACTGTACAAATATTATGTAACAATAAGCCTTTTATCTTATCACTTTCAAAAAAAATTAATAAGATAATGGAAATCTGAAAAAAATTATGAAAAAGCAGGCCAGCTTAGAACTGCATGAAAGTTCATATCACTGTCCTCAGAAAATTAAAATCAAAAATTGTAGTGTATGCCTATTTATACTGAATTACATTTTTGCACATTATTGCCCTTTGCTTTAGGGAAAAAACCACATGTCATTTACAAATGTCTAAGTAATTCAGCAAGGAATCATCTGATCTGTTTGTGAACATTTAAAAATGCAAGCTTTACACCAGCTCAGGCACAACACAGTGTCTCACCAGACCTGCTGGTCTCCAGATACTTGTGCCTTGCAAGATCTGTTCGTATTAATTAAATGGACCAGAAGATTGCACTGGTCTGTGCAAGCTGAGAACAGGTGATTCACAGCATTAGGATTGCCCACATCTGCTCCTCTCTGAACTGCAGAGGTGAGGACTGGTCTCAGCTCCTTTCAGGAGTAGTACAGGTTGAAGTAATCCAGATTAAAAAAGAGTTTGCCCTTTTCAAACCAAGTACTCAGAAAAAAAGTACACAGCCTCACAAATCAACTAGAAGGACTGAACAAATTTTAGTATGACAATATGCTCCAGAACAATATGTTCAAAATGAGGGTACTGTATTTATATATGAACAGTATGAAGATACAAGGAAAACATCTGAGGACGTGAGAAAAGAGCTCCTGAACAGAAGGAAAAAAAAGAAACTGAAACACTGTAGAGGTACCTGAACCTCTAAAAATAAATAAATAAAAATCAGTTTACCAAGGAAGTTGATTAACTACTTTTAAGAAATACTTGCTACTGATTTGTTCCTTTTTTACTCAAACATTCTCAAAGTAGTGGGAAGGGAAGAAAAAGCACAGGAATGTCATTCCAAGGAAAACATAAGGATCAGAAAAAGAGAACGAACACAAGTTCTGGTAAAAGAGAGATGACAACCACCAGCACTTACCTGAAGCGGGACAGGAGTACTGGGTACAGGCTGCAAGGAACTGTAAGTATGGCAGTGTATAGGAATAAGAACCAAAGAGCAGCAGCAGACAGGCAGGCAGGACAACAGAACTAGGCAGGAAAGATACGTGGAGCAGGACCTGAACTGGTGTGACCCCTGAAACAGGGCATGGCCAATGCCACCTTCCCAACAAGGCACAACATGCTGTATTCCTCCACCCTGTCCCAAGCCTTACTCCATCCCTTCCCTTTGCTGCAAGGCAAGAAACAGACCAATTACACCAAGTCTTTTATTCCTATGCAGGGCTAAAGGATAAGCATGTGTCTGATGAAACCTCCTCCTCCCTACCAGCCTCCAGCTCCTTGGACATAAGGTTGTGCAAATGGGGGCAGCTTCTCTCCCCCACAATTCCTCCTTCCTTCCCTTCTTACATTGTCTGACAGTAATTCTTCAAAAAGAAGGTGGAGAAGAAACTGCAGTCTGAAGAGCTGAACATCACTTGTTTGTATTGCACAAATTTCTACCAAACCAAAAGCTTCTGTAATTGTTACGTGGACAGAGAGTGACATAACTAGTCTGACTATTGTCAGTACTGGCTTAGTATTCAAGTATACTTCAATGCTATAAACGTACATTTTAAATTTTTTTTTAATGAATATACACATAAAATCACTTTATATTAAATCACCATCCCATGGGGATCAAATTCAGACATGATGCAAAAAAGGAAATTTTAATTTTACATGATTCTTGTTTGCTAAGTCTAAATTTGATCTGTGGTTGTGAGGACTACCAGTTGGAAACACAACTGATAAAAAGAGGTTTTAACCACAGCCTCTTTTGTTTGACACACTGTGTGCTGTCCTCTAACTCCCAAATTCCTCATGTCAGATCTGTGCAGATGATACTACTTCACTGCTCACTTCTCTCACAACCCACCTCTAGCTTATTTTACAGAGCAAAGAACATTACCACTAAATCCAGGCCAGATGATCCCTGCTAACAGTAAAGCTCATCACTGCAGGCTGCATTCATCATGATCATACAGAGCACCATCTCTTTCCTACTTTTAGCATCTATCAATGAATTATTATTTTCATTTGTGCTCCCCAGCAGAATGTGATATCTTCAAGGGATGCTTTTATGGGTCCACTTCCTCTCTTATATTTACAAACACACCAAAACTGTAGGAATCTGCCGGAAAATTGTCTATCCCCTCCATGCTTTGGTCATGCTATTGGTATGTCTAGATGGGGCTACAAAGTGTTATCTAAGAAAAAGTTCAGTGCCCAAAGTCTTTCTTGCCCAAATAGACCTTCCACCTGTCCTTCAGAAAAAGGAAGCAAATCATTACCCTGCAAGGCAGTTCTGACCTGTGGACTGCTACCAAGCTCTGCTGCCCTGCATGCTCCAACACAACAGCCATGCTTGCACACACAACATATGAAGCTGCTAACAGAGATACAAAAGACTGAATACCAAATAAAAAGAGCTAACACAGCAAATCTACCATCCGTTCCTGTTAAAATTTCTTCCTTACCTGTATTATCATCAGGAGCTCTCAATTTGTTATTTATTATTTCTAGATATTGTTTCAAATATCATAAGACTTGCATAAAAGCCACATTACTTCTTCAAGAACCACTACCTGTCATCAGATGTACCAAATTAAAGCTGGGAGTGATCCACAAGTGAGTTTGGTGAACTTCACAAATTGTGCAAACTCTCCCCACCTCCTTCAGACATAGATATATTGATGGAGATATAGATACATATAAAATGGTAAAATTACAACGGTCTCAGCATATCAGAACACCTCATCCTGAAAGTGATCCTTAAAGGCAAATTAAAAGCTTAACTTAAAAGAACCAACTTCTTTGCACTGGCTAATTAGTCTGCTCTGTGATCACATGTTTAAGCTTTCACTTATCACTGCTTTTCGAGCTGGGACATTTTATTTACACTAGACTGCTAGCACTAGGCAGTGCTAAAAGCTGCATGTTAATAATAATAATAATCAAAATCAAACAGTAGTCTCAAATGATCAGATCAGATTAAGAAAACAGACCACACAACCAGTTTGATAGGAGAACTTACAGCACTTGCGAGCTGGTAATTAGAGTTTTGGCAGCAAGGAAAATGAGACTCCAAACGAATCCTAAGCGTTGGGGTTTTGGAATTGTCATCTGTACAATGGATCAATGAAAACCTTATTTTGGAGTAGCTACCTGAAAAGTGGCCAAAAACTGGGCAAAAAGTAACACTTGCAGAATAATTAATTCTATTCTATTAATCAAGTTCTGCCCATTCACTTTTGGTAACTGAGGAGCAGCACATTTGTACTGCATGAATATATACACACACCTGCAGTACATGTGGAAGACCCCTCAAAAAAGAACCCCACAAAAGAAGACTTGATAACTAGTTCTTTAGTCTCTCATGTAGTTTATAAACCAGGTCATACAACACTGAATTTACATAAAAACCATAACTAAGATATCCAGGGCTGTTGCCCATCTTACCCTCCACTGCTTGAGAAAGTTTCTTAGAGAGGAAAGAAAGCTTACTCTTGAAAGGGATTTAAAGGGTCTGAGTAGTCATTTTACATTCTGCACTTAAACAGACAACTTGAAATTCCATGAGCTTTTATAGCCACACACAACCCAAGCAGAAGTCTCTGTAGCTCATCATCCTTTGCTTTTCACATGACATACAAGCCACTACTTCATCACTGAGAAAGTGCATGAGAAAGTTCAAATCATTATCAATTCCTATTCAGAAACAGCATATTGCAAGTAGCACCCACATACAAACCTTCCATGCTCTCTCCCCATACTTGTATTTCAAAACTTGATACCTCTAGACAGACCTGCTAACAGAGTAATTGAATGGTGCAAGCACACTAGTCACTTGGAAAAAGTTCAGGCATGCACACATACCTGAATGTGTGCATTAAGATGAACAGAGGCAGGATACCTCATGTTACCTCAGGATAAGGGAACACACAAGCAGTAGCAATGAGTAGTTTTCAGGCTCTATACACCCATTTGCCTTGCATTAACTTGTTTCTCTGTCATAAAATAAAACATTTACAGCCAAAATTACATAAATTTATTCTGGACCATTTCTTTTTGTTGGAACTGAATGTAATGTATTTTCACTGTTAATTATGCATCTTCAAAGATGAAGAGGGACCAAACATTACACTGTAAAAGTACAAAACAACGAGAAAATCAGTAGAAGCAGCTCTAAAGCATACTTTTAGATTACCGTGGTATACAACTGATCAGTTTATATTAAGTATTTTTGAAAGGGAGCCAGCAAGCTGGTCCAAAGAACCAACAGTGTGCAAACTGTGAATGTCTCCCTGATAACATAATACAGGTTTAAGTGGAAAAGAAGAAAAAAAAAAAAGAAAAAAAACACAGTTTCAGTAGACACTGAAAATCACAGGAGTGAAAGCTGTGACAAACACAGATTTCTCATTCCAAGATTTTACAGGTTGAGAATAACACACAAACATTTGCCTATAGAAACTGAGGTAGTATGTCCCTAGTTTATATACACCATTAGCTTTGAACTTAAGATGAGAGCAGGTTTCTTTTAGTGTTATTGATACAGAGGATCATTAAAGAAACAAGAGGTCACATACAGACTATAACCACTTCAGGATCCTTTCAGGCCACATGACTACTGGTTACCACACTGCATGTTCAAAGATCTAACACACTAATATCCAGTAGTAATGGTTTCACATCTGTTTGCCCTGCTCCATCTTGTACTTGTCTGGAAGGAGTGAGGAGTTTGGGGTTGGGATCCACCTCTGTTTCTTAACCATGTTGACCTTGGTATGGGTCACCCGTCCAGGCAGGCTCCCCAGGGCATGAGCTGGAACTGGGTTCTAGCTCCCACCAGCTCACAGCAGGGAAGGCAAAGCAATCCCATTGCCATTGCTGCTGCTAAAAATCTTCCCTGTAATTTCTGTGCCTTGGTTTCTCTGCTCTAATGCAAAAGGAATAGTGCATATCATAGTAAGTTAATTCAAAATTCTAAAAGGCTACAATGTTTTTCTGATACTGCAACAGCAACTTCAGAAATAACTATGATCTTCTCAGGGCTTTTGAAGCAGAACACTTCACCAAAATCAAATGCACATCTTGAGATGAGAGCAGCTGCTCCAGAAGAGAAAAACCAGTTCCTTACTCTCCTCTCTTTTATTTTTACACAACCTGATTTGAGAAAAACACTTAAGATTTTCGTTACCACAGGAGGGCAGGAGCATGTAACGCTAATGTGGATTTCTTCTTAGAGAGAGCAGAACAAACAGTGGGAGCTGGAATGCAGAAAGAACCAAGTCAGAGACCCGGAGCGTGATGAAAATTCAGTCGTACCAGCAGAGTTAACTGCTTGTTAATGAAGGCGTATGCATCCCATCTGCTGACTACAGAAGAGCTGGAATGGTTTCAAAAACAGTCCAAGACAGGCATACCATCAAATATATGATCCAAACGTGTAATCCGCACTCAGAAGTTTACCCCACTGATTTTGGCAGGGCCGAGTACAGACCCAGACACACAGAGGCACTGAGGTTGCAGGGTATGAACCGCGTCCTTGTCACACGTTAACTGTCACTGCCTGTGGAGAATAGAAATCCTTCCAGTGGAATTTGTTTATTCATTAATTCTGATTTCAGGAGAAAGTTCTGGCTTGCACCCAACAGCTAATTGGTTCAATAAACAGCATCTCAGTTTAGAAGAAGAAAACATGATACTACAGTGAGAGCATGTAACTGAAACCTCGGTATCTGTTTGGGTATGACTTAGGGCTTCTCAAAAGAGCTGGACTGCAAAGAGACACTTTTTAAAAGACAAGGCAGGATACAGTTTAAAAGCAAAAAATAACTACCAACATTTATCTGAAGACTTCTTACGGAAAAGAAAGAAGAGAAATTACTACTGTAAAAAATGTTCTTAACAATGACCTAAAAACACAGAAAATAAATTTATGGATGAAGCCATGGGAAAAAAAAAATCCAGGTTGTTTTATGTATTGTGTGAATTACAACTCATGGGTATAATATTTAAAGTTTTGTTCCCTCCTAACTAGGCCTGCCACACACAATATGCTATAAAGAAAGCTGCCAAACAGTTTTCTGAATATTCCAAAAAGCAAATATGTAGACCACCATGAAAAATAAATATGATAACCTGAAATTTGTCATCATCTGCACACTGTCTAAGAGTTCAAAAAGAGCTAAAGGGACTTACCAAAACAAAATCTGCTGCACAAAGACAAGTTCCCAGGTATCTTAATTCATGCTATTTACTAACATAAATTTCCCTTTTCATGAAAAGTAATCATCTAGAATTTTAAATTCAAAAGAGCTCATGTAACTGCCAGAATTATAAAATTCTCTTTAGGAAGAAATATTTTAGGCTTTGCAAGTACTGTACAATAGCCGTTAGATCTTAAGAACTATTAGAAAAGTAATAGTCATAGGTTTAGTATATTAACAAGAACATTTGAGCTGAGGCTTCGTTTAACCCATCCATCCCTTCAATAAGAAAATTATCCAAATCATTCCAACTTATGCATATTTTATAGGATTTTTCTTGGCTTTAGACCCTTTGACTGTACAGTCATTTCTCTACAAGAAACATTTTTAAAAGTCATATACTCTAAGTGCTATGTCAGAAGCAACAGCAAAATGGGTTTTCATGTTAAGTCCTTCATATTCCGCTATGATCAGCATTTTGCAGGACTGCGCAGATGGATTCTCTGGTAGCCCTTCACTTCCTTGTTTAGGAGGTCACTTTTTTGCACTATTTCTTTTTATAAAGATCTATTTTTGACTGCGGTGGACTTTTGTTTACATATTAAGCCACCTGATGCCTCCAGGAGCCATATAGTTTGCCAGTGAAGTCATTTTCTCTTTGCTACACACAGTGACTCCGTGCAACTACAGCTCTAAACAGGAGCTGGTATTTACGGCGATCTGCAAAAGGCTCCTGTCTGTGAAGTTATCCCTTAGAATTAAAAGAAATGCACAGTTCTGCTTTTCTGCAGTGGAGGGGGAAGGGGGATATAAAACAGCGCAAGACTCTAACATCACAATTTCAGAAATACAACTGTTCATCTAATGAAGAGATTAACGATTATGCAATTGTTTCCTTGCCTTGGATCGCTGAGGTTGATGGGGGGTTGTTGAGAGAAGCATTGAGAGAGATTATAAGAGTTTTTTAATTTTTTTTTTTATGAGAATGGAACAAATTCCAGTCTTTTGCTAGATTAATTCTAACAGATAAAAAAAAAATAAAAGTGCAGCTAAGACCCTGAACCTTTCCATGGCACAGTGCACTTTACTCAGCACCTGCAGTTGCACCCTATGCAAGAACTTCAGCCAATCACCTACAAATTTACTACAACCTTCACTACTGTGCTATACAAGCTTTAAGTTACATTGTCACACTGAATTGCTTTGTTAAAAAAAAAAAAAAATCTATGCAACAGTTCAAACAGTAAGGAAAAAAAAACAATTTTAGATTTAAGTATTTCAACAGAACATGAGTATTTCGTCCCATGATAATTCTCAATAACCACAATTAATGCTGTGTATTACAAAACAGATTATAACTTTCAGCATCCAAAAAATTACAACAGTGAGAAATCTTATTATACAGAAGACTGGACAGTTCACATGCTACAATTACACAGACTACTGCCAGTCACAGGACAGAAGCCTCATAATGAACATGGAGCAAAATCCCCTATTTGCCAAGATTTAGATGACTGGGACACAGGCAAGAGAAAGGAAAAGAGAGAACTCTGACTCCCCACAATCACTGCTTCACCTCGGCTACAAACAAATATCAGGCCCTGGTCGTTTTGGCTGCCAGTCAGGTATTTCTTCATAAAAGTAATAAATACACTTCTTTTTCTTCCCAGTCAGCACAACATGCCAGACCAATGGATCACTCTGACCATTCAGACTCTCACAAAACAACTCTTCAATTTCTGATTTAATACGAAGTCCTATTAGGATGGAGACATTGAAAACATAGATCTAAGTACAACAGCAAATCCTAAAGCTGTTTTGAGATACTAACCCAACAATTATCTTTAATATCTAATGGATAATTAAAATCCATATATATCTATACATGAAGTATAGATATTCTACAGCTTAGGGTTCTCAGCTGTCAGGGTTTCAGGATTTTTTTTATTCTTTCACATAACATTATTCAACCTTTCATTTTCATGACCATCACTATAAATAATCATTCTAAACCTCTAGCAGACACAAGTTTTTGACAGAATAAGTGTTAAAAATACTGTATTATTGTAATACCTATGTTGTTTGCAGCACTACACAGAATACTTCATATGTAAGTGAATGATCAATCATCATATAGAAATCCTAAGTAAATTTAGGATTCTTGCAATACTATCACTTACTGTTTCAGAAAACTTTTTTTTAACTTTAATTCTAACAACGTCATTCAACTTATCCTTAACCTGAATAACTATTACTGCTTTAATGTATACAAACAAGTGGAAGACTGACAAGCTACTAACATCAGATATATTAAAAAGAAATACTAACATTTTATTTAAATATAGCTTTCTTGCTGCAGTTCTCACACACTAAATCACATAAGACAGAGCAAACCCCAGGACTAGAACTGATTAGCCAAAAAATAAAATAACTTTCATGTATTACCCTTCCCGAAATTTATATAATTATATTAGTAACAAGACTATAACCACAAGAAATTAATTCACATCTTTAAAAGCTGGTATCCTGCGATATTAAAAAGTCTCTGTGCATACGTGATACCAATCACTGCTCTGTTTAACAACTCTGTAAAGCAAACTTCTGACAGATAGGTGACGGCAATCTGCCACCAGTTCCCAAAAAGAGTGTCTGCTTTCAGTCACATCATGGTATTGACACTTTCAAAGAAAATTTGGGGTGCTTCTGGTGTAGTTAGTCATAAGTCAAAAAACGTTTCAGCACCAAAATAATGGTGGCACAATGTTTCACATTCCTTATGCACAAAATACTCTCACAGACATCCATAGGATTTCTGGAATTAATGCAAAACCAAATCTCAAGCAAACGTGTTTTGCAACCCCAAATATAGCGAGTTTAGAAATAGTTGGTAAAAAACTGCTCAAGCTTGAATTTCTTTTTGCCTCCAAGTGCATGTATCAACCTGTGGGCTGAAAGGAGTGGGAGACTAGAACATGGCTAAGTTAAAATTGCACCTCATCACAAACAGGCTTCACTATTTAATAAAGATGCACTTCAGAACCCCTCTCCAAAGTAATACCAACCACGAACAAGATCTGTGCTACAGAAAGAACCTATTTTAAAGCCGAGCAGTCAAAGCAGTGAGTGAATTGAGACGTGCTGCAATATTTATGCAGCCATTATAATGCAAATGGCTAAGGTATTAGAAAGGCTATTTGCATTGGTGCACAGCCCCTTCAGTCTACGTACAATGGCAACAGAAAGAACAATTAGGATGCATGCATAACAAAAAGCCTCCGACCACAGGGTAGGCAGGTCCACTGAACCGGATACAATATCTACGGGATCAACTGGGCTCCATGGAAATACTGCCTGCTGGATCACACCATATATTGTGTTCATATTTAGAATATGAAGCGTTCTTAGACACAAAAGCACATAGAGGATTAGCATAGCAAAGGTAAGGGCAAGCTACAACCAATTTAACACGAGCACCAGTCACATGTTTCACAGGACAAGCAATAGGGCTGAGGCACAGCTCCTCTCTACAAAACCCCATCACCACCAACAGAGGAGCAGCAAACTTTCAACTAGGCTAAAAAAAGAATAAATGAAAACGGGGTACACAATCTCCTGTGGCAAAAAAAAAATACTCTCCGGCACCTGTTGTAAGACAAAGGGAGGCAAGAGTGGAAATTAGCACCCAGTGAACATCCACTTTGAGAACACAGGCTATGCTTTTGCAGAGAAAGCAAAAAAACAAACAAATAGGTTCAAGTATCTGGGTTTTTTTGGATTTTTTTGAACATGTACACCTTAATGGTAAAACAATACTAAAAGAACCAAGTATACAGGCATGCCAGACTCTTTTAAGAAGTTCTTTGACTGCGCATCCTAGTATTTATCTACACCAATTCACAGCCTCTTAATATATCCTCACTGCCTACAGTTATATGATGGGTTCTGTTCTCCAATGTATTTCTCTTGCAGAGCAATACAGATAAAGTACTTCTTAAGCTGCGACAATCTTAAAACAGTCTAAAATTACTACTTGGTATAAAATCACTTTTTAAAAAGTGATTATAAACTGTACATAATTTCTGTACAAAATATACATTATCTAGAGGTTAATGATGGAAAAATTCTTAGTAATTAATATTCCCTTTTCATCCAGAGACCTGGATATGCTGCAAATGCCTTTACTGATGTCGCAGAATTCCCAGATTTAATAATACGTGACGTGTATTTCACAACATAGTCAAGGCCAAGCAGTGCAGCAAAAAACAAGCAAATTAAGGGCAATGGCTAATACTGCAAACATTACCTGCTTATTATATCAACCTGTTACATTTTATCTCAGTCCATTTTGTAACACAGCAAGACTACTGTATCAAACAGAGGAGACTATGTCAGCCAGTACAATTTTCACGTAAACAAGGGTTCTTTTTATCTGTACAATCAGTTATAACTGGCTGTTCAGTCTTCGCTACCGCGTCCTCCCCAGCCCTCTCACATGCACACAAACCCACCAGAAAGGGAGAAGCAGAAATATCTCCTCTGAGATGCAGTTGCAGGCAGTAAAAATAAATACAAGGTATTATGACGGCAGAGCAGAAAGCAAGCGTTGCTTCAATTAAAAGAGCATCCACAAAGCTGTCACACAGAAAGATGAAATCAAAAGCAATGAGCCTCGAAGCATTTTGGGTGGGAAATGCCACCAGCCAAGCTGAGCAGGAGGGTACAGCGGGCTGGATGTGGGTACAGTTCCTGACTGGGGGCTGGGAGCTACCCTGCACCCAGAAAAGCACAGAGACACTCAAAATTCAGTGCTGAGGAGAGCAGGGGCGAGGGGGGTATCGTGGTGCAGGGGCTGCAGCAGGCCATGGAAAGGGGCAAGTGCTGCCTTCCCCTCCTGCACACAAAAGTTTTCATCTTTCTTCAGACAAGAAGGAGAACCTGCTGCTAAAGAGACACGTCTCCTTCTTATCACCCACCCAAATTCTCCACGATTGTATTTTGGAACCACTGAGATCTCTTAATGTAGTTTTATTTCCTTATTTATTTCCTTATTATCACAGTAAACCTTCCCAAAAGAGAGCTTTGTTATTTACTGGGCCTCCTCAGGCTTGTCAAGAAGGGATCACAAAAGGTGCCACTTCTCATTCCAAATACGCAGAAGACACTTTGACAGCCCTAACTCAATTAGCACCCACGGGCACATACAAACACCTATTCCACGGGTGCCATACGCAGGCCAGCAGCCGCCGACTCGCGCGGTGACAAGACCGGACCGCCACGCACACCCTGCTCCAGCAGAAATATTCTTTTCTAGAAAGCCACAGCCAAGTAACAATCAATCCAAGGGTTTCCTAAAAGGCACGCGCACAGCACTGATCTTCCGAGCAATTAATTTCTGTACATAGGCTAACAGTGCGGGAAGACAGCTGGAGAAAATATTCCCCGTCTGAAGGAATTCCTTCAATCACACAGAATTCCTGGAGGAGAATACACCCGTCAGTGCGATTAAAGTGTCAACATAACAAAGGAACGCCCCTCCCAGCACCTCCTGCCTTACGGATCTGTTACGCTGGAAAGGAAAAACTAGACCGGGAAGAGCAGCTATTCGCAATCAGCGCTGCTCATCGACCCTACCCTCGCCATCACCCCTAAGAAAAAATGCTAGGGGTTGTTTAACATTTCTAGAAAGAGTAGAGAGAGGGACGTGGAAGAAGACAGCATCCTCTTTGAGGATCTCTCGCTATTCCTCAAAGGAAGGCGGTGGACACAAAGGAGAGCTTTGTCTGGAATCATGTTTCTGTATTACAAGATTACATATAAAATTAGTTTTGCCTGATGTACATGTTTTGCCTTGCCACACGTACGGAAATGCTGACAGCTGACAAACAGCCTAAAATTAAAGGAATCTGGCTTCAAATTAGTACAATAATCTCCTGTTTTACTCATCCAGAGCAAAGAATTATTACACAGAAAAGCAAAACAGTCAATCCAAATCATTCGGTGGGAATTAAGAGGATAAGGGTGTTACTAAAATTAAAATGTATGCACAGCAGTGTAATAACAAATTCATAAGATACAGTAAATCTTTCCCAAAACCAGGCTAGGATTATATCAAGATCACTATACAACATATGCCTGAAATATGGCTGTAAATAAGTGTGACTTAATTTGACCACCACCTACTTCAAGCCCTTGATTTTATAAATAGAAGTATACCATAATGACTAGCGATTAAAAAGAAAAATAAAAACACACAGTTTAGAAGGTAAAAGAAATACATAAGGTCAAATGTGCAAACAAGAAACAGTAGAAAATTAAGACCCTGAAGGTAATTACTAAAACCATCTTAATTTCTATTTTGATAGTCCAAAAAATCCCGATCAAGTACTGCAGCAGCGACAATACACACGATTACAACTTCTTGATCATGCATATTCTGCCTCAAAAGTGTCTGCACATGTGCAGAACTGAATGCTTCCACAGTCCCATCTCAAATACACAACTTAAAAATTACCAGCACTATTTCAGTACTTTGTAATTGTTTTCTCACACATTGTGACTTTTTATTCCACATGCATAAATAAGATGGACACGTCAAGCAGCAACCCAGTTTCACCACAACTTCAGTTCTGCTGAATTTTCATACAGCTCACACCCAGTCGCAATTTTAGTCAACACACAGAGCCGTTCCCCTTACTAAGGTTACTACAGCTTTTGAGGCATTCCCCAGAGAAAGATACGTACAACTCGGTGAAAACGCCTTCTCCAGCCACAAATACACGCGGGAAGCTGTCACACCGCTTTTCTCTGTCACACCTCTCTGTTTTAAATACCGGGAAAATCACCTGGCTAGACAGGAAGGCGACGACTTTTGAAACGAGATTCTGTCTCTCTGGCTCCATCAGAATTGCCACAATAAATACATCGGCTGAAACAGGAAAAGAGTCTCACGCCTATGCGAGGGTGGGGGACCGCACTGACCCGGGCAGAGGCAGCTGTAATCATTACCCGAACGCCGGTAATCATTACCCTGAGCGCCACTGCCACTACACACACGACAAGTCCCTTAAATGTCTCTTTGCCAGCTCCCGGTACCGGGACCCGGAGGGGAGGAGGAGAGGTGAGGCTGTGAGACGGAGCTTCCTCCTTTCTTTTTTCTGTTGTTGTTGTTGTGGTGGTGGCGGTCGATGCCATCGCCCGGCAGCGCGGGGGAGCGGGGCAGCCCCTCCGCCGGGGCCAGCGGGGCCATCAGCCGCCCCCCCTGCCCCGGCCTCGCCGTGCCGGGGTGGCGGCGAGCACAGACACCCCGCCGGTGCCCCGCCACCCCCACCTGCGCCCCGGCCCTCCCCGCCTTTGTGCCCGCGGCCTCCCGCCGCCCCCGCCCGCTGCCCGCCGAGCCCCCCGCCCGCCGCCCCCGCCCCGCACCGTGCGGCTCCGCCATCCTCCCGCGGCGCGCTCGGCACCCGCTGCCCGCCCGGCCCTGCCCTGCCGGCCACCGTCTGTGCGCACCGAGCCGTCACGGGACCGCCCGCCCACGGCCCTCCCGCGGCACTCGGGGCGGGACCGCGGACACCGAGTGCTTCCAGGTTACGGCGGAAGCGCCGCGTTGCCCCTGGCGACGGCGGGAGCGGGGCGGGAGCGGGGCGGGAGCGGGGCCGTGCAGGACCGGGGCCGTGCGGGCTGCACCGCCGCGCTCCCGGGGCCCGCTCCAGCGTCCCCCCGGCTCCCCGGGCAGGGCTTCCCGCTGTCTCTGCGCTGATCCCGTGTCCCGCAAGCCTCGCACCCGCCGGGCAGACTGGACGGGGACCCTGCGCTCCGCACATCCCGGTGGAACCTACCGTGGTGCCACCGCTGTCGAGATCCCCCCGGGTGAGGAGGTCAGCCCCACAGCTCCGCCGGTGACTGACTGCAACTCGAATTAAAGTAGTATTACAACAAACAGGAAGTGTTTTCCTGCCATTCCAACAGTTTAACTGGAGAATTTGCCCCCAGCACAGGCAGGATCAGAAATTCTGATCCAATGACCTGGTATGAAGTCACTCTCCTCAGTGCTGTGTTCATGGCATAGCCACCTCGCTCTTGCTGCAAGTCACCTTTTAGGTACTGAGACATTGCCAAAGAGATGGGCCAGGGGACTGTGACATTTCCACATTTCCTTTTTTGACAAAATCAGGACTATCCCCAGTTGGCAAATACTATGATCTCCGAGCAATGTGCTGACTGTTTGGTCTGTAGGAGATATCACAACCAAACTGCCCTTGCAAGGGATATGTGGGAGCTGCAAGAAATGGCAGCAGCCACTCAGAAGGTAACAGCCATACCTCTGTGTAGACAAGTACACTCAAGTGTGGCAGAGCATCTGTGATCACTTGTCCTTTGATTTTGGATGGATTTAAAAGCAAGTTCTTTGACGACTTGTTATAACAGATCTTTTGGTATTTTGCTGAGAAAGGTTTAGCTTTTTAATGCTAAATTCTCAGGTGGCTGCAATCAGTTCCCCTTTCAAACCTAGACAGATTCTGCACCGCAGTAGTATCTTAACTTTCTAATTTCTAAAACACATTCAAGCTAGTGGGAGTCTACTAACTGATCTCAGTACTTGCTGGTCTGGACTGGTCCCACTGGCTCACATTTGAAACAAACAGCAGCCACTTCGGCTGAATCAAAACCATTTGGTAGCTATTTCCTACATCAGATAGTCAAATCTGAGATTTTGCTATTTCCATCAGGTTTTTTACAATTGTTGGCAACCATCTAGGGCGGTTTCAGTGAAACAAGGCTACCCACATTCAATTTTTTGGGTTCTGCCAATTTCCTTTGTGTGAGTCTTCGGCAAACCAGGCAGTTCAATGTGGTTACATGGGGTTTTACTAACAAATGCTGGACAGCATTAAAAGCAGAATTGACTTTTTGGCATAGTGGGTCACAGGCCAGAAACCAAGTGTAATTTCCTAGTGATGATATTTATTACAATGACTGGATATTTATTTGTTGTTATTACTCAGTAAAACTTGTGTCAACAGCGCAAAATCCTCTACAAGACATGGAAATACACACTTTGCCCTGAAAGCTTGGAATCTGAAATAAGTGTTTCTTGTGTGACTTATTTGAACACAGTCTTCTGTAATAAAAGACTGTGGTGTGTATTCACCAGACGTAGGGAGGATCTGAATGTTTTGTTGACCATGTACCTTTACATTTCTCAGGCTCTTTGTGTGCAAAGTGCCACTGCCCAGTTGCCTTAGCACTGAAGTATTTACAAAGGATACATGTTACTCTGGTTCTTTCAGAGATTCTGTTTCTGTTTCTACTATCGTTGCTTTCAAAATTATGATTTGAAATCTAAAAAAAAAATTGCTTTATACTCAAAAACCCTGATTTGCTCTTTTCATGACAAAACTTAAAACTGAAAAGCTGATATAAAGCAGAGCAGGACAATTGTCACTATATGAGGAATCAGCCAAGAAATTTACAGTGGTAACTCCACCCTTCTGCTGCAATCCCTTAAATATGTCAAATGAGATTAGACCAATACTGTGGTAATACTCGTGCCAACAATCAGAACTAACAGACATTTTTGCAAAGGCAGAATTCATACGCACAAGATTTGTTTTTAATCTGCACAAATGGAGTAGTTAATTTTATACCCTCCTACTGGATGCTGGAAAGCTTGGCTCTCAGACTCCTGGTTTCCATCAGTACTGTTTGTCCCCAGATCTCATTGGTGCAGACTGGTCCCGGTGCAGAAGGCAAGTATAAGAGTCACAACCCTTACAATTATTAGTTAGGGGTCTCTTAGGGCCAGGAGACTGTGCTGACATGTCCCTATTTTGAACCATGTGGTACTGTGACTGAGTACCTCTCCTTAACTCCACAGATAGCAAGTCAGAGGTTCCTCAGTCTTCATTGCCCCAGAAAACCCACAGGACTGTGCAAGGACCTTGAATTACTGCCATCTACATTGAAATAAATTAAGGTTCTGAATTAAGGTTTCACTGTCAATTGCATTTGAACATTGCCTAACTTTTAAAGGCTTGGCTTTGCAAGCTTCCTAATGCTGCTGTAATACCGGTAGCATTTCCTGTGTTCCTGAAAAGGACAACTGTCAGTGCAAGATCATGCAGCATCACAGCACCTCTGTGGGTCATCAGCCGTGCTGACACCTTTGTGTGCCCAACACAGACTTCTGTCCCTTTTACTCAAAGAGAAGCAGCAGCACAGGACTGCTATCCTCCATCTAAATCAGCAGTGGAGGGGGATGACTGTTGGAATTTGGATTATTCAGTGGATTCATAAGACCACTCCTAAGGCTATTCAGTATTTACACAGTTGTTTCAAGCATATTTCTACAAAGCAGTGTGATTTATTAAGAGCTAGCTCTTACACAATGAGCTAAAATTATGCAATTAATTAGTTAAACTTGCTTAAGCTGACCACAAGATCAATCTAGCAACTTCAGAACCATCTTTGACTGAATTCAGATACCTCTGATATAATGGTCCCACTTGCCTTTTCTTAATTTAGTGGCTGCCAGACTAATGAATTGACCCTTTCTCTCTTGGTCATGTGGCCTTTTCACTACCTCCTCCCAACTGTAAAATTTTTGTCATGTAACTACAAGAAAGCCTGCTCTCCTCCCCCAGGCAGGCAGCTGCCGCTGCCTCATCCAAGGACACTCGGCTCCAGTCGTTTCTGTACCACAGGCTGGGGCAGACAGCACAAGAAGCAAATTCTTTGCTGGCTGAGGCAATATGAAGGCCAGCCTCAGGGAAGCTCTGTTCCACTTCCAGCTCTGCAAGTCAGGATGTCCCAGCGAGCACAGCCCGTTGGGCCCCTTTCCACCCACATACCCCTCTGCTCTGCCCTGTGCGGGGCTGCTTCCCACAGCTCTTCCCTGCTACTCCATTCCCTTCCCTTTTGCCTGTGCCTGGCCTCCACTTTCAGAGTTGGATCGCTTGTTCCTTCCCCAGGCTGCCTCTCCTTTCTTAACTTCCAATAGGGTCTCCAACTTTGGTTCCCTATGCCAGGTCCTAGTTCAGTCTCTTACCTGGTTCTTCATGTCACTGCCTATCCCCCTGACTTCCTTCACTTTTCCTTCTTGTTTCTTGTACTGGCAAACTGAATTCTGCCAGTTCCTTACCAGCCAGTCTCAGCATAAAACTCCTCTAATTCCCTGTTTCTCTTTCTTTGTGTATCTCAATTTCCCTCTATCCCTCTCAAATCTCCAAGTTCCCTGTCCTAGGTTTTTATCTTCTCATCCACACCTCAGTCTATCAGATCTTCCTGCCCTATCCTATCCCTTTTCCTTTTGAATAATTGCTTTATCAGAAGTTTGGCTTCAGTCTCTTAGCCAAAGTTTGTAATGGGTCTCTATTCTGGGAGTGAGAAGCATGTTTTGAAGGCTGATGGCACAACAAAGCCCACTTCATTTTGTGACCATCATACCCATCACAAAAATAGTGTATGCCTTTGTCATTCTTTCATATCTTCCCTGATTGTCACTTTGGCTCCACTGCCTTTATTATGAGTATACAAAGACAGGGAAGGCTGGACCAGTTGGCACAACTCAGAAGCTGAAGAGTAGAGAGGAAGGCACAGAAACCATGTCTGGAGGATGCACGTGGACAGTCAGAGCCCTTGTCAATGTCTAGAAGCTGATAGTGCAATCGAATGGCTGACACCAAGCTCTGTCCCATTGAAAACAGAGACTGCCTTCCCAGAGCAAAAGCTTCTGCTTGGGGCAAGGTGCCTTTGCAATACAAAGGAGGATGCAAAGAAGGGGAACCTCAAAATGTGGTTCTCTGTTGAAGGACTCAGCACAGTAAGATGTTGCTATTTTTACTCTCTGTTCCTTTTATATGTTCAGAGCCAGGTCTGCTTACTTGAAGTTATTTTTGCTTTTTTCTCCATTTTTTTTCTACAAAGCAAATGTATGATAAAAGGACCAAGTACCTATGTTCTCAAAAACAAGCAGCATGATTTAGGGTTGTAGAACTTTGTGTAAAAACCAATTTTTGTCCTGCCAGCTTCAACTTTTAACTCATTAGCCACCTATCTCTGTCTGTTAGCAATTTTTTAAGCGGGCTTCCTAGGTCTTATAGGAGCTCTTCCAGATGGAACGACAGGACATATCAACACTAAAACAGCACATAACACATGTCATGCATGAAGTTATTTTCTCTTACTTCTATGCACACAAACTTTTTCCAGTATGCACTGTGTCCTAACTGCCCCTGGGCCAGCAGTTCTTCAGTTTATTTAGTTCAAGAGAAAACTGCAAATCCAGCAGGCTATCAAGAAGCTAATCTTCAGTTATACAAATAGAGAGTCAACCAGTTCAAACAATTTATCTTTCAAAGTCAACACAACAAACAAAAAAGCAAGAGCTTTTTCATTCACAACAGACAATAAACTGTATTTTTTTAGTGTAGCTATTCTACGCAGGATAGTATCAGCTCTTAGAAACTCCTACTTTTCTCTGCAGTGAAAAGACAGAGCAAATTAAAGGCTTCAGTTGCCTGTACTTTGAAAGGGGAGAAAGGCCAGAATGAAAAACTCAGTTAAACTGAAATAGATGCTGATTATTCTAGCTCCAATCAGGGCATCCCTAAAGAAATCAACCTTTCTTGACTTCATTCTTCTGGTACTTGCAAATCCATTTCTGACATCGCAGGGTAACTCAAAAGGACAAAGCAGGATCCAACAGGAAATTCTGTGCTTCTCCGAGCTGATGTTTGCAGCACCTGAATTTCAGTAGGCAGTGGGCCTACCAAGGACTAACCATGTCCAGGACTAGTGTAACTCCCACAATTAAGGGGCAAGAGGGGATGGGTATTCACAAAAGCTAGTTTAAATCTACAGAGGTTGAGCTTTGTCTGTAGTCAATAAGATAAGACTATGCTTAGGCACTCTGAATCATATTCTGAAAAAATCACTTTTTCCATTGACCTCATTCAGACCCTGGGGAGTTGAGCTTTCCAAGGGAAAAGCCACTTCCTCCCCAGGAAAGTGCATTCAAGTCTAAGTGGCCCTGGGTTCACCAGCTCTTTACATGCCGCACACTGCTTTTGGACTCGGATGCTGCACAAGTGCTGTGGGTCTGTGTGCCTGCAGGTGGTACAAGGCATCTCCTGTACCTGTTTCACTTGGCTCTTGTGTCAGTCTTCTAAAACTGGCTGGCACCAATAATCTGGTATGGTGTGGCTTAGATTTCATTTACACTGCATGTTGTTTCATGCCTTCAAAGGTCCGTGAAGATTAGTACCAGGCTGACTGGTATGGCATGGTATGTAGGAATGCAAGTGCAGCCCAAGTTTTCCTATGCTGAACTTTATACAAGGGCATATACTGACTGTTCCACACAAAAGAGGGTGCAGGCTTCCACTTCCCTGCGTTCCTCTCTGATCTTCCCGTTCTCAACAGTCACAACAGAGTGGCAGCGTAGCCCATCTTTCTAAGGGAGAGCCTGACAACAACCAGTTCTGTACTGGATCATTTTCAGCTGATAAAGGTGTGAAGCTGAAGGAAGGAGGCTCCCACAATATACAAGAAAGGGGAAAGGTCTCTGGGAGTGGTGGCTTCAGGAAGGCACAACAATTTTTATTACAAGTTTTTTTTGAGATTGCTGTAAACAACTCAATTGGGTCCTAAAAGTGACTGGGAGTGGCAGCACGTCCATGCTGAGCTGTGTAAAACAGTTGCTCTGTGCCCAGGCACGTATCATTGCCAGCAGGTTAACCAAGGCCACAGGCAGAGGCAGTTTTACTTGGGATTACATCTTGTCACTGCTGCAAGCTCTGCTGTCTGAAAGGTGGGAGAAGATGAAGATCAGCTGAATAGGAGAGTCCCCAGGAAAACAAACAAACAAACAACCCACATTCACATTCCCACAAACAGAAAAATATTCTTTAAAAGTAACCTGGGAAGAAAAAGTTGAGTTTGAATAAAATATTTGCCTGTTGGTCTTAATAGCTGCAGCTCTGCTATTTTCTCTTCCTCTTCCAGGCTGTCAGCAGGGATTGAGTGTTCTCCTAGAGCTAGGGATGGGTTTCCTGAGTGCTGACAAATAGCAGTAAAGCCTGAAGTGAATTCCAATCCTAATATAAATTGCTCTTTCCTGCAGAAAAGAGAGGGATGAAAAATAAAACAAAACAGAAAATAGTATGTAATGAGTAATCTTACAGTTCAGCTAGAGGAAGTGAAAAGAACCACCCCAATAATGATGCTGGCTCAGTTAGGGAGCCAGGCATTATAGGGAGTACACCTGTAGAGGACAGTTTCAGCTGAGGATTTCTAAAAAAAAAACAAAAAACAATCTGAAAACCAGATCATTCAGGTGCAAATAGATCTTCCAAAAGGACATCATGAAACTCTTTCTTCCCAGAGCCATGAAAAGTAGAGCAGCGTGAGTGTCAGCAACCCTAATACTTATTATTGTTGTTGTATTGCAGAAGGGCCTTGATCTGTGTGCAGGGGGCTGTGCAAGAAGTGTTTCGATTCAGAGGCAGAAGACTAGAAAAATGACATACATTTGTCACAGACACAGGGAGCATGAGGAAAGAAAAGCAGTCAGTGTGCTGCCAAGTTTTTTTATAGGCCATACGGACATGGAGAGTGTTGGAGAGAGCTCTGAAAGATTATTTTTTCAACACACATTAATAAGGGGCTGGTTGCAAGGCTGTGAGGAAGCACAGACATATTTGAAATGGTAGCAAGTTGGCAGTGGAACTGGTCATCACAGGCTGATCTCAGGAAAGAGCTGACATCCTGGTAATAGTCTGGAACAGATGAACAGGGATGGGGTAGGGAAAGACAGGTCTTGAAAAGGAAGGCATTTGACACACACAAAAAAGAGACAGTTAGTAGACAGAAAAGAAAGAAGCAACACAGAGCAACAGCCTAAGAACAGTCCTGCATTGTGAGGACAAGGGCTTAGTTATTCAAGAGTTTTCTTTCCCTCTCTTGTTTCTCAGGGGGAGGAGTAGTGTTTCAAGGCAGAATAATACAATCATTTGTCTGTGTCAGGAAATTTATGGTTTGACTTTACCATGTGTTAAAATATTGATTCTCTTTCTAACATATGCTTTAGATATTGACAATAGTTTTTCTATACAGAAGACTGACTTCTGCATACAAAAGGTAAGACTTCATCATAGGATCCAGCGAAGCTGAGTAAAAACAAAGTGATGTAACTGAAGCACAAGTCTCGAATTTTTTCCACTCAATTAAATAAAGATAGCAAGAGAGACACTGAGCAGTGTGTGGCGGTAAGAAGCTGGAATAATTAAACAATAATATGACAGACGGTGCATTTACGGGCAATTACAGCATGCCTCTGCTGGCACTCCAAGGCACAGGGCCAAAGACTTAAGCGATTCAAACCACACAAGTAGAGCAGTAACCTCCTAGAAATGCCATGATAGAGCATTTGGCCTGGGAGCCCAGGATGGGGCTTACACACAGTCAGGTCTCTGCATTTACCAGGTTTTAGCAGGAAGAGCAGCCTGTCAAAAAGCTGGTTTTGTGTCCATTGGATAATAGATTTCCAGACACTTTTACGTACGTAGCAGCGAAAGAAAAATCATCACACTGAATAGGGTCATCTCCTTCTTGTCTTTTGTATACAGCTTGAGGATCCCACTGCACCAAACAACAAATTTAAAATAAGTATATTCTGAAAGCTCAACTAAAAGAAATCACTTGTCTGTCAACTCCCTTTCAAAAACAAGGACTGGGTTAAACACAATCTATCAAGCTTCAGGCTCTGAAGGCATTTGGAATTCTTTGGGATTCCCTCAGGGAGTCACACCAGGCTTTCTGCTCCCCGCCTTACCCCACCCAGTAAACCCAAACCACCTTCCTCCTCCTGTCTCTGAAGTTGGGCTCTGTGTCCCATGGTACCACTCAGCAGCTTAAGGAGACGATTGCATGAAATCTGCACCTGTATTTCTGAAAGCATTGGTGTGCATTGTTCAACACGGTCAGAGTCACGCTGGCACCCTGCACTTCTGATCTTGTCAGCACATATAGACGTGAAACACGCTCTAGATTTTTAGAAAAGAAGAAAAGAGAGAGAGATCTGAGTGGAAAGCAAACACAGATCAGGTGCTGTTAAAAGCTTCTTAAACTGTCAACAAAGTATGTACTTAAACTCAGGAGAGAAAGTCACCTTCAAGATGGGTAGTTCTCATCAAAGCGGCTTTATTTTTAAACACCCTTTGTCTGGAGCTACATGATTATACAGGACTCTGAACCAAATTTTTGTTTTTTAAAGTAAGGACTTGATTCCAGACTTTCTTGTTATATGGAAAACATGGAAAATGGGAACTTGAAAGGCTCAAAAAGCAGAAGGAAAATAAAAAGCATTTAAAATGTACAGAGACAAAAAACAAGCCTCATAAACAAATGGGACTGGCAACATTGCTTCACCTAAATGCTTTTTTCTTCTACTTAGTAGATGTTTCTCAAGACTTGAAATAAGTGTTGTTTTGTATCTGCAGGGCTTTCAGCAAGTGGCTGCCAAATTACGAAACACTCTGGATTCCAGCAATGCACATCTCTGCTGTCTGCTGCACTCGGAGTATCTGGGAAGAGGAGGAGGAAAACAAGCTTATCATTTATAAAATTATTGCTGGTTTTGTGGTTGTGAGGCTCTCTGCAGTGTACAAGAATAACTTGTTTGTGACATCAGTAAAATAAGGATGTGCAACCGAGAGCTTGTTGTCCTCTCCATGGATACCACACTCACGTTTTCTCTAACACTGGGTTTTATCTGAAGATCAAGTCTCAGGACTTGGGAAGCTGCATGCCACGGGGACACAACTTGAGACCTGGGCATCATGATGGCTATAGTCTAGTTCTGATTTCTCCAGCCTGGTGCTTTTTCCCAGATTGAAAGGTTTCGGCAAATAACTTTCTAGCTATTTCTGGAAACTGGAAAGGTCCATGAGAGAAATGAGTGTATGTTCAAGCACATGTTGATCCTAGAGACCAAAAATGGCAAAAAAATGGGGTATAACTACGCTTTCTTCAGCAGAGGGAAAGATTTGATCCCTCATCTGTAATTAGAAAAGTCACAACTTCTCTTCTTGCTTCTTTTCCAAAAAAACAAGGGGAATTATGTCCTCCATGACATGCTTTTCCCTCTTAAGTATAGCTAATACCACTCTAGTGAATAAATCAGCCTTACTCAAAACTAAACTCAGTACTGTTTTTAAGGCACTTTGAAAACTAGGATATTAAGCTGCAGACAATGCCTATGCCTCTCTCCTTTCTCTCATCCAGATCTCCCAGTCCTGAAGGTGGTAACTGTGGGTTTTTTTCCCAACTGAGAGAGGTGTCTTAAAAGTAGACTTACAAGAGACTGCTGAAAACAACCTCCACAGTCACGTCTGTCCCGGTGCTATCAGCTTTCTAAATAAGCTGCCAAGCTGGCATTTGAGTAACTAAGAAAATGGATTTAGTATAGGATGCCAGACTCCACTTCTCAGTCACTAAATTGCTCATGTAACAAATTGAGCTGACCATTGTTTCTTATCACCAAGCAAACAAACCCCGTTGGCAGGAAAACTGCATTTGGAAAGTGATTCCCTGCATGACTGAGACAGGCTCCAAACGCCCATCCTCACATAATGCTGGACTCCAGGCGGTCATTGGCACTGTGAAGAAGGACACTGGCAAAAAACCTGGCCTCCAATTTGATTTACAACACCTTGCTTTCAGTTCATTTCTGTTGCTCCACAGGCCGTATTTTTTACCACAGGAATAACTCTTGGTTTCACAGTGTGGAATTTTCAGTCATAACTCGCTGTCTTTTATGTTCACTTTCAGCCATAGCCATATCTAAGATGCTGAATTGTTTTTTAAAAACAAACAACTACCAAATTACTGATCTGCAAATTGCACTTACTGTTTAAAATGCCCTGCTCTACAAACATCCATCATAAATCCACCCCTGGTCCTTTCCCTTCCAGTCAGTACGAAATACTAATTGGCACATGGACTAACACATCAGACAAAGAATCTTTTCCCACTGAAATCAGTCGGAATGCTTCTGAGCACTTCAAAGAGTAGAGAAGGATGTCCCAAGCAAGCACATCCATTTTACAGCGTCATGCATGCCAGTTTTCTGACCTGAGAGTGGAATATGTGAGTAACAACAAAAAGGGCCCATTTCTGCACTACCCAGGACCAACCCAGAAGTGTTATCTTTGGCCAGCTCCACAAAAGGCAGGAAGGAGGAGACCCACTCTCACCCTCTGTGGGTTCTGCTGGCCTCCAATCCAACATCAGGCGAGGCTTCCAGCGAGGTGAAAGCGGGTTACCTGAGGGACCGTCAGCTTCCTACTCTAGGTTGCTTAGAGGAAAAAGGAAATAGTTCTGGAACAATGCAGACAGAGACTTTAAATAACTATCAGAGAAGTGTCGCTTACTGGAACATAAATGTTTTATCACAGTTTTATGTCCCAGCAAACCTAAGCCTTGGATCCCACAGCTGAAAGGTCCCGCACGGTGCCTGAGCTTGCAGAGGGGAGCATGCCAACAGCCACCATCAAGGCAGAATGGTAAAGAATTATTAGCAAAAATAATTTTCTCCCTCATTTTACTCGTCCACGCCAGGCTCTGTGCATAGCAAGAAGCCAGCTCTCAATCCTAGAACAATTAAAGGAGTTGTCACCACCTGCCAGGGCCAGGTGAGCAGGATTACCAGCCTGCACTGCCAATCCTCAAGGCACACACTGTGTACAGGGCACACAGGCAAGCTCATTAGCAAACTCTAAAATTACAACACGTCCCGGAATCGGGGCTTGCTGGGACATCGCAGAGTTCCAGGATAGGCAAATCCCTGTCCGCCGACACCGGGTCACACCGCGGCTCCCCAGGGGGGTTTCCCAGGGAAGCTGCTCCCAGCGGCAAGGATCTTCCAAAAGGCGAACCTATCCTCTTGGGGGGCGGGGGGGATCCCGGTACGCTGGCCCATCAGGTTCGGCGACATTTAATCTCTCGGTGTTTAGAAAGACACTGGCTTTTGCTGCTGTTTACATGTCAAACAGGACCTTGATTCACGTCGCGAATCCCGAGGCGCTGCCTGGAAATGAACACCGGGACGCGTACGCCCTGGCCACGCCTGTCTGCTGGACGGTGTCTGCTGGGGATTTTCTTTAAAAAAGCAAACAAAACAAAAAAAAAAAACCCATAAAATAAACCATAAAAGCGCCCCAAAGCCCAGGTTTGAGGCGAGCGGGGGGAGGCGCGGCGGCCCCGGCGGGCGGGCAGGCAGCGGCTCGCCGGGGCCGGGCAGGCCCGCGCAGGTGGGACGGCGCCGCCCCAGCGCAGAGCCCGGCGCAGCTGAGGCAGGGAGCGGCATCCCGGCCCCGGGACAGCCCCGGCGGGGCCACTCCCGTCCCGCCCGGCGCTGCCCCGGAGCAGTGCCACGCCAGGAACTACAATTCCCAGCGCGCACGTCGGCAGCCAGCGCTCCCTCTAGGCCTACCACTCCCAGCATGCACCGGGAGGGCACGCCCGGCAAAGCGTGGGCGGGGCGCCGCGCGGTGCGCGCTGGGAGCTGTAGTTCTCCCGCCGGCGGTCCCGTGCGGAGCCGCCATGCCGGAGGGGACGGGAGCGCTCCGGGAGGTGCTGCCCAAGCAAGGTACGGCCCGCGGGCGCGGCTCAGCCCGGCCCGCCCGGCCCGGCGCTCACGCACCGCCCTTCTCCCCCCTCAGGGCAGTTGTCGGTAGAGGACGCGGCCACCATGGTGCTGTGCAAGCCCAAGATCCTGCCGCTCAAGTCGGTGTCGCTGGAGAAGCTGGAGAAGCTGCAGCGGGCGGCGCTGGAGGCCGCGCAGCCGCCCGAGGGGGCCCCGCCGCCGTCCGCGGGGGCCGCGCCGGCCCAGCCATAGCCCCGGGCGGGGGGCGCCGAGCCTGGCGGGGCCGAGCCTGGCGGGGCCGCTCCCGCGATCGAGGTAGCGCTTTGTAACGGGGCTTGCGGATTAAAGTCTGGCCTGGAACGCAGGAGGTGGTGCTGCGCTGGGCGGGGGAGGCCGCGTGGCGGGTGCTTTTCGTGTAGAAGTTCCGCTGGTCGCTTCAAAGGCGAGGTTTTAAACGCGGCTTTAGAGGTACCAGAACCGCCCCCGGCAGGAGCTGCTCTGGGACGGCCCCGGCAGACCGCGGGAGGAGCCAAGTTACACAACTCCACTGCTCTAAGCCGGGTTTACCAGACCCGCTTAAGCAGGGCAGCGCTTGTCTGCTGGAGCACGTCGTGTTCCCGGGCCTGGAACGGCTACTCCCAGCACTTCTGAACACCCCAAATCTTGACATGAAACTGAAAAACACAGGAGAGGCTCCACTGTGTTCCCGTACGCGAGTATTCTTTAGATTCATCTTCTTGTTGAGCAAGGGCTTGGCAGAGCTGTGCTGTACAGACACGTTCACAGTATCTGTGCCAGCCTGGACGCTTCTACGCCAGGCACTTGTGTTTTCAAAAACAGATCTGGTAAATACTTACCATGAGTTTAATTACTCAGTGCTCTCACGCTGACTGCAATACCAAAGGGCGGTGTTAGATGTACTGCCGAATTGCACACACTTCAGAGATTTGAACACAGTTAAATCTGTTCTGTTTAAAAGAAATAAAAAAAGGAGGCACAAACAAGAGCTTCACAAAAAATATTTTTAATATGTTTTACCAGAACTTTTCACTTTTCCAGTTACATAGAAAAAAAAGACAAGTTTGGTACACGGGGGATGAAACCAACCAGTGTTCTCCCCTGAAAAAGATGAATTTATCTTTATGATCCAACTCTTTATTTTCTTGGGCTCTTTAAAACAAAGAAACTTCTATTTTTTTTTTTTTCCTCCCAAAGCACAGTATTTCTTCAGCAGCAATGGAAATGGGATCACAGCAGCTTAACTTGACCCTTCTATAAAGCTTAGTATAAACAGTGATTTTTATGATGACAGCACTGTCCTGGAAAGAGCGCGCAGCAGTCGGACACGGATGCACATGGGGAATGATTAGGTCATAAACATGGCACGTACAGAGATAGCTTATTTGAAGGCACCACCACAGCAGTGGCCAGTTGTTCTACTATTATGCCCAAAGAGAACACTTCTTTCTGAAATTTACAAAACTATTAAAAAAAAAAAAAAAAAGACAACAAAAAAAATAAAAAAAAAAAAAAAAAAGACAACAAAAAAACCCAAAACAACAAAACAAAACAAAACCAAAAAAAAAACAATTTGTACCCAAAACATGTGCTTTTAAAAAAATACGAACTGTGCTAAGCAACTCTCAGATTTGGTATATTATATATGTGTATACATATATACATACACACACGAAGAAGCATGCGTGTTTGTATATATAGATAGCTAGCTATGTTCCCTTTAAACTTGTAAGGCTTCAGGAGTCAGTTCTCACATTCAGTAGCTTTCCAGCTTAAGACGACCTCCGTCTCCTTCGCTCACGAAACGCTTTCTGCCCCTGTAAGAAAGTAGAAAATATCTTCAGTAACTGAGAGTAGCATTGCTTGTTTTTTATCCCTAAGAACCACCTTCCTGGGAGTCAACTATAAGGTGTGTGAGTTCAGCAGGGTGAGCAGTGATCACAGTATCAGCTCAACTGCTTAAAAACGCAAGTTTGAAAACCTAGGAATGGCAGTTTTCTACCCAAAACTGAAGCACAAAAGCTAAAAATGCCTCTCAGCATACTAATGGTAACCGAAATATAATCAAGCTTTTGATGCAGTGATGACTCTCAACCCTCCCACACCCCAAACTTGCAAAGCATTTGATACCAAGACACACACAAACAGAGTTTTAAGTGTAAAGTTCACAAATGGAGGCTGTTCTTGATAAAGACACTAACATTTCAAGATCCAAATTTATCACAAGCTGTCAAGATGGTTTAAGAACTCTAACAAAACACCTAAACTGGAAAAGATCTGTCGAATAAATAGTATTCCCAACGCATAAAACTATGAATAATAGTTCTAACATCACATTTAAAAATTTACATGTATATTTACATGTATTCCCCACAGGAAATGAAACTGGTTAATTGTATTCTGACCAGTAAGGAGAAAACAGCAGACTGATTAGCTACAGTTCAAACAGAATTAATTATGCCATAAGTAAGTAAACAACAACAAACCAAAAGCACTATACAAACCACATGACAGATAGATATGAGGGATTGGGTGTATGAATTAACCTCACATTAGTGTCCTGACATAAAGATTAGAACTGGTTGTCTCATCTTAGAACTCTATTCATGCTGTTTGGTAAGTAAAGGATTTTTTTTTGGGGGGGGGGGGGATTGCCCCACTGTAGCTGACAGTTTTCCACTGTCACCTACATGGATTATTGTGACACCTGAATCTTCCATCTCAGTGCTGCACTCATTTCTATCAAGCAAGTCAGCAATCCAGAGGAGAGGCAGCCCTCATCCTCTGGGGAGCACTGAGGTGCTGCCTGGGACTCACCAGAGGCTGACTCCCCTCAACTGTTTATCCCAGCCTCCACATAACAGGTTTCACATCAGTGCAGCTTCTTAATAAACTTTTTACCAGTTCAACTCTCTGTCCATCCTCCATAGTTTCCACTTCCAATCTGTAATACTGTTGGTCACAAGATCCTGCTTTCTGTTACCCACAATAGGAAGAAAGCAGTGCCTTCCCCATCTACAATGAAACAAGTACCTTGAAGGGCAGAGGTCTCTCAGTGGTTTGGAGATTATTCCAGCCTGAAAGCATTCCTCTACAAACCGCTCAAGCACGGAATAGGAGTGTGGCACATCCAGGTTAATGTCTGGGATTTCACAGTAAACTCGTTCATAGCCCTGCAGTACAAGGATTCAAATAATGATCTGGTTATTCTGCAATTTTATTACAATTTTTAAATACCCTTCTGCACTCAGAGGATTTATTTTTCAATATGGTTTCACACATACCATGGACAGTTTCAACAAACCTGAAGCAGAGCAGCTGCCAGTCAGTGAAAAAACAAGGTATAATACCAGCCAATACCAGGGTATTGTGCAACTACCTATCTTCATAAAAACACCAGCTGAGTTTTTAACTTCTTTAGAAGTCAGAAATCCAGACAGTACAAAATCTGTACATTAGCCTGGCTGCTACCACATGGGTAGTAACATGGGAAGAAAATTTGGTATGGCTTCCATGAAATGAACAAAATGTGGCCCCAAATCACCACCACAAGTTTATGGAGCAAGAGAAACAATGGTGACAACCAGAGGTGACTTCATCACAGCTGGGTGAATTCTGCTGTAAGTCCTGGTGTGGCACCCAGTTCTGTGCCCTGGGACAGAACTGCTGTCCCATACTCACACCAAGAAGCAAAGCCATGGCTGACTCCAACTGTGTAAAACTAGTTCCTATACACCGTTCTAACTGACACTGTAATTAGTGGGCCTTTATTATACTACTTCAATTAGGAAGAACTACCAGATAAAAAGATAAATTTAAAAATGAAGCAATATTGCAGCATTTTAAATTACTCGTTTTAACCATTTAACTGCATAAAGGCAGCTAGAAATCTTTGTATTGTACATACATCACAGAATCATTTAGGTTGGAGAAGACCTCTAAAATCATTGGGTCCAACCATTAACCCAGCACTGCCAAGTCCACCAAGTGCCCCCTCTGCACGTCTTTTAAATTCCTCCAGAGATTCCCTGGCAACCTGTTCCAATGTTTGACAAACATTTTGGTGAGGAATTTTTTCCTAATACCCAATCTAAAGCTTTCCTGGCACAACTCGAGGCCACTCCCATAAGCGACAAATTATTTGTATGGGATACAGAATGGCCATGGAGAATGCAAAAAAACCCCAACCTAGCAGTCAGCAATAGACTGCAAGTAGTACTTAAATGAAGGTAGAATGAAGGTAGAAACCATAGAAATTTTGGAAGCCCTTACACAGAATTCTCTATGTGCCATACTCACTCTTTTCATTTGGTCCACAGTAATGACAGACGACTTCCAGAGAGTCTTCAACAAATCCAGTATCATTTGAAAGGTCTTTTCTCCAGTTGACTCCAAAACCAGCACAATGGCCTAAAACAAATCATGCAAGTGTTCTGACTAAAAAGAAAACTGGCTCAGGTACATGGTGTGTAAGTATATGAAGTGCAAAATGGAATGAATACATTATTAGGCATTTTCTGGGGAAACAAGTCCATTTGTTATATACACTCATAATGTCAGTTTATTATTATTATTATTATTTGAAAATGAAAACTGATGAAAAGTTCTTTAGATAAGATAAAAGGTATGAAAAACCAGAAAAGGACCAGACAGAGTGAGAAGTATTACCTTTCTGTGTCTGGTTTCAGAACTACATGACTATATCCATATGGCTGCTGCAGTACAGATGGCATATAATTAATTTTGTGAAATTAATTTTGTATCCATGGGTTTTTTGTATCTGTGATTTTAGAAGAACTAAGAAGTTTAAAACCTATAAATCTTCACAACCCACATCAACTGAAATGATTCTGGTTTTCTACTGTGAAGGAATTTTCTAAAATGAGTCAATTTACTGCAAAGGAAATTTTGTAGATTGTGGGTGTTCAGCTTTATTGGTAAACAACCATTTCCCAATCTGGCAGATAAAAGAGTACAAATGGTAACAGTCTCCCATATAGTCTGGGTCTGAAATATCTCAGAGTTTTTACAAATCTGCTAGATGAAAGCTTCCTGAAAAAGGAAGCTCTATAACTTAACAAAAACAGGTAACACCCATTAGAATACCCAGATATCTGAATTAAAAAAAAAACAAAAAAAAACCACCAAAACAGAGCACTGGGAGGTTTTTTTGCTGCTATTCCACAGCAGAAAATAAACTGAGCTCTCATTTATCAGGAATCTATCATAATATGAATTCAACTATTTAACCCCCCAAGATTAGTTCTGGATCTTCCCAGAGTCAGCAGCAGCTTACTTGTTGCACAATGCACACAAAAATGAGCACACAAACCTTTAACTTTACATGAAACAATTTAGTTATTCAAATAACAGAACAAGCAACCTGAGCTTCAAATTCCAGTTATATTATTTGCATGCCCACATCAAATTGCTGACAATTATTAAAGGGACTCTGATTTCTCCTTACTTCATATACAAGTTCATGGTGAAAATGGGGTACTTCCAGTTCCTGAAGGCAACGCTCAGCTTCCAGTACATCTCCGGAAAGCAAATACTCTTTCAGCAACATATCAATCTATTGAATTTTAAAACAAACAAAAAATCCCAACATTAATTAGATAAATTTAAAACCTGTCAACTGTTTTGATAATCCACAATCAACCCAGCAGCAAGTTAGTTCTTCAAACTTGCTTCCAGTCTTTTTATAAATGTAATTAAATTCAGTCATTAATTAAATTGAGACGTTATCAGTAATCTGAAACAAAGTGTAAGCCAAATACCTACCCACAGTGCTAATGCACAAGCACCAAACCCATTGCTTTATAAGCTGTGTTGTATCACCATAAAAGGTTAATATGGTGCCATTAAGTTCATCTGCTCCCTTGAACGCCTCCTCCTGTCATCTGTTACACTCACAGCCTAGACATTATTTTTATTATTTCCTTTAAACCTGCTTACTTCACAGACTGGATCCCTAAACACTCCTGTTTCTGCCTCTCTCTTTTTTCACAGTTGTTACTGTGCTTTTGATCAGCAATGCCAAAAAAAATTAGTTTATCTAGTTTAGCCAGTTTCATCTTGGCTCTTCTAATTACTTCAGCATTCTATATTGTGAGCTCTTAAAAAGCTAAATGCTTAAAAGTTTTGCTTAAAGCAAAAATAAACATACACTTGCAATACAGAATGTTATTGTACTAGCATGTTCCCACCAGTGACAAATACTACAAAATCAACAAAATTACCTATATCAGTTTTTAAAGACTACTTTGTATAAATGAGTTATAAAAAAGAAAAAAACCCAAATAACGAAACAAAACCAACCTCTTTAACCAGGTGTTTCACAGACTGTTGGCCCCCTCCTGACCCCCACACGCTGTCAATGCGCTTCCCACCCTTGCTCATGCTCAGCAGCACAGTCGCTCGGTCCAGCGCCGCTCTAAAAGCAGAGTCAGTGTTTTAGAACAGTATTACAGAACTTCATCAAAATGCATCTGCAACTTCTTCCATGGCAAAGCTACCAGATATCGGGGAAGAGGTCAGGGTTAGCAACTCCATGGGAACCATGCAGCAACTGAGCTCCCTAAGTTCTCTTTCTGCCACCTTTACGCTCCTGGTCATACCACGGTAAGGTCAGGTACCAACCCTGGGATGGCATGATCTGATGGCATGATCTGAGTCATCAATGCAGACCCTGCAACATCCTCACAGAAAAGAGCTGAATATTTTCTTATGCAGAGATGGATTGTATCCTGGCTCCTCCAAGAGCGCGGCTTGGCAGGTATATCTCAAACAAAGAAGGCCTGAGTTGCTGCCACACTGAAGAACAGCTTTTCTACTGAAATATTATTTTCCATTTGGGTCTAAAGAATTATGAAACCTTAAGAATTTAAGCCAAGAAAGCACTTCAGAAGGTAAATATGTAGTTGGGAAAAAACGGCACAAGCTAGGGATGCTTGCCAGTTTGTTGAAAAAAAGAATAAAAAGGGAAGTAAGGTGAAAAAAAAGAAGCCTCAGATACAGTATGTACCATCCAGCTAAAGAAGGAACAGTTATCCCAGTCCTCATGCTGGGGGCAAGCCAATAACAATAACTCTATTCACCAAGATTTAACGAGCAGAAGAGACTGGCCAAGAAACAAAAAAAGGCAACAAAGCATCCCAGATGTGCAGAATGCAGGCTACAATCCTTCAAATCACAGGAGACATTTGTATAAGTGACAGATAATTGTCACAACTTGGACCCCCAAGGTAGGCAGCTAAGTATGCCCCTTCCTTCTGAAAGTGCTCAACTACAGTCACTACAAATGCCACTTGTGGAAGACACAGGAGTTCAGCACCTCTGTATCAAGCCTCAAACACATACTTACGAGAGAAAAAATAATAAAACATGACTCATTATTAAAACATCCCTCTTTGTTAGGGATTGCTCCTTCAAACTTCTCACACTGACATGGAAAACAATTACACTTCTTGACAAATAAAGCATTATAGAGAAAGTCTCAGAAAGCACTGCACAAGCTTCAAACCTTTGTAAGGCAAAATAGTTAATCCCTTGTGTATTTCACAACATATTTACAGCAGCTGTCCTGATGCTATATTTACTCATTAATCACATTAAAGCTTTTTCTAAGACAAAACCTTCCATAACCACTTTTTGTTGCAGCTCATTTTTCACCCTCAAACATAAGCTGGACAACAAATCTGACAAACTGAACTCGTATATATTAACACATCTGTCAGGCACTTTCAGTATTTCTCCTCTGACTTGAGTCATTCTGGATTTTGTTGGGTTTGTTGCAGACTTTGTGGGGTTTCTGTATTATTTTAAATTTAAAAAAAAAAAAGCTAAAGAACCATATGATTTCTCCTGAATTCCTAAATTCCTGATCATCACCTTTGACATCTGGAATATAAAATTGTCACTATATAGAAAAGAAACTTACCGAGCTTGGACACAATCCACAGTGCCTTTGTAGCCATCTATATAGGTGTTGCTTAGAATCCCATCTCCAACAGCTCTAGCAATAAACTGGCCCACCAACTGCAACAAAACAGAAGCATTTTTAAGTAAATGTTGAATCTCAAAGAAGTTTTAAGTAGATAATTATAATCTACTTGGTTTTCAGATTTTATTTAAATGAGCTGTCTCAAAGTAAAATCAGCCTAGGAAATTGGGTGAGGATTACGGACAGTAAGAAAATCAACAGATATTTTTTTAAATATAGAGTCTATTTCAATTTACTCAATCTATTTTAGCCACATAAAGCTTTTGACTACTGGCATAAAAATTTACAAATATACCTGTGGTGCCCTGGGAGAATCCAACACCAATTCAGGTAGTTCTTTAAGCAGTCTATCAAATGATTTTTCCACATCAGTTTTGCTTACTACTGTCCCACAGAGGTCGGAGATAAGCTTAGACGTCATTTCCCTGTGACTGGCCTTCCCCTCTAAGGCCAAGGAAACAGCCAGCACTGGCACACTGTATTTCATTTCACCGAGGTTTAAATTCTTCAGCATCTCCTAAGAAAGATTTGAAAACCAAAATTTTTTATTATTTAAATGTATAAATAGATTATAAGTAAATAAATAAATATTTATGTGCTTATATTTATATGATTACATATATGCTTCTGCTCAGGTACTCTTATAACACATAACACCCAAGAGTGCTTGGGTACTCTTATAACACATTTCTTGCCAATTTCTCTATAAACTATAAATCTAGCAACTGGATTACCCTGTATGCTACAGGTCTGCCACCTAAAATAAAGAAATAAAAAGGCATGTAACATACCGAAACTTCGTTAGTATCTCCATGTTCAAAATACTCCTGTATGATCGGTGTTAAAGTTTTTTCAAATGCTCTTTCATCCAGAGGTAAAACTACTGTTTCATAGACACAGTTCTCCTGTTTTAAAAGATAACAAAAGCATATCCCCTGAGTACTGTCTCTTCTTATATCTTATGCAGTGCTAATACTTCTAAATCCTTAATGCTTTATTCTTGGTAGTCAGTATTCTGCCAGAAAATATCAGATTATGTCTCTACTGTTAAAGTGTAGACAATACTGGCTAGATGTTATGCTTCTTCGTATTTTGAATTTGCTGTTACCTGAATTCAACTGAAAGGCTGAATTTACTGGTAAACAATGGTAAACAATCCAAATTCTGTTCCTAGGATTCTGCTGACATCACACTAGCAGACAGTTCAGGTGTCTGTGTACTGAAGGGAGAGCAACAGAAGCTCCTGTCCCAGGCCAGCAGAGTCAGCTGTGCCACAGCAGCTTCCCCTGCAAGTGGCGCTTGGGTCCCTGTCAGCAAGTCCCTGCCTTGTTCCCTCTTCCTCAGTGACTGTGTGACCAGACAGGTGACACCATGTACGAACCAGAGAAAAGGCATTGTCAGAATATTTGTGAGCAATGACGTTCCCCAAGGGAAAAAAACAGTCACACAGCAACTACCTCTTTTATCACCTGTCCTGCAGAGTTCCAGCACACCAGATCTCCCTGCTATCATTCAGTTCCCTACTCTGCACAGACTACAGAAGCAACATTTGGAGCAACACTACAGATCTGAACAAAGAAATCTGAACAAAGACTTAGTTTTCCAACTAACGTTTAATGGAAAGAAACTTTCCATGATCAAGAAATAACAGCAGAAGTCAAAACCCCTATAATTCCATCACACCAGCCTCTGTTAACAGAAGTTACACGGAATATTCATTCTTCATTAAACTTTCTTCTATGTGCTTCTTTTTTAATGACTATCTCTATTAATGTAAAATATTGGATTATAGGGAAAATTGATCCTGGAAGAAGGTTTTGATATTCCCACAAACCACTCTTTCCGCAGCTATGGCTACAGCAAATAGTCTCTACTCAAAGGATGCCACCATTGTTCTGCTTATGTCACACAGAACTTACAATTATATTGATCTCAGGGACTTTAACAGTGTGTTTGTAATCAGTGTTTCCCTTTTAATGTTACAAAGCCTCCTTTGCCCAATGAGCTTTACTTTCTTCCCCTTGCCCCAATAATATGGCTGCAAGATACAACCTTCCATAACATATTCCAAATAAATACATGTCAGCGTTTATTTTTTGTTAGTGTTTGAAGAGTTTATACCAAATAGATACAAGACACTGGGAGGGTTGGGAATACAGGGACAAGAAATAAATCCATAGAGGATACTGTCCCCCACTTAACTCTCAACTTGAGCAAGTCTGTGTTGCATTTTTAACACGGTGCCTGTGCGCAACACAGAGCAGCACTGCAACATCCACCTCCATGGGAACCAGCACTGGAACCACCCAGGAAAGGAGCACTGCTTAGTCAGGCACATAAACACAGCTCAGAGGGTAAGATTTGTGAGTATTACACTGTGACACTTCTACACCAGCTGACTTTAACTAGCCAATAATCCATTTTTTAACATAAAACCGAGCATTTAGTGCAGCCAGGCTGACATTCACATAACTCATAAGGTCAAGCTTCCATTAATATAACCATCACAGCAACTGAAGTCAGTAAAGGAAATAAAACACAACTTTGCAAAGAAACTATTTGCCTACCTGGTCATCATCATAATTAGGATCCTTAATATCTACTTCTTCCACATCGTACACTTGACCTGGTGTCCCCCAGACTCCTTTACCACCTGCTCCACCTGGCAAAATATGGGAAAGTAAGGACCACCAGTTTACAAAGAACACTTCTGAGTTCAACACAAGATCCTTTCACCTAAAAGTGATCTATCACTGCTTGTACCCAGCTCTTGACTAACAATATATGCTGAAAAGGGTATGTTTCTCTAATGTATTCTCACTTCAGCAACCAGTCTTTTCATCACTTTCCAGTAAGACTCTAAGAGCAGTATGAAACTGCACAGGAATTACTGAAGGTTGAAACTGTACTTTCAAATATAACCATGCTTTAAATTTGCATTAGTAACAGTTCTGTGGAACACCAACAGCTCAAATTCATGTATTAAGTCCTCTATAAAAAGGTACTTACCTCAAAGGCAGAAGTTAATTGATCACAGACATATAAGATTTTCTGCTACATATAAGAATTTCATGCTACTCTCTTCACTAAGTTACACCAACCTTTCTTTGGTAGACCTCTGCCCTTTCCAGACCGGGATCGCCTGTCCAGGAGTTTCCCCTTTGGGCTCGTTGGTACAACTCCAATCTTCAGTGTCTCTCCATTCTCACTAACAGAGTCTCCTCTCCCAGAATCTCTAGAAGAGTTTTTCCTCAACCGTCTCTTCGCTTTAGCATTTATTTTGGCTTCAGTAATCGAAGTTGCAGGAATCCAATTTCCATTGATTTCAGTTTTTCGTTCCTCAGATCCACCATTTTCTTCATCACCAGAAAATGGAGCATCATTTAGATTCTCAAGTTCTTAAAAAGGAGACAGGAAAAAAAAAACCTGTTAAACACTTTTATGTCAGAATATCAAAACACATTGCATTTGAAAAGGATTATAACATTACACAGAACATCTATTTCCAACAGCGTTAAGGCAAATTATGTTGGTTTTAAAACAAGACTACATATCACAGCAATAAAGAGTTCCCTATTTCCTTGCACAAAGTATCTACAGCCTAAACAGAGCATATGTCAAGAGTTGGAAAGCAAATGAATAAACCATTTAAAAATACGTAAACCACAGAAAACCCCACCCTTGTTAAACAAAAACTATCAGAACTCCTCAGTAGGTAAGATCTAAGTGCCTAGTTCTCACTCCACCCACTCATCTCTTCATTTAGAAACAAATGAAACTGCCAATACAGTAAATTCTCTACAAACTCACTAATGTTAAAAGACTAGTCGCCCAAGTGAAATTAATTCCCTACATCATCAACCAACATTCCCCTTTTTCAATTCAAGGAATTTCAAACAGCTCACTAGCAAGAAAAGCAATGGTTTAGACTTAGAAGAATATAAAAACGTCACTACTTTTAGATCTTGTTTTTAAAGTTGGGGAGGGAAAATGCTGTTTAATACAAAGTTTGGAGAGTTCAGTAATGAAATTCATAGAATACATAAAGTCTTTTGAAACAGTGGGATCTCTCTTCTCTATGGATTGCTCCTCACTGTAGCTTTCATCAAGACTGTTTCTAAAACAGACATGGATTATTCTCCAGCACAATCAGATATAATAGGTTTGTTTCATACCCAACAGAAAACTCTCTCACAACTTACGGATCTCTACATGTCTCAGAGCACCAGGAAGTGCAATAACTTCACACTTTAAGGAAGCTAGTGCACATCTAAAGTTTTGACCTCAAGTCCTATTTCACAGCTAAGTTGTCCCCCCCACTGTGCTCTATGGTTCAGCAGAAGTCGTACTGACAGCATTAGAGCCAAAACCCTTCCTAAGCTCTTCCTCCCCTTCTTAACTCATCAACATTAAAAAAAAAAAAAAAAAAGGCACTTGGGGACCTATTTACATTCCAGTAAGTACCTTAGGAGTCCTTGCAAATTGAAAGATACCCACACACAAAGGGAACAGCCTCTTTTTCTTGCAGACTAAGTGGAATCTCAAAGACACAACCTATAGCTCCAGTCCTAGAAGAGCAATAATAAGGCACACAGAGGCAGCTGGTTTTCCAACTGTGCCAAGCCTGCTTTACAGAAAAGTTTACTGCCATGAACCCAGAATATGAGAAGTATTTTAAATTTGTATTCGAACTTAGCTAATGTGTCGCTTCACCATACCAATACATCCTCATTAGAAACATTCATTTAGCAATACTTCTCAGAACTGTGTTTTATCACTTCAAAACAGGTCCATGAAAAATAGTTTTGAAAGCAAAGTGCACTAATAAAATATTTCCAACCTCAAAGTATTTACCCATATCAAAGAGGATACTACATTACAAACTGAGTAAAGTTTGATGGAACTGCCTCCTTTGTGATCAAAGAAATAACATTTAGATACGAGTGTTCACAGATGTGAATGCTACAGCTGAGCAAATGCAGCCATTCCAGTCTAAGCTTCATCTTTCCACTCATTACTCCCACAAAAAGCATTCCTTTTACGCTTGCAGCAAGCTAAAAGAGAAGAGCATGCATCACATCCAGGAAAAGATTCCTCACAAGCAGCTTTCTCAGTTTGTCTAACATTGTAATAAAACAATGAGAGATTTGCATAAAGCTAGCAGAGGGGGAAAAAAGCAAACCCAAACAGAACAGGTTTCCTTCCTCTCATTCCCCAGGAGACCCCATCAGCACAACCAGCTCATCTCAGACAAATATGCACTCAAATTCTTCATGCCCAGTCTCCCATGAACTTCTTCAGTTTAGACCTGGCTGTCCAGAAACTACACTTTTCAATGACCACTTTCCTTCTCAGTTTCCAAAGAAAATGGCCAACAACTAACACAAGCATGGATCTGGCAACTAGGGATAAAAGGGGAAGCTACAGTCCAACCTCCTTATACAGTCTTGATCTCAGGTTCAAGACTAACGGAAATCCTCCACAGGAAACATCCAACCCATAATACTTAATATTTCTCACTGCATTACTAAACTAATATTTTTTATATAACACTGTCACTTCCAGCTGCAACCTCCTTCTCCATAATACTGTAACCAACTGGCCCTCCACTATCAGTTACCTGAAAAAACAGGCTGGACACATATATTATTTTCCAACAATTTTCTAAAATGAAATAATTTAATTAAAAGTACATATAAAATGATGCAGATCTTCCAGCTTCTCATTTTTGCATCATAAAACATACACATATATAAGCAGTAACAGTCTTCTATAAACTTTAATATTTTGCTTGCTATGTACTAAGAAGTTATCCAAATTTACCTTATTACCCTGCCATTAAGCCCAGCAGGCTCACTTAAAATCTGTGCTTTTATGGTGCTACCTTAATTAACAAAGCCTCCTACAAATACTGACCTACACGCCAATTTAATTGTCCAAACTCGGTCGACACAGCTCTCTAGCAGATTCCCCTTTATTATCCAAACATAATTCTAAATTGCTGAGAAGCAATGTATCTTCTACATCAGCCTAACCCTGCTTTAATGTAAGAAATCATATGGAGCATGTTGCTACCTCAACTGCATTACATACCATCTTAACGTACAACATTTTTTTCTCAAAAACATTTAAACCTACAAAAACTCTCTGAATAAAAGAGTCAGTCCAGACCATCACAAACTTTGGAGACACAGAAAACAACATGAAGCTGCGTTACCTTGACTAAGCATCGTAAGAGACATCTGTGATATGGACAAAACAGTGAATTTCAGAGCAGTCCCTAACACATATTTCCTAAATTTTTCCCATGCCAGCCTACTTCCAGCCAAGCCCTTCATCATTTGTCTCCTCTAATTTTGAGGTAAATAGTTCCTTAAAAGCAGAATTTGTACCTCTCAAACACACCTACAGATTTTACTTTTGAGCTTATTCTTTTCTTCACACCAGCATTACTTGAACTCAGAAGATAAGAAGACAAGTTCCAATATTATTCAGGAACTTAAAGAAATGTTAACTTTGTTATTTTAATAAATTTTTAAATAAATGTAATAAAGCAGGGTACTATGATATAAAACTGAAATAACTATTCTGTAAATTTTTGATGAGTTGTTGGGTTTTTCAACCAGTACTGTTAGAAAATTACCAGGTAATACATTTTTTCTACAGAGAACACTTCTAGTCAGCTAAGCAATTTTAAGTGAAAAAATACTGAATACATTACTTACCTGTTGGGGTGATATAAATGTGCTCCTTTTCTATTTCCATAGTTGCTTAACAGAACTGACTGTGAAATGTAAAGTCTTAATGCTTTTCCTCCAAGGCCTAAACAGAAACAGAGAAGCTTAGGGAAAGAAAAACACTAGATCAAGTCTTAAAAGTAAAAAGCTGAAAAGGCTTCACTCACAAAATGCAATGCAAAAAGCGGTGGGGTTTAAGTTATAATTAACTATCAGTAACCACTGAAAAGTTCCTGGGAAGGTAAATGGTGTAGCATGAGAGAAGCACCACTCTCAAACACATCTAAGCCTGGATGTCTTAGCAGCTGTCAGTTCTGTTGCTTATAAAGGTGACAAAAGCCGTTATTTTAAGGGTAAAAGCCCTGTGTATGCACCTTTTTTTAGCTGATAAAAGCCACCGCTATCAACCCAGACTGTCCTGTTCTCCAAAGTCCTTATCTGTACGAGCACACAATATCAATGTTATAATTGCATCCACGAGAGGAACGTTCTTCTGAGTTATACTGATAAAATGGTACCAAGTTATCGAGTTCAGACCAGCCCTTAGAAAACAAGTTAATTTCTGTTCCTCCCCTCAAGGACAGAGTCTTTATGTTCTATTGTACGGGTATATACAGCTGTCAAGCTTTTGCATCTGTGCTTCTGCACCCTTCAAACACTCTTTACAACCACCATTAAATCTGCAAGGGATAAAGTTCTCTACACTTAAACACTTCTCTTCTTCTATTACTCTTTCTCCCTCTTCCTGGTAGCTGCTGTCCTACAAACCACCCCAGTCCCTGTGAAAGGGATGGCATCATGCCTCTTTCCTTTATGTAAGGAAATTTCCTTTATTAAGAAATTAAGCAGTCTCAGATTTCCCCCACACACTTTTCCACCTGCAAGATTTTTACAAATCGCTTGATAGGCCTGGGAATATCATTGGTATTTGTGTCTGCCCCGTAAAAATTCAGTGGCTCTTTCCCCCCCCCCCTCATCCTTTGCTGCCCTGAGAACTGCTCACCATTGACTGGCAAGATCTTGACACCAAACAACTGCTCTCCCTTCCCCTTTTCTTCTCTTCCCTTGTTTTTCCCTCCCCTGCTCACTTGCCTACCACAGACCCATGACTCATCAAGGACCGTTGGCAATAAAGCAACTCTGGTTTAGGGCACAGCATTCAGCTGTCATTATCTTGGGTTTCCTAGTGCCAACCCAAGAAGTTATCAACCTTGTGTAATAAGAGTCCTCCCTGCTCCACACCACTTCTTCAGATAAACATTTTCCATGAGTTACCTCAAGCAGTCATTCAGGAGTCCAAGTGTTCCCAGTCACTCTTGGTTGAGAGATTTCTCCGTGTGGGTCTCAGTGTAATCTGTGCAAACTATCTTGTAAGAACAGTTTTATTCGTCCCAGTGGAATGTTCCATCAGTTGTCCACCTCTTTGAAAAAGACAACAAAGGACAAAACCTGTATTAAATAATAACCACAACTTTCATTGTGTAATCAAGTCCTAAATTTCAAGTGGAGAAATGCTTTTCCTGTAGACGACCCTGGTTGAAATCCTCCACCTCTGACAAGATAATAAATAACAACACAACTTCCATGTGCTGTCTTTCTCACATCCAGCACCTTACTTTGTTCATAACAAGGATGACAGAATACCTGAGCCCTACAATTCCTGCTGCCACACTGATCAGGAGATACACTCTCAGTTTAGCAATGCACCTTCTCAACCCTTCAGTAACTCAAGCCACCAGATCTGTTGGAGCTTCAGGATTCTGGTACTCATCACTGCATCCAAACTCCATCACTTTCAAGTTTGCATACAGCACTACCAATGAATGTTGAAAAACTGCCTTAAAAACATCAGAATAAATAACCCCCAGATTTTGTTACAAGAGATAATACATGAAGAAAATGGACAGAAGTCACTTTATGCATCTGCAAAACACGAATGCTGCAAGAGATCTTAAGATGAATCACTGATATGAACAGTGCTTTTAAAGTAGTTCATCAGACAAGGGTATTTCCTAAGTCACTGAAATCCATAAATAAAATATGCTTCGTGCTCTGTACCCACCACCACTCCTTTAACCAAACAGGCAACTCTACCCCAGCAGACAAACAGTGGCACATTAACCTTTAGGAACAATACATGCTGCAGGACAAGGCCTCCAGAACTCATCAAGACCTCCCTTATGTGCAAAATAACCCTGAGGAACCTCCCACACAGCACACACTTTTTTCCCCTTCTCCCCAACTTTAGGCCAACATCCCCCCCCCCATCACCGAAGCTTTGGAGACCCGCCAGCACCAGCTGCTGTTCTGCAGCCACACACACACACACAAACCAGGTGAGATTCAGTACCCGCACCAAACCCGTGCCACGGGCAGGGACCAGCGGCGACGCAGCCCCAGCCCTGAAGAACGGGAGGGAGCGAGGGCTCAGGCCGCCGGGAGCGGGGCCGAGGGCCTGGCTGGCGCACAGGCACAGGCCTGGCAGCAGCTGAGGCGGCCTGGCTGCGGCCCGGGAGAGCCCGCAGCCCCCGGGATGCGCTCGCAGCTCCCGGGATACGTCCTGGGCACCGCCGCTCCCTGAGGGCCGCCGGGGCCGGGCCGCGTCCCCTCAGCCGCCGCCGCGCGCTCCCGCTCCCGCTCCCGCCCCCGCCGCCCGTGCGCGCCCCCGCC